>NC_052472.1:8841412-9124582 GCF_009730915.1 Dioscorea cayenensis subsp. rotundata | reverse complement strand
ATTAATTTAGAGAAAGTTGATAGACCTTTTAGTTTAAAAGTCACCAGAAATAGCTTTAGATGAAAATGATAGTGAGGAAAAGGTAAAAACTTCATATGCAAATAACAATGTTGATGTTGAATGGATGATATTTATTTATTTATTTATTTTTTATATTATGAACTTAATTATTCAACATTACATTTGGCTTTTTTTCAGTTGTTATTCTTATTGTATATTATTCTGATTTTTAGTGGCTTAATTTTATTAGATGTTCATATTTTGATATATCAATATAATTTATTTGTAACATGTGATTTTTTTTTTTGGGTATTTATAGACATATTTTTTATGGTGTACTTTTTGATATAAAATATGAAAATCTCCTCTAATTAGTCACCCATATTATTAAACATTCCGTTTTATTTGCTATTTTTATTCAAAATTTTCAACTAAACTACATATAATATCCAAATCTATTACATATCATAATTTTACTAAACTAACTATGCCTATATATAAGCATTGACTGTGCCAAGTACAATCTTAATGTCCAATTGCATTTTTTACTAAAATAAAAAAAACTGAATAATATTTAAATACCAATCCACCATGAAAGAGTAGGATAAGTTGGCCCTCCTAATCAAGCCACATGATTAATCCAAGAAGATCCTGACCGTTCAATCCACGTCATCAACCAGGACTTTCATACACCGCTTTCCAAATTCTAATTCTCCCATTCTATCCATACCAAGCTTGCAAACCCTAACAATGGAGAACCCTTCAATCTCGTAATAGTCATCAATTTTCAGGGGTTTAGGGTTTGATTCTTGCTCTGAAGGAGAACGGAACTGAAGGAGAACGGAAGTGGATTGGCAGATGGATGCAGGATTAGTGGATGATATAATAAGGAGATTGTTGGAGGTCCGTGGTAGGCCTGGCAAGCAGGTTCAGCTTTCGGAGACTGAGATTTGCCAGCTCTGCCACGTTTCCAAGGAGATTTTCTTGGAGCAGCCCATTTTCCTTGAGCTTGAAGCGCCCATCAAGATTTGTGGTAATTTTTCTCTGCTGATGTTTTCTATGTTTGTTCAGTTCTGGAGATTGATGTTTCGATTGTTTATGTTGAGAAATTTAGCTAGTTTTTTTTTTGTTCTTTGCCTGTTTGGTTATTTGTTTCAGTTTTGATGAAGTTGGGTTTTTGATCATGAAAACATTTTAATTTGGTTTATAAAATGGATTGTTACTCTAGGTTTGGTCTATGCTGGAAATTGATGTCTTGATGATGCAGCTTCTTCCCTTTATTGGGTGTTCTGTATTACTTTAGATAAATTTGGCTTCTTGATGATGTGAAAAGTTGAACTTGTCCCTTTTTCTATGCTGCAAATGCATGCTTTGGATGTGGTGGTGGTTCAATTGAGAATATGCATGATTGCAGTTTCTCTCTTTTGAGTTCTTCCTGTAGGTTTAGGGAAATTTGGCGTCTTGATCATGTAAACCACCTTGTATTTGTGGTATGCTGGCGATTGATACTTTGGATGGAGTGATTCTATGTTAAAAATGCAACACACTTGCTATTTCTGTTGCCATGTGCTGCAGAACTATGGGCATACATCACTGAATTTAAGTATGGTTTTATTTTTCACCATCTTTCTGTTAACAAATGAGTCAGTGTCTTATAACTTGAAGTTCAGTTCTATTCTTGTAGATTGTCATTAGTGTGCGATGCACACTAAACTATAACTGGATGAAGACCTATCTTGCATCCACTATAAATCCCATGTTTTATTCAGTATTATGACTTAAGATGAAAGAATATAACAGGCTTGCCTGATAATAATGAGAAAAAAAATAAGGTGCTTTGGTACACTGCTAAAAAAAAAAAAACTAACTTTATTTGGAGAGTATCACTGATGGAAGTAGAGAAAGGGTTTTAGCCAGATTTCTGTATATTTTTCATTTTAAGATGAATTAAGATTAGTAGTATTTGTGGTCATTCCTCAAAAATGTTAGTTTATCTTTGATTGTTTTCCTGCGTGAGTTTAAGATGAATAGGTTAGTTGATGACTATTCTTTCCGCCCTTGTTATTAGAGTATCAATTATTGGGTCCCATTAATGAGATCTTCATCATTTTCTGCGATTTATGAGATGATTCATTACATGCCTTATTGATGTTGCTTGCTAAGATCTTTCTAAGTTTTGCATGCCCACTATAAATTTTTGTATTTCTTGTTTGAGCATTTTCTTATAACCTTCATTTAATGCGCATCCAATAATTGTAAAGGAGCAGCAACTCAGCTTATTTGCACTAGTTTAGGATCAAATATTAGAAGACAACTCAGGATGTGACTTGTTGTATAACTTGCTTACACTATACACTAGATGGTGCTATATAAATATAAGAAACATAAAGACTTGTTATGTCTCGACAGTTTGAGAGACACTTTGTTAGTTAACCTAACTTATAGAACAAAAACCTAATTGGCACGCATCTAGAATTGGTCAAATATATATATATATATATATATATTTGCTTCTCACATCCATGACATTAAGAATGCTTTCAAACGCTTTCTCATAAATGAGATGATATTATATCCAATATGCTTTTGTTCTTGCTTGATGAATTGGACTTGGAAGAAATTTGACAGCTTCATAAGGTTACCATGAAGAAATAAAGAATAGTTGGTTTTTTAAAAAAAACACACTGATCAACTGTCTCAATATACACATTCTTGAGCAGTAAGAAAAGAAATCTTTTGCTAGGCTTAAAGGCAAATTCAGAAAAAATCTTATTTCCTACTACATCAAGCAATATGCTAAAGACACAAAAGTAAACATAGTTGGAAGTAGATCTCTGATCACAAGTCTCCAGTGGTAGGCATTAATATAAATATGCAAGACAAAACCAGCACTTTTCTTGCACAATGACCCAAAACAAGAAGAGGGTTTGTTAGAGAAAGGAAGAAAAACTTCTGCAAAACTGCTGAAATTACTCCTCAAAGACTAGAAGAGCTTCATCATACTCCTTTCTCAAACTTTTCTTACATATATCTAGCATAGAGTTACAAAAAAATACAGCTGGAAACATGGAGAATAGATAGAGATATTTTAATAATCTAGGAACAAGACAAATCACTAGATTAGATAGGAGACAACTTCAAGACATGTGAGAGTTTCAAGAAAAATGAGTGTTCCAAGAACTTTCACTAACTCACAAATTACTTTCACAAATTCCTCTCCTAATTTGTGAGTTGGAGTTGCTTCTTATGCTTCTCAAGTTTTTCTGCTGTAATAGCTTTGGTAAGCATGTCTGCTGGCTGCTCATGTGTGCTTAGAAATTCCATCTGAATTTCTCCTTTCTGAACTAAATCTCTGATGAAATGAACTCTCAATTCTATGTGCTTGGATCTGGCATGAAAAACTGGATTCTTTGACATTGCTATTGCTGACATATTATCACAATAAATCACCGTAGGACCATCTTGTTTTTGCCCAAGATCTTCAAGAATTCTTCTCAACCATACAGCTTAACATGCAGCCTCGATGAGTCGCTGAATATTCAGCTTCAGCTGAAGAAAGAGAAACAGTTTGCTGTTTTTTTGAATTCCAAGCAATTATATTTGATCCAATGTAGAAAATATAAGCTGAAGTACTCTTCCTATCATCTGTAGATCCACCCCAATCACTATCTGAAAATCCAATTAAAGATCTTTTGGATTCCTTCATGTATTTGATTCCAAGTTTCCTTGTTCCATTCAAGTATCTTAGAATTCTTTTTGCTGCACCAAAATGTAAAGTGCTTGGAGAACTTGAAAACCTGGAAACCATGTTAACTGATTGCATGATATCAGGTCTGGTGTGAGTGAGGTATAACAGAGAACCAACCAAGCTTCTAAACATTGCATCATCAACCTTCTTAGCTCCATCTATCTTCAGCTTCTCATTTACAGCCAGAGGTGTAGCAATAGGTTTGGAATTTTGCATATGAAATTTCTGCAGAAGATCAACCAAATATTTTTCTTGAGATATAAAGATTTCTCCCTTCTGTTGCTTCACCTGAATCCCTAGGAAATATTTCATCATTCCTAGATCTGTCATCTCAAATTCTGTCATCATGGAGCTTTTAAAATCTGCAATTAACTTCAAATTAGTTCCCATGTAGATAAGATCATCAACATAAATGCACACTATGATGAAATTTTGTCCATCCTTCTTTATATATAAAGAAGGTTCATTAGGGCTTCTTTGAAATCCATTTTCTTGAAAGTAATGATTAATGCGGCTGTTCCACGCTCTTGGAGCTTGCTTCAAACCATACAATGCCTTTTTTAGCCGATACACCTTTTCTTCTTTTCCTTTGATTTCAAAGCCTTGAGGTTGCTCAACATACACTTCTTCTTCAAGCTTTCCATTCAAAAATGTTGATTTTACGTCTAGTTGATAGACTTGTAATTCAAGTTGTGCTACAATGGCTAGGACAATTCTGATGGTTTCCATTCTTACCACTGGAGCAAATGTCTCATTAAAATCAATCCTGGGCTGTTGTGAATATACACATACATATACATACATATACACATACATCTATACACATACACATACACATACACATACATATATATACACATACACATACACATATAGATATATACACATATACATATACACATACACATATACATATACACATACATATACATATATATACATATACACATACACATATACATATATACACATATACTGTCATTTACAGATATACATATCATATACGTATGGTTCTTCTCTATCATGACTATCTCTTCCCATCCATAAATCTTTCACCCATACTTTTCATACACTTTGTAGCACTACTTCTACATATATCTAGATATCATACATGTAAAAAAATAATGCAAACTCATATAGTATGTACATCTATACACATATATGGCTATATACAAAGTCTCCATATACCTGTCCATGTTGTTTTTTTTATCATGTAGTAGATCTTCTATAGATACAGGTATATGCAGATGCTATCGAGGATACTGACATTTATAGATGTTTCTCGACTTTCGAACTTTTAGAAGAAGAACTGAAAATTTTGTGATTGATCCAAATCTGTCCTAAAGCTTTTAGAACTTTCGGCAGGAGCAAAATCAGAAATATTTCTTGCATTTTGAGAGCTTTCCTTCCACTCTAAGACTGCCATTTCATCAAATATAACATCCCGTGCAACAACTAACTTCTTATTCACAGGATTAATCAACCTATAACCTTTTGATTCATCACTGTAACCAACAAATAAGAACTTCTCTCCTTTCTCATCAAATTTATCCTTTGATGGAGATTTATTAAGAGAATATGCTGGACAGCCAAACACTTTAAGGTTATCAACCTGTGGCTTTCTTCCAGTCCATGCCTCATATGGAGTCTTGCTTCTTACCGCCTTTGTGGGAGAGCGATTCAAAATATAAGCTGTAGTATGGACTGCTTCTGCCCAAAGAATGTTTGGAAGACTTTTTCCTTTCAACATACTGCGTGCCATTTCAACGATGGTGCGGTTTTTCCTCTCAGCAACACCGTTTTGTTGAGGACTCCTACTCACAGTTAGCTGCCTTTTAATCCCTTCTTTTCTGCAGAATTCCATAAACGGGTGATATATGAATTCTCCACCACGATCAGTTCTTAAAGACTTGATTTGGAAGCCACTTTCCTTTTCAACAAGAGCCTTGTACTCTAAGAAGATACTGAATGCATCTGATTTCTGATTCAAAAAATAAATCCAGATCATTCTGGTAAAATCGTCAACAAATAAAAGGAAATACCTTTTTCTTCCAAGAGAAGGGGTCCTAGTAGGACCAAAGATATCCGCATGAACAAGCTCTAAAGGGGCTTTGGCTCTCCATGCTGATTTTGGAAAAGGGAGATGATGCATCTTCCCATATATGCATCCTTCACAAATTTTATCACACTTTTGAATTATTGGTAGGCCAATCACCGTCTTCTTTTGTTGTAGCAAATGCAGCCCTTTTTGATTCAAGTGGCCATATCTCAAATGCCACAAATTAGATTCATCCTTTTCAGCTTGCAATGCCATGTCTCTAGAGTATGATAAGGAAAGAGGAAAGACTTTATTGGTAGTCATCTCCACCTTGGCCATAAGAAAGTTGCTTTTAGTATCAAAAATTCTGCATTCCTTGCCTTCAAAATTGACTTGATATCCTTTATGGGTCAGCTGGCCAACACTTAGCAAATTGTGAGCAAGATTAGGCACATATAAAACATCATGAATGTACCTTTGCTGGCATGTTTTGGTGTTAATAGCAACAACACCCTTTCCTCGAATCTTTTCAGCCTTACCATCTCCTAAAATCACTTGATTGTTGATGCTCTCATCAAGCTCCACAAATATCTCCTTATTCCCTGTCATATGGTTGCTACAACCACTATCAACAAACCATACTTTATCTTCTTTTGTTGAAACATTCAAACAAGTAAGGAACACTTGCTCTTCTTCATGTTCTTTTGTAAAATTGGCTTCTTGTCTCTCTCCTTTTTGGTGCCAGCAATCTCTCTGGGAGTGGTTTTGAATTTTGCATTGTTTGCATTTATGATAACAATCTGCTGATGCATGATTTGTTTTTTTGCAAATGATACAATAAGTACCAGAATTATGTTGCCGTTGTGATTGGAAGCCTCTTCCACGGCTGTGTTCTCTCCCACGACCTCTTCCATGGCTGTTTTGACCTCTGTCCTGGCCATTATTGTTTCTTTTCAGTTGGTTTTCACCTCTAGAGACATTCACCTTGGACTGAAAAGCATGTTCCAGGGGCTGGGAAGATGATTTCTTTATTCTAGCTTCATGTGATTCCAAAGAACCACATAAATCAAACATAGTCAAAGTGGAAAGATCCTTTGACTCTTCTATGGCTGCAGCTGCATGATCAAATTTGGAAGGCAAGCTTCTAAGCATTTTTTGAACTATCTTCTTTTCTTCCAAAGCATCTCTATATGCCCGAATTTGATTCACAATTTCAGCAACTTTAGAGGTGAAATCTGTTACAGATTCGGTCTCTTTCATGTGAATATTTTCAAAATCTCTCCATAAGGATTGTAATTTAATAGAGACAACTTTGTTGTTGCCTTGAAACTCCTTTTGAAGCCTCTCCCATGCAGTCTTTGCGTTGGAAATTCCAAATAGTCTCGGATAAATTGATTTGTTTACCCCTTGATGCAAATAGCTCAAGGCAAGAGCATTCTTCTTCTTATTTTCTTTGTCTTGAGATTGTCTTTGAGAGGAAGATTCTGAATTTGTGCTTGCTGCTGTGGATTCTTCAAATCCTTCTTCAATAATCTCCCATAGATCACGAGATATGAAAAAGAAGCGCATTTGATCAGCCCAATACCCATAGTTCTCTCCCTCAAAGATAGGTACTTGACTTTGAGAGTAAGAAAACATGGTACTAGACATAGAAAACATGGAACCTGGCTCTGATACCAGATTTTGTTAGAGAAAGGAAGAAAAACTTCTGCAAAAAACTGCTGAAATTACTCCTCAAAGACTAGAAGAGCTTCATCATACTCCTTTCTCAAACTTTTCTTACATATATCTAGCATAGAGTTACAAAAAAATACAGTTGGAAACATGGAGAATAGATAGAGATATTTTAATAATCTAGGAATAAGACAAAGCATTAGATTAGATAGGAGACAACTTCAAGACATGTGAGAGTTCCAAGAAAAATGAGAGTTCCAAGAACTTTCACTAACTCACAAATTACTTTCACAGGGTTCACATATCTTGATATATTTTTTTGTTTGTTTGTTTGTTTGTTTTTTGTTTTTTGGTTTTCTCCATCAAGGTGCAGTGTCCTTGATTTTGGATAACTTAACTTACTAAGTGACCATAGACTGCAATATCTAACCTTGTTATAGTCAAATATGTAATATGTAGGACCAAGGTAGTCAAATCGAGATTTGAATCGTGAATCGAAATTCTAAATTTGTGAATCGAGTATCGTGAATCAAATCGTATCGTAAGATTCGTTCAACATTTCAAAGTCATATATATAAATAACATGATTATATAAAAAATAAAAAAATAAAAATTCTAAGTCATGAATTAAATATAAACTAGTTTGGAAGACATTTTCTTAGTTTGAGATCCTGTTTTGAGCTTAGAAGACATTTTCAAGTATTAAGCAAACCTATATATATTTAAAAAAAAAACATTAATTATTTCAAAAATAGTTCAGATTTAAAAATTAATAGAATAATCACAAAAAGATTAAATTATGTTAAAGATTAGTTTTTGAATTAAAAAGATTTCTTTCCATAACAAGAGTTTTAAGATAACAAATTAATTTGATAATAAAATTAAAAAAAAGCATTATCTTTTAATTAATCTTTGAATTTGTTTTTGGATAACAAATTTAAAGATTAATTAAATAATCACTAATTTAAAAAACTTTTATAATAATTAAAATAGTTGATCGCATACATTATAATAAAGAATTTAAAAGAAAAAGAGAAGAATGTCAAGAAAGATGAAGATATGGTATAAAATGCCTTTGTTGAGGATGTTGGAATAAAACAACCAAATTTCTCCTTCCTCCTATGTTTCTTACTCTTTTTATTCTTCCTTTTCCTTTGATTTTCTTTTTTTTTTAATTCAAAACTTGTATTAACTAGGAATCGTTGATCTTCTCGATTCATATCGATTCGACCGATTCGAGACAGATTCAAACGATTCATTCACGATTCTAGATAAATTTCGATTCTTTTATAAGATTCGAACCGTTACGGATGAAAAACGATATGAATCGTAAGATTCGTATCGAGAACCGTACGATTCTAACTACACTGTGTAAGACTACCAACAAAAATATGAGATGGCTGAAACACAATAGTAATGCTGCCATTGTGCATGGGCTTGACATGTAGAGAAGTAGAGCATCAGTGACCATCCTTGAAGCCAAACTTTTCAGTAACCTTCTTGGAATAAGGATTTTAACAAACAAGCATCCACATTTTGCTTTCTCCACTTCCAAACCAAGGAAGTCAATGAGTTCTCCTAAATCCTCTTATTCAAATTGAAAGCAAAGATGATAGGAGCTACAGATTGAAATTGAGAGAAAGGAGAATTCTATTTGCAAATAGAGTGCAAGAATCTTAAACACTCAGGTCAGTCCATTTGGAGAGGACAAGGCTCCAATATAATAAAACAATTAACTTCCATATGAAAACAAACATCAGAAACAAGTATTTAAACAGAAAGATAATAATTAACTCCTATAATTAGAGAAACAAACTAACTAAATAGTGCTAAGAAGTGGAGAAGTGGCGAAGTGGAGCATGTGGCTGTTTTAGTGGGAAAGTGTCTTTGAATATGCTTCAGAAATGAACAACCAGAAATTGAAATAAGTTGACTTGGTCAATTGCCATGTGCTTCCCTCGTGAATCTATTGATTTCCTTCTAAAATATGTGTGTAATGGAGGAGTCATATCAGTGCATCGCCCCTGAAAAGTCGCCTTGTCCTCAAGGCGAAAAGAAGGAAATTGTTCAGTCATGAGATCATAACTTTCCCAACTTGCTTCTTCAAGGGAATGATCAGCCCATTGAACAAGTAATTCCAGAGAATGAACACCAGCTCGTCAAACCCATATATGAGACAATCTTTTCTGGAGATAAGGTGAGCTCATAATCAAAGTTGATTGGAAGTGGTGCTGGAGGAGTTGCAGCTTGCTGTCCATGAGCCGGTCGAAGCAAAGAGACATGGAAAATTGAATGGATCTTGGAAGATTCGGGAAGCTCCAATTCATAGGCCACAGGACCAACACGCCGAGCGATCTTGTATGGTCCGAAGAAACGAGGGGATAATTTTTCATACTTGCGACGTGCTTAAGAACGTTGGCGATAGGGCTGTAAACGTAGAAAAACAGTCCCTAACTTGAAAAGTAAGATCCCTCCAATGGGTGTCAGTTTGTTGCTTCATACGAGTTTGACCATTCAAGAGAGTCTCATTGAGGATTTTGAGCATGCTGTCACGTGCTAGAAGTTGTTCCTCAAGCTCATCAATACGTGTTTCACCAAGAACATAGGGAGTAATGGTAGGAGGGTCCCTTCCATAAACCAACTTGAATGGAGTTGTACCAATTGAAGTGTGGAACCCTGTATTAAAAGAGAGTTCTGCCCACGGTAAATATTGACTCCAAGAACGTGGTTGCTCCTGAGCAAAACACCATAAATAAGTTTCCAAGTATCTATTAACAACCTCTGTTTGCCCATCAGATTGTGGATGATATGATGTGCTCATTCTTAGCTTAGTATAGCCGAGCCTGAAAACTTCCTGCCAAAAGGCACTAAGAAAAATCACATCCCTATCAGAAAGAATTGACCTTGGGATGCCGTGAAGGCGAACGATTTCTCTGCAGATAATATTAGCAATTGACTTGGTCGTATAAGGGTGACAAAGTGCGGAAAAATGAGAATATTTGCTTAGGCTGTCCACAACCACTAAAATAGTATCATAGCCTCCAGATTTGGGAAGTCCTGCAATAAAATCCAATGAAAATCCTCCCATATTCGCTCCGGTATAGGCAATGGTTGTAGAAGACCGGCAGGTCCTAAAGCTTGGTATTTGGCTTGTTGACAAACCAAGCAATTTTGGACAAAGGTTTTGACATCTTGCTTCATTTGTGGCTAGAAAAAATTGGAGGAAAGACGCTTCAAGGCCTTTAAATATCCTCCATGACCTGCAATAAGTGTGTCATGAGATTCTGAAACAAGCTTTTGGCGAAGAGAAGGGTGCTCTGGAATAACTAACCTTTCCTTAAAGTAGAGCTTGTGATCCACCATCTGAAAATCTGGTTTAGTAGAAGGATTTTGTCTGATAGACTTCATAATTTCACAAGTAAATGGATCTGATTGAAGAGCTTCATTCCAATTGGAAAAATCTAATGGAATGGGAAGAGTAAGAGCCAAAAATTCAGCGTGTTGCGGACGTCTTGATAGCACGTCAGCTCCTAAATTGTCTTTCTTGCCTTATACACAATTGTAACATCGAAAGGCAATATTTCATAAGAAGTTGCTGCTGCTCATTGGTGGTAATTCGCTGGCTGAGAATATATTTGAGGCTATAATGATCTGTTCAAACCAAGAAATGGCGAGCTAAGAGATCATGTTTCCACTTCTGTAAGGCTAAAACAAGAGCAAGCAATTCTCGATCATAAGTAGATTTAAATCGGTTGGAAAAAGACAATCCTTTGCTAAAATAAGCAATTGGATACTCAGCTTGCTAAAGGATAGCTCCTATTCCTTTAGAGGAAGCATCACACTTCACCATGAATGGTTGAGTGAAATCTGGTAGTTGGAGGACTGGTACATTGGTTAAGGCATGCTTGAACTTTTGGAAAGCCTTCCCTGCTGTAGGAGACCAATGAAAAGCATTCTTCTTCGTGAGATCAATGAGTGGTCGGGCTATCATGCCATAAATCTTCACAAACTTGCGGTAGTAGCCTGTCAATCCCAGAAAACCTCGTAGCTCCTTCACATTAGTTGGAGAAGCTTAAGGGTAAGCAACAGATGATTTAGATGTTGCTCGAAAGATGAACAGTATATAAGGTTGTTGTCAAAGAATACGAGGATAAATTTATGCAAGTATGGCCGGAATAAGTCATTCATTGCTGATTGGAAGGTGGATGTGGCATTGGTGAGGCCAATGGGCATCACAGTGAATTCATAATGACCTGAGTGGGTGCATAATGCAGTTTTGTGGATGTATGCAGGATTTATGTGTATTTGGTGATAACCCGAACGTAAATCAATTTTGGAAAAGATAGATGCATCGTGTAATTCGTCAAGCAACTCATCAATGTTTGGGATTGGATATTTATCTGGGATGGTGATTTGGTTTAGGCTTTTATAATCAATGCACATATGCCAAGTGTTGTCTTTCCTTTTAACAAGGAGAACAGGACTTGCAAAAGGGCTGGTGCTTGGCTTAATGAAACCTGATTTAAGCAATTCTGACACTTGCTTCTCAATTTTAGATTTTTGGCAGTAAGGGCAACGATAAGGGCTGATGTTTGGTGGCTTTGCATTGGGAAGTAGAGGAATGGAATGAGTGTGTTGGCGAAAGGTGGGAGGGTGTCTGGTTCTTCAAAAATTCTTGCAAAATTCTGAAGCAATTTTTTAATTTAAACAAGAAAAGGATTACCTGAAAATTCAGCCTCTTTGGAAAAATACTGAAAGGTCACCTCCGCCTCTGACTTCTGTGGCACGCCTTGGAGCTTATATCGCCTCCCATCAATATTGAAATTTGGAACATCTCGCTATAGTTGGCTTGTACTATTTTTAAGGAAGTCAGCCATTTAATCCCAAGCACCACATCTGCTACCACAATTGAAAAAGGGATAATAATCTTGAGTGATGGTAAGCCCTTGCAATTGAACGGTAAGGTTCTGGCAAACACTGTTTCAGCAAATTATCTCTCCATTACCGATTTATACACCGAATGAGGGAACACGCTGAGCATGTAGTCTCCCTTCCTCGCAATTGTCAGAGATAAAATTATGAGTTGATCCACTATCAATCAAAATCAACACTGCGCATCCTCTGAGAGTCCCTGAAGCTTCATAGTGGAGCCGGAATTCTTACCTTGAATGGCATGGAAGGAGATTTCAGCTAGATCAGCAGCAACTGGTTCCATGTCGTTATTGTCAACCGGTGCATCTTCTGCAGGTTCATCACCATTAGCAAGTTCTAGGAGGGTGAGTGACACTGTCTTGTATCGATGTCCTGGTGCAAACTTCTCATTACAACTAAAGCATAGGCCCTTTCGAGATGCGATTCTGCTTCTCAATATCCCATGCACGAGTTAGAAGCTGGCGAGTAGATGGTGGTGTTGACGTCGTGGCCTGTGATGCAAGTTGATTTCCAATCTGATTGGAAAACACTTCAAGTGAGAAATTGGGAGCTGGGTTGAACTTTGATGAATTAGGCCATTGGGATGCTTTATGCCAATTGAAGTGCGCTTTGTGCTTGAATTCTAGGGCAAGGCTCATGGCTTTATGCACGGATCTGGGTTTGTGAATCCGTACATGAGCCTTGAGTTCCTCTTTTAGCCCGTTCAGAAACACACCTAAAAGGCAATGTTCAGGCCAATTTTTCACACGGGCAGATCTTTTGGCAAACTCTTGACGGTACTCTTGCACTGTGCGTAACTGACGGATGCTGCAAAGATGCTCATCTGGGTTCTGGAACTCAGCAGGGCCATAGTTTTCTTGAAGGGCTTTAACAAGTTCCTCCCAGTACAATAATGTGCGTTCGCTATTGATCCATGCAAAAGAGATCAAGTGCATCACCTTCTAAATACATAGCAGCAATTTCAACCTTCATGTCATTAGGGGTTTGATAATACCAAAAATATTTTTCAGCCTTTAAGATTCAACCACGTGGATCTCCACCTTCGAATCGTGGGAATTCCATCTTGGTATGTGGTCGACGAGATGGAGCTTTTAACCACCAAGGTAAGTCCACATCATCTTCCACTTTTTCTTGAGATGAATTGCAAGTATCTCGAGGAACCTTGTTGTGTTTTGGGCCTTTCCTTTGGCAGGAGCGTGTTTGGCATCAATTGAAGTGCTACTAATTTGGGCCTTCATGGTGGCATCCATGGCTTCCAAATGAGATGTTAGAAATGATAATTGCTGCAGAATTGCCTCATTGGAAGGGTTGGTTGGCTGGGTAGGGATAACTGGTGATGGTTGTGATGGTGCATCAATGGAAGAAGATGAGTGAGTGGAAGCCTTTTAGGATCTTTGGCTCGGATACCAAAATGATAGGAGCTACATATTGAAATTGAGAGAAAGGAGAATTCTATTTGCAAATAGAGTGCAATAATCTTAAACACTCAGGTCAGTCCATTTGGAGAGGACAAGGCTCCAATATAATAAAGCAATTAACTTCCATATGAAAACAACATCAGAAACTAATATTTAAACAGTAAGATAATAACTAACTCCTATAATTAGAGAAACAAACTAACTAAATAGTGTTAGGAAGTGGAAAAATGGGGAAGTGGAGCATGTGGCTGTTTTAGTGGGAAAGTGTCTTTGAATTTTGAATATGCTTCAGAAACAAACACCCAGAAATTGAAATAAGTTGACTTGGTCAATTGCCATGTGCTTCCCTCGTGACTCTATTGATTTCCTTCTAAAATATGTGCGTAATGGAAGAGTCATATCAAAAGATCACCTTGAAGCTTAGAGAACTCTTCTATTATCCACACTTGAGAAAGTAATAATATGGAAATTTCCCTACTTTTTAATGAATACACTATGATTTGAGGAAAAGGAAATATAGCCATAGAAATGTAAATATTGAGCAATTTTTCATCCCTCATCTTGGGTATCACTTTCAATCCATGTGGGACCTTCTTGAATTTCCAAACATGATTATGATGAGTGCTTGATCCAAAACAGGAGGCTACACCATCAAATGTTTTTGTTGATTTCATTTCCTAAGAAAGGATTTTTCAGACCTACTTGTGAACGTTTTCAACAAAAATAAGCCCTCAAGGATATAGTGACCTGAAATTAGTTCATTTTAGCTATAGGGCCAAAATTTTTGTCATGGTCTTCCACATAATTTAGAAAACCCTCTTGAGACAAGCCTTGTGTTTTGGAGTTCTATGCTTCATCCATCATCTGTTTCAAGTTTAAACTCACTTAAAAGTGGCTGATCTACAACCCTTGGCTTTTGCATGAGATCCTAAGTGTCAATTTTAGGAACTGCTTTTACCTATATGTGTGTAGGCATGTTCCAAGATTTGACACTGTTTGCTTTTGTAAGGCAGGTAGGCCCACAATCATCAATAGAAATAGAAAAGGATGGAAATGCCAACCAATTTCCTTCTCTAGAAGTTGTATTAATAATTGTTCTTGGATATGATGTAGTCTTTTTTCCTTGTTTATTTAATGCTCCCCCTTCCAAGTAGGTCCTCTATGAGCAAGGAAGAATGTCACATTCTCGGGCTATGGATTGAGTCACCGGGCGATGAACTGGAAAATTCACTTCGAATGCTGGCGTCTTCCCTTTATTGCGATTTCTTCCTCGTGACGAACCTATGATGAATGTGGAACTTGTTGGATGGAGCTCCTAACCTTAGACTCGTTAAGATGGAGAGAGTCTTAATCCTCCAGAGATATAATCAAATTCAGCTTGTCTTTATTCTCCCAAATCATCTTCTTAAATAGTTATGAAACTAGAATTAAGGACTGAAATTAAGGACTCTTGATTTCAATTGAAATACTTGCTAAAACAAACTCTATTTAAAAGGCATAAAATTATTGCTTGTCTTCATTCCTATCTTTGGCGATATTGCTTGAAAAATCAGATTCTTCAAAGTAGGAATGAAATTATTTGCCTACCTTCCTATCTTGGAAGCTTATGATCTCCTTATCCCATGGTCCACGTCTCTCATAAGTTTACCCACAAAAAGGCATCTGTAATAAAGAAGCTGAAAAATTAGAAGATGAACTAGAAGGCACAAAAGCAATTTACATTGCTGCTGTACCAATCATTCGACTTGGAATAGAATAATCTCTCTTTTTGAAATGAAAACCACCTTGTGGAGAAAAAAGTGGTATCATCAAATGTTACATATTCTGGATCCATGAACTTATATTTCTTTTCTCTGTCATTATGCTTTATGAAGAAGCTCTTTTTGTCTGATGGCTTGGACATGAACATAGCATGGAGATTCAAACATGTTGGGATGCTTGACTGTAGACTTTCCTATAAACATTAATTCATAGTGAAGCTTCCTGACTTTTATACTGAGAAGCGCATGATTGATCACAGAAGCCACACATTTCTTATATTACGCTTATAAGGCCTTGAGTAAATTTGTTTTTTAGCAGAAAGGCAACTCTTGTAAGTCTCCTCAAGCTGTAGATACTGTCACATGCAACATCATTCCATTGTGGCATCTCCAAACATGTGAGCCCTCCTACAATGCCATGCTTGTGACAAAATGCAAAAACGAATTAGTGACCTTTAGCAAATAATTTCTAATCTTTATTGGTTTCCTACTTTTTATTCTTTTTCTTAAGAACACCTTCAACGATCATCTTGAACTCTAGAAATTTAGCAGTTAACTTTTCCTTTAGAAGAGTACCCAAGTAGACCATGAAAGGACAAATGAAAAGTAGCATATAAAGATAGTCAGGATAGTGTTCAGGAAAGACCCATCAAAACCAAGAATAGGCCCTATGGAGCTTTGCTTCTTGAGTGAGAATAAACTAAAGGAAATTTGCATATCTTGTCATTTTGATAATTTTCACATACTCCATTGTGAATTAAAATAGTCAGGTTGGGAAGCTTATGAAAGGATTATTCAAGGCCATAGCTTTCAACTTGCTAATATTCACAAACCCAAGCTGGGCATGCAAAATAGAAACACCACTTTTTGTACAAATCATATCGAATTAAAAGCCAAAAAGATAAATTAGTAATTGAACCTCTTATAACTGTGGACAACATCTGCTTCCAAATGTTTGAGTTTGCAAAGAAGCATCACCTCATATGGACCAAAGAGGATATATTAAACTCGCTTCTATCACCTTTAGTCACCAAAAGTAGTTCTTCATCCTAGGAAATGGTAAACACTTTTGAGAAGGATGGGATCATTGTCCTTGCCTTGCATTGTTATAGCGCCTTCATTTTCTACTTGATGGATGGTGTTTTCCGTTGTAATGGTGGTTTTATTTCCTCCATAATCATGAAAGGAATAGAACTTTGAATCATCACCAGTAAGATGATGGTTGCTTTAGAATTAATGATCCCCTCTTTTTTAAAAATTGTTTGACTGTATAGACTTAACCAAATTAGCTTTCGCCAGGAAGCACCTGTTGAAATCTTCTTCTCAGGCATTGCTTTTTTCTGTTGTTTTTCTTTCTTTGAGCTTAACAGTATAGTTCTTTATGTGATCCAATGTGCCACATGTATAACACTTGATCTTTTTCTAAAGCCATCTCCATTAGAAAGAACACCTTTTTCTATCAGTATCCTAATTCTTCTTATTCTCCTCTTTGCTTTCCTTTTTCTAGATAAAACAACCTCTATTTCATGGGCCAAAGTTTCTTGCAGACCAAGAAATTTTCGAATTTTGCCAAAGATTGCTGATTAAGGTTGCATAAGGGCTGCATTCCTTTTGAAGTTTGGGAATGGCATAACAATTAAATTGGTCCTCAAATAAATTCATTTTGATCCAATAGTGCAATCTTGGAACAGACATTCTTTATGTTCAAGAAATATTGAAAAATGGAGAAATTGCCTTGACTGGCATTATCTAATCTGTTATCCATAAATGGGATGTGAACCATATTTGTCTTGTTAAATAACAGATTGAGAGTCAGCTAACTCTCCAAAACTGACTTGCAACGAGTAATGTGTTGGTAAAAATGCACTTTTGTCACTAAACTGTACCACTTTTTCATTTTGGTCCTTTTGATTCAAAGCTGGTAAATTTGGTTCTTGAATTAAGAAGAAGAGTGCAAGAATAAACCCTAAAATATGAAAAAGTGACTAGTTTTGGTCCTTATTCAAAAACATTTTGTAATCCTTGAACCAAGAGGAACATTTTTTGCCTTCGAGGACTAAATTGAATGTTTGGGTATTCTTCGAGGACCACAAGCTTGCTTATACCTAATTTGTTTAAGAGATAATGAAACGTTTTCAGCACCCAGACTCAGCCTTAGCATTGTATGTGCATTATCTTTGCATAATTTCATTAGTAGCAATACTTGCATTTGGATCCAAAGTCATGTAATCATGAAAAAGGGCTAGATATCTTTCACACCTGATAGTCAGATTAATCAACGCCATTTCAAGTCTGCCAACTCGACTATTCAGATGCATACTAAGAATCAAGAACTGAGTAGAAGAACATTATGCAACTAGCTAATAACCAACATGGGCAACACAACTTGTTTATAATATGCATTAAATGGTTTTATTTAGCATTAAGATATAAAGACATACAAAATCTGAAAACTTGGAAAGACAATTAATTTCACTTTGGGAAGCAGAAATGATAATATGCATGCATCTGAAAGGATTGTAAATTACTTCTACTACGTAAGAGCTCTTTGGAAGCACAAAATTAATATATTTATATATATATTCTTTTATCCTGCTTTGAGTGTCTTTCAATTGTCACCTCAGCATAAAACTTCTGGAAAACATACTGTCTATCTAATGCATTGTTTGAGTAGTTTGTATACTCAAAATTTTTTCAACTTGTTGTTGAGAACTTTGAGAGGTAGATGAATATTATTTTTCCTTTCTTCAGTACTAGCGTTATCTCATCAATTTAATATGTTTTGCAGATCTAAGATTATTCTTTTCACTCCAGGTGATATTCATGGCCAGTATTCAGATCTCTTGAGGCTTTTTGAGTATGGTGGATTTCCTCCTGAAGCCAATTATCTGTTTCTAGGAGATTATGTAGATCGTGGGAAGCAAAGTCTTGAAACCATTTGTCTTCTTTTAGCCTATAAAATTAAGCATCCAGAGAACTTTTTTTTGCTGAGAGGGAATCATGAATCCGCATCTATTAATCGTATTTATGGATTTTATGATGAGTGTAAGCGTAGATTTAGTGTGAAATTATGGAAGGTATTCACCGAGTGTTTTAACTGCCTACCTGTGGCTGCTCTTATTGATGAGAAGATTCTCTGTATGCATGGGGGTCTTTCTCCAGACCTTAGTAGCTTGGATCAAATACGAAAAATAGCACGCCCAATTGATGTTCCTGAGACTGGTTTGCTTTGTGACCTTCTTTGGTCTGATCCAATTAAAGATGTTCAAGGCTGGGGAATGAATGATAGGGGTGTCTCATATACCTTTGGGCCTGATAAAGTGTCTGAGTTTCTTCAGAAACAGGATCTGGACCTCATCTGCCGTGCTCACCAGGTACTAATGAGTGAAATGATTTGTAAGTACCATGTAAAGTCTGTTTCTTATTTGAAGTCCTATTTGTATCTTTAGGTAGTTGAAGATGGATATGAATTCTTTGCTGACCGACAACTTGTTACAATTTTTTCTGCACCTAATTATTGTGGCGAATTCGATAATGCTGGAGCCATGATGAGTGTAGATGAAACCTTGATGTGCTCTTTTCAAATTTTAAAACCGACGGAGAAGAAACCGAAGTTTGGATTTGGAAGTACAACCACCGCTAAAGCTGGAACTTCACCACTTGGAGTCAAGGTATTTGTGCCTTATATGCAATAATGGATCTAGGTAGCAATATGCAGAATGAATTAGCAAGGTCATTTGTGCTGATTATAGAAGTTAAATTTCATTCCACATTCCATTTGCATGTGCTTACATGTTTACCGTTTGATCTTTATAGCTTAAAATTTAAACTCATAATCAAGAAAATTACCATATATATTACTGAAGAGCTCACTTGTTAGTATTAACACAGAAAATTCTTGCTCTTTGAAAATATGGCTTTGAATGGGAAGGTGCAGCAAACAGATCATTCAGACATGGATAAGTTGATAGGAATTTTTTGAAATGGTCCTTGTATTTTGTCTGATGATTAGTTATTAGAACAAATTGAACTTTTGATGATATGGGCCCTTGCAATTAGAAGGATTACCAACATGTGCAATACCTGATGCTTTATATTAGGCACATCCAAACAAAATTGACTTTCGAAAGCTAAAGGAATGCTTGATATGTATATCAACCCATTGTTCAATGTGGGCAATATTCACATGAAAGCTGATTAATATGAAAGATTATTTCATAGATAAAGGCTTATAAATGGATCTCTAGGCAAACCATGACCGAGTATTTTTTTCATGGCTGTATTACTGCATCATTTTCTGAATAAGAATTATTAACTGCTTTCTTTCTTCTGAATTCTTACCACAATTTTCTTTCCAGCAGTCCTTTCTTGGTGCAAAATCATAAGAGGTTATTATGACATGGATTTTCGGCATTGTGCACATTTGGATTAACTCGGCGCTTTCCCGGAGACAACATAATTCACATCAAGTTGTGAAGCCAAGATCTTCGACGTGAAGAAAGAAATTTTCTTCAGAAAATCTTGAACTAAATGAACCATGCTTTGTTGAATGCTCTGAAATTGCTTGAGCCTCAGAAAAAAAGAGCAGATACAATTAGACATTTTTTTTTGGTTGAAAATGTGAATATCGCAACTATTGATCAGTGTTACGTGTTTTCTTCTAGTTTTTGTTTAGGCAGTTCTGAAATATTGAAAACCTCATTCTGGCAGGATTTCATGGCATGCTCAAGAGTGTTTCATTATGTCCTCTTGCTTTTCAGTGAATTGGATGAATTTTCAATTCCTAGGTATTCTTATTAAGTACTTTCAAAAATATTGAGTCTCATTATTCTTTTGATGTTTTTGCATGAAGTTAAGCTATTTTGCTATGACTAATGAATTTTTTTTTTATTTATAATGTGCTAATAAAGAAATAGATTAAACTATTTAATTTTGGAAATCTTTTTTTTCCTTATAAATGCTGCCATTTTGTCAAAATTCTGTCTAATTATACTTTAATATTGATAAACAACGCATTTTAATCTGATATTTCTATTTGATTTATAGATCAGTAGCCATAAAAGATTTTAGGGGTGGGAGAAAACATGAAAATCACTTTAGTTGAGGGCCACCAAATGGTTCAATGGGCCACCCCCTTAACGCCCACTAGCAGGCATGGTAGTCACAGTTCAATAGGCTCACCCAACACTGATAGTAAAAGCCTCACCAATGTTTTTGGGCCATGTTCCTCAAGAGAATCATAGGTTGTCTAACAGACTAAAGTGAAAGCGTCTTCTTGGCGCCCTGCACTGTGTTTGGCGTCCTCCGGAGTTTGATTGCATGCGGGTTGTTAGTGCTATAATATGGATGTGTTTCTAGAAGAATTAATAGTGGTGGCCCTCAACTAAAGTAAAAGCCTCACCCTAAACTTGTTTTAGCCTAAATCAAATAACGAGACATGTGTTAAGGATCCTCGCACTCAAGAGATGTCCTTAAATTGAAGCTGATAGTAATGTGAAGGTTCCTTTGGAGGTTCTTGCTGAAGAAGGCGGTGTTTTGAAGGATAGTCTCACTGAAAAATGAGATGTTTCCAAGGATCATGAGAAAGAAGTGAAATCTTGGGCAACTCTTTTTTCGAATTAAAGATAGTTTAAGTGAGATACACAGTATATATATTTCCCCTTCTGTTTCTAATGGGAGAAGAGTCGTTCATTTTCACTCATTAGAAGTGAAAATGGAAGAGGCTAGCTAGGTGGCAAAATTCTCAAATTGGTTGTGTGTTTGGCTTGCAACCAAGATTGGAGAAAGTCCATCGTTTGCAATGAATAGTTAGGGAAAATACGGATTAATACAAACATCATGTATTAATTTAACTATTTTCTAGTTTCAATTCAATGAGGGGTCTGATTGTGAGCAAGTGCTTAGAGGTGGTCTTTATACTTTTGACAATCATCCCTCTTATTTTGAAGAAATGGGGCCCTAAAATGTGTTTGGATGTTTAAAAAATTTGCTCAATTCTAGTTTGGATTCGATTCCCAGGTCTACAATGAGAGTTTTGGACAAATGAGATGTTGAGTATACTGGGGAGTATTTATAGGAGGCCTTTATACTGTGATAAATGCGCTCTTTCTAGGATGAAGTTGCGCTTTGCTAGGATACTAGTTAATATGGAGATTGGAGATTTCCTAATTTTATAGCATTGCAAGATGAGAATGGGAATGTTTTCCAATTGTAGGTAGTTTATGAGTAGAGACCTAAAGTTTGTTCTATTTGCAAGAAGCTTGGGCATTCACAGCAAGATTCTCGGGTTGGGAGAAATTAGATGCAAGTTTAGAAGGAAAAGGGAGAAGAAGAGGCAAGATAAGATTGAAATAAATGTTGAAAAACAAGTTTTGTATTGAAGATTAGAGAAGAAGATATAGTGAGAAACAACCTTCGAATGAAAAAGACAAGGAATTGCAGGACAGGATAATGCATATATAGGTGATGTCTATGAAGAAGAAGACAGGTCCTTTATAGCCTGAACACTAGTGTCATGTCTAGTTCTAGTGTCAAGGATGTTTTGTTTGATGTCTTGGGGCCTCAGGGAAGGGTAGAGGGGACTCAGAATAAGGAGGGGTTTAAGTGTAATGAAGAATTTAATATCAAAGGAGTTGAGTTTTCTTCTAGGGGTCTTCTTATCAAGATCCTAACTCTTCTGTTTTTGTCGTGTTCTCTAAGCAGCGTAATAAAGCCAATCCTAATGGCAGTGTTGGAATTATTGGTGTAGGTAGGAAACTTAACCTGCCTAGAATGTTGACTCCTGATATTTCTGATCATTGCCCTTTATTGATTTGCATTGAGGAAAGTAGAAGGAATATAAAAACTCCCTTCGCTTCTTTTCATATATGGTGTGACCACCCTGAGTTTATGGATATTATGGAAAATGTATGGAGTAGACCTAAACTTTCTGCTCTTTGATTATCTGAAATATTACTTGCTCTTGATTCTACATTCATCATTATACTAGAAATAAAAAATATTAAGGGGAGAGTTGAGGAAGTTGAATAGGAGAGAATATTGTCAGATTTCAAAGCAAGCTAAAACGGTCAAGGGTATGCTTAGTGATTTGCAGTTTGATTTTCAAAAGGATCTTATGAATTGTGTTTTATAGGATGAAGAAAGACCATGTTGTTGTTATTTGCAAAAATTAGTTGCATGGGTGGAAAGCTTTATATATGAAACAATAGGCTAGGTGTAAATGGGTTGATTTGGGTGACCAAAATACCAAGTATTTTTACAAATTAGTTAAGCAAAAAAATGTGAGGAATTATATTTCTCAGTTAACTCTTTCTAGTGGAGAAATAAGCAGTGATAGGACTGTTATTACTAATGAGATCTTAAATCATTATAAGTATCTTTTGGGACTGCTATAGAGAGAAGAATTTTTATTGACAGAAGTGTGTTCTAACAAAAAGTTGTCTCTGAAATCGATTATGAGGGTTGTGTAGTGATGTAACGGAGAAGGAGATAAAAAGTGCTTTATGGAGTACTAAAGAAGATAAGAGCTCTGGTCTTGATGGTTTTAGCAGTAATTTTTTCAAAAAAACTTGGAGAGTTGTGGGGTATGATGTTATTTAAGCTCTCAAATATTATTTTAGGAATGGTTGTATGCTGAAACAGGCAAATTCCCTTGTAATTACTCTTATCTCAAACGTAGCTAATCCTAGAACTCTCAATGACTACAGACCAATATGTTGTTGCAGTGTAATTTATAAAAATCATTTTCAAGATAGTATCTTCAAGTGGTAGGAGAGTCCCGGGTGGTATTATTCGTTCTAATCATTCAGATTTCTTTGAGGAAAATTTCTGATAATGTGCTTTTTGCACATGAATTAGTGAGGAATTATCATAGGCATAATGATGGATGTTATGCATTAAAGGTAGAGATCCAGAAACATATGATTCTGGGTCTTGGGATTTTTTTGAGGAAGTTTTTGCTAGCCAGGTTTCCTCAACATTTTATAAAGTTGGTTAGTAAGGACTTGTATGTTTTCGATATTAATTAATGGGCAAGTAGAGGGCTATTTCTCTGGTTAGATGGGCCTGATGCAGGGAGATCCAATGTCTTCCTTTTTATTTGTGATTTGCATAGATTATTTTACTAGAATTATGAACAAAACGACAGCTAGTGGTTTTACATTTCATTAGTGGTGTAAGGAATTGAAGTTAAGCCACCTTTGCTTTGTAGATGATTTTTTTTGTGTTTGCTAATGGAGATGTGGATTCAATTAAGATTATTCAGTCAGCTTTTGTTCATTTTCAGGGTGTCTCTGGTCTTAGACCAAATTTTCATAAGAGTCTCATTTTCTTTAATGAAATTGATGGGTCAATTAGAAAGGAAATTTATAGCATTCTACAATTTAATGAAGTACTTAAGAACCCCTTTGATCTCATGTAAGTTAACTGAGCATCACTGGCAGGACTTGTCTACAAGATTTCAGCTAGACTTATGAATTAACCAGCAAAGGCCCTTTCATATGCTGGAAGGTTGCAACTTGTTAATACAATGCTCCTCATTATTCACTCATATTTGAGTTATTTGTTCCGTCTTTCTATGGCTATTGTTTAAGAGATGAAATGGATTTGTAGAAGGTTCTTGTGGCATGGTTCTAGTGATTAGGGTAGAGGAAGTCTTGTCAACTGGGATGTTGTTTGTAGAAGGAAATTGAATGGAGGTTTGGGAGTAAAACCAGTCCATGCATGGAACCAGGCATCTTTAGCAAGACACATTTGGGATTTGGTGCCGGAAAAGACCTCATTATAGGCTAATTGGGTTATTAAATATAAACTGAGAAGTATAAGTTTTTGGGGCATCACAAACATTATGGATAGTAGCTTGAGCTGGAGACAATTATTGAAATTAAGGCTAATTATTAAAAATTGTTTTGATTACAGGTTAGGTGATGGGTAGAAATTTTCTTTTTCAGTATAATCCTTTGTGTAAGGGGGGGCCTATTATGGAGAAATTTTTTGAAGTATTAAAGTGTCCAGTCTAAGAGAACTGCTGTGGTGAGGGACTCATGGAGGAATGGGAGATAGGCTTTTCCTATCCCTTTGAGTGATCATTTGGAGAAGGTGTGGAGTTATGTTATGAGGAATTTTCAAAATTATGAGAATAAAAGGGATAGCATATTTTGGAAACCTGATAAGAAAGGGGTGTTTAGAGTTTGCTAGTTTTTAATGCAGTATAATCTTAAGGCCAGCTGGGCAAAGCTACTATGTTCTAATAGCAATATTCCTAGGCATTCTTTCTGTTAGATGTATTGTTGTATTGTATATGTATGTATACATGTATATGTATGTATAGACGTATATGTACACTTATCATGTTCTATATGTAGACCCAAAGGGTCACTCATATAAGGTGTTCAAGCAAGGTACTCTTGTCCCACTATCTTTCCTTCTTCTTATCCTTCCTCTAACATGGTATCAGACGCCTAGGTCTCTCCGGTCACCGCCGTCGGTTGCCATCGCCGACTCTCTCTCTCTTGCCAGTCCCCTCTCTCACTTGCCATGCCTGGCTCTCTCGGGTGGCGGCTCCTCATTCTTTCTCACCCCAGTTCTTTCTTCCAAAAACGGATCCAGGCCACTCTTTGTTCTCTTGCAATTCTCCATCACCGGTCACTTCCCTCACTGGCCAATAGTCTCCTTCATCTTTTTATTCATCCATTCATTCATTCAAAAATCCAGCCAATCTCTCTTCCCTAATTCTCCATCACCGGCCGTTTCCCACCCGACCCAACAGTCTCCATCATCTTTTCATTCATTCATTCCCAAAAATCTTTTTGAAGACTCAAGCCTAGCACTTACCAACCTTTGTTACTTTCTTACAACCATGTATCTCTCTTTTCACCAACAATAAAAGCAATTTCCATTTCTTTGGCTCTTTACAAAAAGCACTTGGTGCGATTCAAGATCCGAATTTGCTTCACCAACCCATTTTTGCTCTTGGCGATTCGCACCACCTCTCAGCTCGCCACCGGGTCCTCCATTGCACGACCCACCACCACCGACTCCAACAACAATCCACAATTTTTTATTTGCCCCACCTTTTCCTTACCATGCTTCTCAATGGCATCCGGTTTGAAGCATCTTCCAAGTAGCATGTGACAACTTTGATAGGCCCCATTGATATATTATTATTATTATTATTATTATTATTATTATTTTCACCTAAAAAGGGGCAAGCATGCTGGGCCCTTCCTTAGAGAGTGCTTCCACTTTGCAAGTGGCCACCATATAGTGGGCCCCTTCATATATATATATATATATATATATACAATATGGGTGTTTCTAGACCCGCTTTTGTTCGTACTGAAGGAACATGTCTCCCAGTTTCCTCCACAGGGGGGGTCAATACTCTAATTGACTCCCGATTTTCTTCTATGCTTCCGCACGTCACTCACACTGCTGTTTCTTCATCGACTCCACCTCTTCTTCCAACACCTCACTTTACACGAACTTCTCTTGCTCCGCTGTCTCCTACAGATCAACAGTTTTTAGATATGTTCCGGCAGTTCCAGCAGTTCTATCTAGCAGAATCTACCTCCTCTACTGGATATGCGAGTTCCACTCAGATTGATTCATCCGCCTGGGTAATTTCGTCCTTTCTCGGCTTCTTGACTCGGTGCTTCGCTTCACATGACCCCCGATTCCACTCATCCGCACCATTCCCATTCACCGTCTCCACGTCACCCGTGTTCGCACTGCCGATGGCACACTTCTTCCCTGTTTCCTCTCTGGGTCATTTCTTTTCTAGTGATTTCTCAATTCCTTCGACTCTCATGTTCCTCGTTTATCCATGAATCTTATATCTGTTAGCCAACTTACTGATCATGATTGTCAGGTTATCTTTGACCGCACCTCGTGTCGTGTGTGAGGATCGCGAGTGGGGACGGTGATTGGGACCGGGTCGTCGTCAAAATGGAGTTTATGCATTGGATTCCCTTCGTCTTCCATCTTCACTCGAACCGAGTACATCATCTGTTATCGATTGATCTCATCATCAGTGCATCATCGTCTTGGCCACTTATGTCCGTCTCG
The DNA here is from genome assembly GCF_009730915.1 of Dioscorea cayenensis subsp. rotundata. Lineage (NCBI taxonomy): Eukaryota > Viridiplantae > Streptophyta > Magnoliopsida > Dioscoreales > Dioscoreaceae > Dioscorea > Dioscorea cayenensis. The sequence continues at coordinate 9,097,948 of NC_052472.1, read as the reverse complement.
TATGTCGTCTCTTGTTCGTCATGGCGTTTTAGGAGCTGTCTCTCCTCCTTCTGATGTCCTCTGTCTTGGCTGTAAACTTGGTAAGCAACTCCAACGTCCTTATCCTTTGAGTGTGTCTCAGACTACTGCTCCTTTTGAACTTATTCACTCTGATGTTTGGGTTCCCGCTCCCTTTGTCTCCAAAGGTGGTCATCGCAATTATGTTCTTTTTATAGATGACTACACTCGATTCACCTGGCTTTATTTTATGCCTCACCGTAGCCAGTTATTGTCTATTTATCGCTCTTTTTCTGCTATGATCCATACCCGGTTTTCTGCCTCTATTAAGACCTTTCGGTCTGACTCTGGCGCCTCTGACGCCTTTCGTGCCTTTTTGTCTTCTGAAGGCACCTTGCCTCAGTTATCTTGTCCTGGGGCTCATCCTCAGAACGGGGTCGCTGAACGTAAGCATCGTCACATCTTAGAGACGACACGTGCTTTTCTTCTAGGCGCTTTTCTTCCTCCTCATTTTTGGGTTGAAGCTGTCACCGATACACTGTTTATCTCATTAATCTACAACCCTCCTCTCATCTTAATGGTCGTAGTCCAGGTGAGGGTCTTCATGGGACACCTCCTCGCTATGATCATCTTCGTGTTTTTTTGGTTGTCATTTGCTTTGTTTTTGCTCTCACCTAGGGATAGAACAAAGCTAACATCCCAGTCTGTTTTATGTGTTTTTCTAGGATATAGCCTTGAGCACAAAGGTTATCGTTGTTATGATCCCGCCACTCATCGTATTCGCATCTCCCGTGATATCACGTTTGATGAGTCCACACCTTTCTATGCTTCTCCTTCTTCCACTGAGTCCCCATCTCCCTCTCGTCCCTCCGTCCTTTCTTTTTTTCCTACCCCTTTGGTTGAGCATACTCCTTCTGTGTCTTTCTCTCCTCCATCATTCAACCCTCCCTGCCGAAGTTTCCTTCTCACTGCCTCTTAACCCCTCCCTCCTTTATCTGTTGAGTCTCCTGCAGTGTCTTCCCCTCCTTTATCTGTTGAGTCTCCTGCTGTATCTTCCCCTCATTCCTTGCTTCCTCTTCCTCACCCACCTGTTCGTTTCACATATCACCGTCGGGATCCCGCAGAGCCTCCATCTCGGTTGGTCATCTCTGACACCTCTCCCACTATCGATCCAGCTCCTGAGGTACACTCGCACACTTATTCTTTACGCGATCGCTCTACTTTACATCCCCCTATCCGTTATGCTTCTGCTAGCACCAGTGTTTCAGATGTCTTTGAGCCAGGAACTTACCGAGAAGCAGTTCGATTACCTGAGTGGCGGGCTGCCATGGCAGAGGAGCTTGATGCTTTGACTCGGACTCATACGTGGGATCTCGTTCCCCTTCCTCCTCATGCCGTTCCCATCACCTGTCGTTGGATCTACCATGTGAAGACTCGTTCTGACGGGTCTCTCGAGCGCTATAAAGCGCGTTTAGTTGCTCGTGGTTTTCAGCAGGAGTATGGGCGCGACTATGAGGAGACTTTTGCCGCAGTAGCTCACATGCACACCGTGCGCACTTTGGTTGCTGTTGCTGTTGTTCGTGGTTGGGTTCTTCATCAGCTTGATGTGAAGAACGCGTTTCTTCATGGTGATTTGAAGGAGGAGGTTTACATGACTCCTCCCCCTGGCCTTCGGGTGCCCCCGGGGTCTGTTTGTCATCTTCGCCGAGCTCTTTATGGTCTCAAACAGGCTCCACGGGCCTGGTTTGAGCGGTTCAGTACAGTGGTTGAGGCAGCTGGTTTCACTCCGAGCATACATGACCCGGCAGTCTTCATTCACTCTTCCTCTCGTGGGCAGACTATTCTTCTTCTATATGTCGATGATATGATTCTTACCGGTGATGACTCTGCTCACATTAACTTTGTGAAGCAGAAGTTATGTGAGACTTTCTTGATGACTGATTTAGGTCCGCTTCGTTACTTCTTGGGTATTGAGATTACATCTCATCCGGATGGTTACCGTCTCTCTCAGCAGCGTTATACTCACGACCTACTTGCTCGCTCTGGTTTGACTGATACCCGTATTGCTGCTACACCGATGGAGTTACATTTGCAGCTTCGTGCCTCTGATGGGATTCCTTTATCTGATCCTTCTCGCTATCGACATCTGGTTGGCAGTTTGGTCTACTTAGCCGTCACCCGTCCTGACATTTCCCATGCAGTTCACATCCTTAGTCAGTTTGTTGCAGCACCCACTTCTGTTCACTATGCTCATCTTATTCGGGTACTGCGATATCTTCGTGGCACTGTATCTCGTGGTCTGTTCTACTCACGTCAGTCCACTCTTCAATTGCAGGCCTATTCTGATGCTACCTGGGCCAGTTCTCCTGATGATCGGGTCTTTGTCACTGGTTACTGTATCTTTCTTGGCTCTTCTCTTGTTGTTTGGAAGACCAAGAAACAGGCTACTGTTGCCAAGTCTAGTACTGAGGCTGAGGTTCGTGCGTTGGCTTCTACCATCCAGGAGGTGCTTTGGCTGCGTTCCATTCTACAGGACTTTGGTGTACCGATCACATCTCCCATTCCTATCCATTGTGACAGTACTGGAGCCCTTCAGATTGCTGCGGATCCGGTCAAGCATGAGCTGACCAAACATATTGGTGTAGATGCACACTTCACACGATGCCATGTACGTGCCCAGACTGTGTCACTTCACTATCTTCCTTCAGAGGTACAGGTGGCTGATTTCTTCACCAAGGCACAGACACGTGATCACCATCTATTCATGTTATCCAAACTCAAGACGCACGATCCTCCTTGAGTTTGAGGGGGTGTTAGATGTATTGTTGTATTGTATATGTATGTATAGACGTATATGTACACTTATCATGTTCTATATGTAGACCCAAAGGGTCACTCATGTAAGGTGTTCAAGCAAGGTACTCTTGTCCCACTATCTTTCCTTCTTCTTATCCTTCCTCTAACACTTTCATTCTTTGACTTGCATTGAATAACCGTTTGCAGACTAGGGCATAGATTGTCTAAGCCGGCAGTATGTGAGACTGATATTTGTGTTCTTTGCAATTATGGCAGAGAAGAGGTTGATCACCTTTTTTTTCGATTGTAGATTTTCCAATGTAGCGTTGTCTGTAAAGAACCACCATATGGTGGAGAAGAGAGGTTAGTTGGTTCCAAAAGAAGGCAAAAGGCAATTTTTTTAATTTTAATTTTTTTTATCTAGAATGAGAAGGACTGCATTTTGTGCTAGTGTTTATTTGTTGTGGGGAGGTCGCAATGCTTTGTTATTTTATCAGGTGCATTGATGAAGTGTTTAAGCATATTAGAGGGATCATCTTGATGAAGTACAATAACTAGCTCAAAGATCTTCATGGCAGGATCATATTGCATAGATGGTCTTAACTTTGGGTATTTTTCTTGCTGTTTTCATAGCATAATTCTACTGTACAGTGTTCTAATTCTGGTGAGTTTTTGGATGGAGTGTGTTTACCTCTATTTTTGTATGCCAGTTTGTTTGTGAATTGGACATATTTCTGTTGGCTAGTTTGAAGCTTGGTTAGGTGTGTAAGACTATGTCTCGTATACTCTGCCATGGTTGTAGTTGTCAGGTTTTGTGTGGCTTTCAGTTGCTCATTTGTTTTATAAAGCATTTGTTTGTCACCACTTGATGACTAATTTACAAGTAGAGTGGGGGCAGAAATGGATAGGATAAAGACAAAAAGTAATATTTACTTTTTCACTTTTTTATTTGGTTTTTCTTCCTCATTCAAGGTTTCACCATATAGCTTCTTTCCATCGTTACACCCAAGGTTTAGGACAAAAAGCCTGTTAACAACAAGGTAGATTCAAAACAATCTACTTTTTATATATATAACTATATTATAAACAGTAATTTTTTTTTATTTACATATAATTCATATGATATTCTGTCATTTTTTGATCAACTTCAAATATAAAATAAGATAATAAATATTATCAAGTGGCTTATCTGATGCACATCAAATTCAATACAGAACATGCATTTATTATACCCATATTTTTTCCTACTCTTATCCAATTTTTATAGCCAATTGGCCCTTATATGCTATCCTGTTTATGAAATGATCATATCTAATCATTCAAGTTAATATGAGTTTTTGTATTTCTAAAGTAAAACACTCCAAATGTTCTAGATGCCATGATTAGAGTTTTTAGAAGGAAAGAAAAGAAATTTAAGCATGTAGTAGAATAAACACTGACTTGGATTTTATTTTTTTATCCCATAAATCCTTAATTAGCCAAATAAACACTATTAGAAGAAACATCTAATGTCCATTCTTTTATAAATGTTTAATTTATAAAATAAATAGTTAGGTGTTTTTAATGAGTATTTATTTGGTAAAAATAAATTTAGAAAACACTTCAAGAAAATGGCTAATTGGCACGGTAAAATTGACACGGAAATAAACTTCAAAACTGTGCCAAACTTGCTTTGGCATTGTTTTTGCACGAAAAAATAGCCCTGCTTATAGCAGTGGTGAAAATTTTATTTTTTCACAGTTTTCTTTACTACCTTGACAAACTTTGACACGATTTTTGGCACGGCTTTTTACTTTCATGCCAAATATTGCCATTGGTTTTTGGCATGGACTTTGCTTCCATATTTGCCACAGTTTTGGTACAGTTTTATTGGTTCGGTACTTGGCAAGGTTTTTATCATGGTTTTGTAGGGTAAATTTTTTAGTAGGTCATTTAACTTTGTTTATTTTCATTTTGATCACTAAACTTCAATTTGCATTAATTTGGTCACTCAACTTTAATTTGATTTCAATTGACAATAAATCAAGAATTTCAACCCCCAATTGATTACATGGCTGCTTGAAAATCCAAGTCAGTCCTCTCAATGACATATTATTAAGTCTATTAGAAGTGTCTATGTCAGCAAAAAAGAGCCACATCATTTGTTTGGGGGCCGAAATATCTTGATTTACTACCCAGTAAAATCAAATTAAAGTTAAATGACCAAATTGATACAAATTGAAGTTCAGTGATTACAATGAAAATGAGCCAAAGTTTAGCGACCTACTAAAAAAATTACCCTGGTTTTGTTTATTTTACTTTTAAATTGTATTTGGCACAATTTTTGGCAAATTGTTTTTATTACAGCTTTTGACACAATTTTGTTTATATTATGGAAAAAATAAATTTATATGAAATTAATTTTATTAAAATATATTCTATATTTATATTGATTTATGGGTAAAATGAACAAAAATGTTATTAAAATCTCAAATTGGCCAACAACTTCAAGAAGACAAAACTCAATAAAACTTTAACATATATATTATTCATCATTTGGGCCATCAGGGGTGTTGTCGGCGACAAGTGTGGTGCGAGGTCTCTTTCACGTTGGAGAATGCTTATCAACATGCCATTGCGCCTCCGCTATTTGTGCTCTAGGGATAGATCGTGTGAGAGTAGCAACATGTATATCGGAGAATTCATTGCTCTTAAACCTATATGCTACAAGCAATGACGTTTCAAATGACTCACGACGCGCCCACTCAATCCGCATTGCATCATGCTCGGCAAGCATCGCATTGTGCTCAGCTTGGGGCTTAGCAAGCTCCGTTTGCAACTCCTTAATTTGGTCATTCAGTTACCCACATGATTGAGAAGGCCCCAAAGTGACTTGTAATTGATTGAAGACATTTGCCTAATTATATCGCCATTTCCCAACACTCTATTATGACCTTCGATGGCAATGTTGTCCCACAATTCATTTTGGTTGATGGAATTTTCATCTTCCTCTTAATCATGCTTATCTACAAGGGCTTTATTAAATTGATCCTACATCCATAAAAAATTAGACCCAATTAATAATAAAATAATTGATAAATATTTAAAGTAACCTATTAAAAAAATGTATAAAAAAACAAAAAAAATAAATTGATGCAAATAAATAAATTAGCTCACATCGTGAGAGATTGCAATGTAAAAAAAGAAATATGGATATAGCCTTCTCAAAAATAAAATTCTTTCTTGAACAATCAATGTGGCACAAAATAATAGTTCTTAATATCATAAATTTCCATGGTAAAACGATAATATACCATTTGTATACATATTAATGTCTTAATAACCTATGATGCTAAAATAACATATACAAGAAGAAACATTTCTTACAATTTAATAAAAAATAATCAGACACATGCCTTTTGGCAAAATATCATAAAATATATAAAAACTATATATCATATAAAAAGTGCTTTATATGTATACACACAACCTTCCATTTTGCAAAACTACAATGAGATTGTTTTTACTCATTCCTCTCTCTCTGTCTGTATATATAAAACCATTTGCTTCCGTACCCAACAAAGACATTTATTTATTTATATACCTGTAAAAAAATCAATTTTAAAACTTTATGACATATATATATATATCTTTTACTTTTAGTTTGCAATAACTTAAGAAAAAATAAATAACAAGGTATTTTGGTATGTTCATAAAAATTTCTAGTGGACATGAATAAAAATTATGAGAACATTGTTTTATAAAATAACACAACCAACCAATACAAATTCAACAAGGGTAATTATGAGACAATCCATGAATTACAAAGCAAAAGTCACTTTCAAATCTAAAATCCTTTGTGGCATTGGGAGATAGCCTGTCAGAAATGCTGTCTAACAAAAATATACCAAAATTTAGCACACTCACAAGTTTCATGTCTAGAAAAGAAATAAGTTTGACATGAATAAAATGTCATGCCAGCTGCAGATGAAAAAAAATAACACCTAACAAAAAATGCCAAACTTGTGGTGGGAAGTATTCAAAGTCCAAACAAAATGTTATCTTTATGAAACATATGACAAACATTGGACAACCCTAGATCTAGACAATGAGAGATGCTGAAGAAAATACTTTGCAAACTCAATTTATTCACTTTACGAGAAAGTTTGCAAACTCAATTTATTCACTTTACGAGAAAGTTTGTATTCTTACATGATATCTACTTCGTTTGATTCGGCATAATACAACAAAACAAACTAGAAATACATTAGAAAAACTGAAACATCAAAACCATCCTCTGACATACATGGAGTTTGAAATTTTATACTAGAAAGATTTAATCAATAGAGAAACGAGCACAAACAAAGTCAAAATAAGTCGAATGACAACATTTCAAAAAAATATACAACATACACATTCATACCATCATGATCAATTAATTAAATCCGATCATTATATCTCATGAAGATTTCAATAAATACAATATGAAAAAATCATAAATTTCACTGCAAAATCATAAACTTTTATAACTATGGAAAACTCAAGTCTTAATAAGCATGTCATAAATTGACATACCAAAACTAAAATTGGCAATTACCTTGTCTTAAAGTTCTAGATAAATTATTGTTTTTGTTTAGCTGGATGTTGATAAGTGCTTGTGTTTAAGAATACGAAGTATACTTTTCTTACATTGAGCATTACTTTTATCGGATTTTATGTCTCATTCATGTGTATTTGTGTTCTTTTGTGTATTTAGGGTTGTGGAGACAAGTTTGGAGGAAAAGAAGCAAAAGTAGATAGCGGACGTGATTGTTGATGAAGTTCTTGGATTGAATAAAGGTGAAGACACAAGTTGTGCTCAAAGACGTGGGTGTGTGCCAACCTTCATTGTCCAATACACAAAGTGGAGAGGCACAAAGGCAGTCATACTCATATGTTCCGACTTGTGCAACATTATCAAGAGCTTCGTTTGTATGCCAATGAAAAGAGTGGATTCGGGAGTATTCCAGAAAAGCACTGTAGTAAAATTAATGTAGCAGTTACTGTTTATAACGCGAGGAAAATGAATTTCTGGAAATCCACACGGTCGTGTGAAAATTCCACAAGCCCGTGTGAATGCCCAATTCCAGCCCTATAAATACTGCTTTGAGAGTTTTATTTGGGAGATCTTTTTCCTATCTTTTGCCAAAGTTTTGGGGGCGCTCGTAGCTAGGGTTTAGAGAGGTGTTTGCTTGGTTAGAGGAGTGGTCCTACGGTACTCGACATTGAGTTCCTTTGAGGAGAACTATTGGGGGAGCTTTCGTCGGCATCGATTTGGTGAGGTGTGCACTAGGTTTCACGAGGGAACCTTTGGAGAAGACGAGGCGGCTCCACAAGACCATTGATACGGACTACAAGGGAGTTTTATCTATGAATTGTATGCATTTACTTTCGATTTCATTGTTGATTGTGTATTGCTCCATGAAGAGCTAAACACCTAGTGGGTGGTTGGACTTGTAAACCCTAGGATGATTTTGTTTCATTGACTCTTATTTTGTTTCTCTAATTGATGTTTTAATTGAGTTTCAATCTTGAATGCTTGTTGAATTGATTTTCCCTTAGAGTGACACTAGGGTTGAGAATCTATCTTGGTAATCTTTGTGAATGCGTGACACTTCATTAGGGTTAGCAAAATCAAGGTTGAAGAGGGTCGAGAGGGTGAGTCGAGAGGTAGCGGAACGTCCCCTTTCGATTCCGATGTGATTTATCCTACCTCCACATTCCAAGAGTTCTTTATGGTCGCGATAGAGCGAAGTGCTAAGAGATAAACTTCACTGGGGCTTAGTTGTGCAAGCAACAGAGTAAAGTGTTAAAGTAATCTTTAATGCTAGGGCTTAATCGTGACTAGTGATCTTTCCCCTGGACCAAAGGGTTAGATCTATATTAGGGAATAAGGTTTATTACTTGGAATCCCTAGAGCTTCAAGCAACCTTACATAGTGTGAGGCGTCGAGAGTATCCTTTTTCACCGGGGCATAGCATAGGGTTAGTCACGGTTGATCTTAGGTTTGGGACCGTGTGTCTTTGGATTTCCATAACTCATTAAACATCAGTTAGGAGGAATAATGATTAGTCTTGCGCTTGAAACAATAGTCCTAGGGTGAGCAATGTCTGGGTACCCCATCTTTCTATCGATTACCTCTTCTTATTCCTATTGCTCTTTTTTTTTCCTTTCTTTACTTCTATTTGCACTGATATTGTTCACTCAAATCACAACTTGGTTTTCACTATAGTTAGATAGCAATACTTGTGTTTCCAAGCACTATTCCTGTGGATATGACTACCCACTCACCGTGCTACTTTATTACTTCGACAACCCATGCACTCACGTAAGGGGTGTGTCAGATGTTAATCAAATAACACTACCATTTATTCAAATTGCTTCATATGTTGCTACTTCACAATCCTTTGAGTGTTGTCAACTTCTTTAACAATTGGAATTTATCCTTGAAAACTTGAAACTATACATTTTATACATTTTATTTATTTATTTATTTTTGATGATTTCAAGTTAGTAATAATCTATGTACTTTTTAAAATTCATAGGTATAAAGATCTATGAGTTTTCAAGAAAGAATAAGAGAAATATCTCTACAATCCTAATCCAAGGTTAATTAATATCTCTATCAAAACACAAAATGAAGAGAATAAAATATAAATTATTACTTTTATTTATACATTTTTTTTGGTTGATAAATTCATTTAAACAATAAAATACATTGGGTTAACATGATAAATGTGTAGGTCCACATGCACTGAAATTTGGTACACACTGATAAATATTTATGAGGTGTATGTGTAAACATTCAATTCAATAAGAAAAAGATTTAAACACAAAAAGAAATAGGAAAATTTAATGAATGTTTCACTTAGGACTACCTGGAATGTTTATATTTTAAGAATAATACATCAAAAAGGAAAAGATTTAAACACAAAAAAGAAAATACTAATGGGAACTTCTTCATATGGTAGAACAAATAGAATTTATTAAAAAAAAATCTCCAACAAAGAAACCGAAGAACATGATAATTAGAACAAAGTGTTAACATACAATAAATAAAGCTAGAATCACAACCAATAAAACAACAATGGAATGTACTGCAATCTCTCACAATTTAAGAATCACAACCAGCACAAACATCATCAAATCTTGTTAGTACATTGAAAAATAACATGAATATATGCAAATTACAATATTATAATAGTAGCTACTCTATGACATAACAATTCTAAAAGAAATAGCTATTTTTATCATGAAACTATTACTAGAAAACCACTAATTTTACAAATTGATGCAAATAAATTAACTTCTTGAGGAAATTATACTATACTTATAACAATTTGTGTTGCGCTCGAGCTCACCCTTGAGAGTGCCATCCTTCTTCCCATGAGTGAGGATGAAACATTCTTTGGGTGTTGGTTCCCTACCCAATTATTCAATATGAAAAATAGCATAATAAAAAAAATTAAAGAGTTAAATAAATCATAATCAGTAATAATAATAATGATAATGATAATAATAATAATAATAATAATAATAATAATAACAACAACAACATACAATAGGGACATTATAAACCTGAGGTGGTGCATAGCAGTGCCGACTGATCCACCACGATAGATAATAGTCGAAGAAGCTCCATTTACTGCCTTGTTCCTTTTGTTCTACTCACTCATTTTCTTGAACTCTCCCGACCCTCAATATTTCCGCAAAACTCCCCCAAACTGAATGGGGCATCCACTCAATTGGAGCCTTGTAAAGTGTACGCATAAGGTACAAATGATTTTGCAACCACCCACTCATCTTATGGTTGCTTTGATATAATATCAAAGACTTATACTGCGACTCCCAAGTGTAAATAACCTAAAGAAAGGAAGATTAACAGCGTTAATATTTTTTTTATAGTAAAACAATATATTTAATTAAATGATATTTATATAAAAGCTGTGAACATTCTCTACTAAACATCTCTAGGCACTTTCCCTCATTTAGTCCATGCCTCTTGATAGGGACGCAAGCATAGATGTTGATCAAGTAGTAAAGTGAATGTGAAAGAAGTTATCGGTCCACAGAGAAGATTGAGATTACTAGTACTACTTCTAATCTCGAAAGTTAACTTGATGAAAGGAGTGATGTGTGTAAACAAACTCAAAAGTAAAATCAAGAAATATGAAATAAAGGAGTAGAGAAATCAGGAGAAGAAGTGATGTCTGGGCATAGTATCCTTCTAGGGTTTTGTTGAGTTCAGGACAAAGGTTGTCTAATCATACAATCCTATATGAATCGAGAGATTTTTCTAAATTATACTAAACCCCTTTTGCAAGGGTGAATAGTAATTGATTCAAGTATAGTGTTGGTATAGTCACCACACAATCACTTTACACACTATGAAATCTCAATATGAATTAACATGAATTTCTGTAATATGTAATCCTTCTTGCAAAGATATTACCCCTAATCCCATACAGAATAGCCCTCCATTAATGGAGGGCAAGCAATTAGATTCAAATAACATGGATTTCAATTAATAAAAAAATAAATCCCAAAGATCCACATCCAATGTCAAATAAGATAAAATCCTACAGTTCAACTATGCCCAAACATTTACAAAATTAGCCCTCCATTAATGGAGGGCAAGCATTCAAAATACAAGACATGAAGAGAGATAAGCTAAACATGAAAATCCCCTTCTCAATCATGTCAGAGGTTGATCGCCGGAAAACCCAAAAGGACCTTTCGATGATACTGCCAAGCTAGTCTTGATGGCTACAATCTCCCTCTCCAAGATGATGGGGTTGAATATCCTCCTAAAATTCGCATTAAAAGCCCTGGAGATTTGCCCCTCTTCTTCCTTTTTCCTTGTCTCCAAAATAGAACAAAAGACTCTAAAAAAATCCTCATCATATCTATTTATACTATGCCACGTACGGGCTGCTTACGGGCGTAAGGATATGGCCGTAAGGAGCTGGAGATGGTGGGTCGTAAGCCTTACGAGATCACTTACGCCCGTAAGTCTCGTCCGATAAGGTCTTCTGTCTTGTGTTATGGTCCAACTTACGACCGTAAATACTGGACCGTAAGCTTCTTTGTATAGCCCTTACTACCATCCATACGAGCGTAAGCTCTGCTAGTAAACTCCTTTGCATGGTCCTTACGGTAAGGAAAAAAAAGAGAGTAATTCATGCAGGTAAGGTCCTCTGATTTGGCTGCATGCTCTTAATTATGGGCATAAGCATACCTACAAGGTTCTCTAGAAGAGCATTATGACCATAAGCGATGGAGTAAGCTACCCATAAGCCATCCTATTTACCTTGTCCTTATTCGATTGATGCAGAGAGAGTTCCATCTTCTTCGTTTAGGGTCTAGAAAACTTCTTTTGGCTCTCTCTTATCATGCTGCCCGAAGCCTGAGAATGCAAAACACACTATGTTTAACATCAAATTCCACATTATACCTCTAATACATGCCCAATGAGTGTACAAAATAATATAAAATAATGGACAATTGTACATTCATCAAATTCCCCCACACTTAAGCTTTTGCTTGTCTTTAAGCAAAATAGAAAACATTACAAGCAAAGAGAAAAAAGTGCAAGACCTCGGGTACTCAAGAATTGGAGAGTTTTAAAAGTAATTGGGTATTAGCAATACAAGGATGCTAAAAATCTCAAGTCCCAAAAATAGTTTACACTCTATTCACGGTCATCAATTGTGTGTGTGTGTGTGTGTGTTACAACTCTCTACTTCACTTCTTTTGGCCTAAAAGACTTCAATAGCAAAAATTTCACAAAAGACTTTGCCTTTGTAAGGTGGTTGCTCCACACAACTCCTAAGATAGCCTTTTATCACAAGGCCTCGTAAAGTGGCTTTCATGCTTAAGATAGGTAGCTCTTTCAACATCGTTTATTAGAAGATGGTAACTTTCACTCTCCTAAAGAGGTAGCTCTTTCTCTTGTTAATCCATACAAATTATCTAATTATTGAGAATAGCTTCACACATCTACTAGGGCAGCTCTTTTCACTTCACATCTTTTATCCTTTTCAAACAAATTCTTTCCAATTTGCAATTTTTTTTCTTAATTTATTCCACTTGAAGTAAAATGAACTAGAACTATACAAAGTCATATAAGGTCTAAGCTGCTTCAATAGAGAAGTTATGTGCTTCAATTGGGTAAACAACCAAGAATAGAGTGCCAACTAAATAAATAGAACTCAAAAGGAAACAAACTTGTATGTGTCCACCCTAATACTAAGAAACTCCACTAGTCTTAAATAAACCGTCATAAGTCACAACTTGGCAAGTAAAAGAGTTAAATAACCCCTAAACCCCTCCCCCACATTTAAAATCATACATTGTCCTTAATGTGTGTAAAAGATAAATTTTTTAAGGCAATGTTTTCTAAAATAAGAGGGGTGGAAAATGAGCACTTCTCGGGTTCACATAGGAATGGTCAATAGTCATTGAAACTGGTCTAGTGTGCCCTTTGAGGTACCTAAGTGGTGGGGGTCACTCAAGGTCAAGAAAAACACTGAGCGAGCATCCCCTCTACAATTGAGGATGTTGGGTGTTGCAATAAATTGTTGCGAGTACAAATAGAAGGCAATTAAGCTCAAGAAAATAAATAACAAAATAGAAAATAAAATCCACTAAAATGTCTCAAAATAGGTACAAAAATAGGCAGGGCCAACCCTTGCCATAAATGATGAATACAAAGACTAAAATTGAAGATACAAAGTAAAATGAAACAAAAACTAATGCTTGGTGGTGTCTGATGGTGCTGAATCGATTGGTGGATGTGTAGTCGTTGGAGGTGTCTATGCCGGTGGAGGAGGAGGGACCAGTCTTGAAAGAATCTCCAAGGCACGGCCGAGGTCGGCCTCAAGCCGTACCTGGCTCATGAGAATCACTTGCTGGTCCTCCCTAATATGTCAAATTTCAGCCTACAGCTCCAGGATCTCGAAGCGGCATCCAGGGGAACTACTGTGACCAGATCAGCTGCTGCTGGTGGAATTGACGATCTGTTATCAGGCTCATTATCTGACTCCTCACCCTCGTCCTTACCCTCGTCAGTCAGCTGCTGAAGTGTGCTCAGAGTGAGGATGTACCTAGAGCCTCAGTGTATAACCATCCCCATCAATAGTAGGACATCCATCCCTAGAGGAGCCGTGTCACTGATGATCTCCTATCCTTGGTTTCAATTGGCTAGCCTCATCTCTAGATCGCACCCTAGTGTAAATGTTGGCTATGGTGTTTAATGAAATTTGCCAACATATACCCTAGCTGGATGGGGTGGCGCTCAAGTAGGTTATATAAAAATAAGAGCTCCTGCGGCCCCACCACTCTAGTGTTGTTGACACATCCCTTGCGTGTGTGTATCGCAAGTGCACAGGTTGTCAAAGTAATAAAATACCCCGGTGAGTGGGTAGTCGAATCCAGAGGAAATAGTTATTCAGAAACACAAGTATTACTATTTAGCTAGAACGAAAAACCAATTTGTGATGTTGATTCAAGGAAATCAATGCAATGAAAAGTAAAAGAGAAGCGAGAACAAGCTCACCCTAGGACTATTGTTTTAAGTGCAAGACTAATGTTATATCTCTTAATTGAAGCTTAATGAGTCGTTGAGATCCAAAGTCACACGGTCCCAAACTAAAGGTCAATTGTGACTAATCCTTTAAACTATGGCCCGGAGGAAAGGGATACTCTTGATGCCTCACATTGTGTAGGACTGCTTGAAGCTCTAGGGATTCCAAGTGAAAACCCTATTCCCTAATATAGATCTAACCCTTTGGTGTAGGCGAAAGACCCCTAGTTACGATTAAGCCCCAGCACTAAGGATTACTTCAACACTTCAATCTATTGCTTGCGCAAGTAAGCCCCAGTGGAGTTCGTCTCTTAGCACTTCATTCTATCTTGACCACAAAGAACTCTTGGAATGTGGAGGTAGAATAAATCACGCCGAAAGAAAAAGAGGACGTTCCTCTACCTCTCGACTCACCCTCTCAACCCTCTTCAATCTCTCTAAGTCTAACCCTAATGAAGTTGTCACCCCTTAATAGGATTACCTAGATAGATTCTCAACCATAGTGTCACTCTCAGGTAAAATCAAATCAATATGCACAAAGGATTAAAACTCAATTAAAACATCAATTAGCGAAAGCAAAATAAAAGTCAATGAAATAAAATCATCCTAGGGTTTACAAGTCCAAGCACCCACTAGGGGTTTAGCTCTCTATGGAGCAATACAAAGTTAACAATGAGATCGAAAGTAATTGTAGGAAATCCATAAAGAAAACCCCCTTGTCGTCCATGTCAATAGTCTTGAGGAGCCGCTTCATCTTCTCCAAAGGTTCCCTTGTTAAACCTAGGGCACACCTCACCAAATCAATGTTGACAAAAGCTCCCCCAATAGCTCTCCTCCAAATGAACTCGATGTCGAATGCCGTAGAACCACTCCTAAAACCCAACAAAAATCTCTCCAAACCCTAGCCGCTCTCTCCCCAAAAGATGGGTAAAAGATAGGAAGAAGATCCCCAAATAAAACTCTCAAAGCGGTATTTATAAGGCTGGAATCGGGTATCCACACGGACATGTGGAATTTCCACATGCCCGTGTGAATTTTCAGGTTTTGTTTTCCTGCGCGCTGTGAACTGTAACTTCTATAGTGATTTTGCTATAATGTTTTACTCCAGTAACTGCTACAATACTTCACCGAAATACTCCCAAATTCACTTTCTTCATCAAGGCAGTATGATTGGGAACACATCCATGTGGTAGATCACGTCGCGTCTTCAATTAAACCACATTGACGAAGTTCTTAATAATGTTGCACAAGTCATAACATATGAGTATGACTGCCTTTGTGCCCCTCCACTTTGTGTATTCCCTTAAGCATAATGGAGGTTGCTACACACCCATATACCTATGAGCACAACTTGTGCCTTGACCCTTGTTCGATCCAAGAATTTCATCACCATTTGTGTCCACGATCTACTTTTGCTTCCTTTCTTCCAAACTTATATCCACAACCCTAAATGCACAAAATAACACAAATACACATGAATGAGCTATACAATTTGATAAAAGTGATGCTCAATGTAAGAAAAGTATACTTTGTATTACTTATATACAAGCACTTATTAGTTGTCAGCTCTACCTGCGAAAGAACAAGCGATTATAGCATGGACATACCTACGAGCCAGGCATGTGAAGAACGACGCCTTCATAAGGCCTAGCTCATGGCTTCGTCTGTGGCTTAGATGCAGCTGCACTTCCTTGGCTGAGACGGCCAAGGGAAAGTCAATGAAGAGTTGCTTATACTGTGGGGTATCGGTGAAAGTCTGTGTTATATAGCCCTGATAGTAGAGCGAACTCCATATGCAACATCGTCTGCTACTCCCTGAACATTTGGAACCAAATTGTACACGCTTTTTAAAAACTCGACCAAGCCTCGGTCCAGCTCAAAAGCTGAGGACCTCAACGATGGTGCGGTGGTACACCTGTTCCGCAAATGAAAATAACTGGCTCCAGATGTTGGACTGAGGCATCCCCCTAATCTCCTCTTCAAGTCCCAACTGAGCAAGGATCGACCAATCCACTAAATGGGACTAGCCAAACCGCTTCGTCCTCAAGTGGATAAATCGCTCTTGGAAGCAAATGTGTGAAAACATAAAGGCTGAGAGAACCAAGGGTATAGAAGTCTCCTATGTCATTGGGCCTGTGGTAGATGCCTCAGGTCTTTCCTTTTAGCCAGTCTAGGAGTGGTCTTCTTTGCTCTAGTCATCTCGCATAAGAAAAATGCGAAGTTTACTTCACAATAATATGAAATTTACTTAAATCAGAAGTTTTTAAGGCCTACTTACTGGTAGACTTACAGTGGTAAGCATCAGGGAAACTCACTTTTAACGACAAGCCATATGGCGTAAGCCATGGGCTTAGGTTGTAAGGACCCCTCCTGCATAATCAAAATACTAAAATAGATCTTTAGAGGTATTTCTTTTGGTCTTTAGCAGCGCTTTAAAATGCCGCCAAATATGGAAATGGCATTTTAAAAAAACAGCAGCATAAATGTCAGCGAAGATCATGTAAGGGATGTTCCAGCCATTCGTGGTGTTTTCTAAAAGACGCCACGAACTTAGCAGCATTTATCTACAAACAACACTATTTTAACAACATTTTTGTTATTATTTTCAGCAGCTTTTGTTAATTAAAAATGTAAGAAATAGCTACATTTTTATGTCCTTTAGCAGCATTTTTTAAATATTAATTTTTTTTAAAAAATACCTCTAATTTAACCTTATTTCTTTTTAAAAAAATAAATTAGCTCTAGTAATTTTTATTGTTATTAATTTTCTTTTTCTTTTTCTTCTTCTAGTTTCTTTTTTCTCTTGTTCTTCTTCTTCATGTTATAGTTTCTTATTCTTCTTCTTCTTCTTCTTCTTCTTCTTCTTCTTCTTCTTCTTCTCTTCCTTTCCTTTACTTCTCGCCTCTTCCTCTTCTTAAATTTTCATCCACCTATGTTCAATTGAATAGAGTATTTATAAAAAATAAAAAAATTTAAGCATTTAAGGGAGTTTTGCCTAAAAATGCCGCACAATTTAATATTTTCAAATAAATGATGCCAAATTTAAATATTTTTTGAAATACATGGCGCTAATTTTGAAATTTCAAATTCACGGCATTTTTCGCTAAAAATGCTACTAATTTTTAATTTTATAAATTTTAAATTAAAAAAATCTATAATTTAGCGCCGTTTATTTGAACAAACGCCGCTAAATTTTTAATTATATATATAAATGAAAAAAAAAACTATAATCTGGTGGTGTTTTCTTGAAAAACGTCTCAAAATTTTAATTTTATAAATTTTAAATTAAAAATATATAATTTAGCAGTGTTTATCTAGGCAAATGCCTCGAAAGGTAAAAATTTGGTGGTGTATTATCTAAAGACACCGCTAACATGTAATTCTTTGATTTTTAATTTAAAAATATAACTGCGTTTCTCAAGAAAGCTGTGAAAGACCAATAATGAAGTGGCATTTTTTAAAATAACACTGTTCAAGGTCAAATTTATTGTTGTTTCGGTAAAAACGGTGTTAAAGCCCTAATGTTAGTGCCGTTTTGAAAAACGCGTTGAAAGAAGGCCAAAAAACTCTTTGTGGTGTAGTGAATAGAGCTCCAAAATTTACAAATTTCGCATCTAAATTAATAGAAATGGTTCATAGAATGTTCTATCTTTGAGCAAGAAGAAGATTTTAAAAAATTCAGCTAGTGAAATACGCGAAAGCACATGCAAATATGTTCTAGAACACTTAAAGATAGAAGAGAAGAACAAGGGGAATAGATTGGGTAGAGAAAGAGGTACTGACGACCAAGATTTGGCTAGAATCAACTAGAAATGAAGTTCAAGGGTCGCTGACGGCGCTTAAACTGAGGTGCTTACGAGCCACTTACAAACGTAAGCTTTGACCATAAGTCACTTTGTCTGCATGATTACGAGGTGCTGATGGCCGTAATACCTACCCCATAAGGGTTTAATCTCCTCTACAACCTAGGTTACGGCCGTAAGAGCCTTTACACTATAGCCCATAAAGTTCTCTGAATTTCTCTTAAAGTCTAACTTACGGATATAAGTGACTCTTGAGGAACCTAGGTTATGCCCCTGATGGTGAACGTGAGACACGCTAGCTAGAAAGCGAGCACACGACTCCCTGGCCGCAAGTACACCGATCATCAAGTAATAAATCTCTCGTGCAAGCACGAGAGAGTTGTATTCCCTAGGGTCCCAAGATCTGCTATTACTTTCTCCTAGGTACCACTATCTAGTCTACCAAATGGAGAGTTGTTGTATAAGACACAAATACAAAAATAAATAAAAGAAAGAACTATAAACAAAATGGACTAAGGCGCACCATGCAAGTGATCTAAAGGGCAAGTTGCAATGAGCACGAGAGGCCTCAGGAGAGGATTCTCTCGAAATAAGAACAAGGATGAATTTAGGAAATTGAGTGCTAAGTTGGCTAGGTTTGATCCACTAGACTCAGGGGTCGACTACCGTGGAACCTCCATAGTGTAGCCCTAATCCAATACGAGTTCCTCCATCCAGAAGATACCCCTATGATGTCTTTGGGAACAAAGAGTCCTGGTTAGGATAATTCTATTGCTCGCTTTCGGCTACTGGTACCCTAAAACTCCTGTGTACCGGCACATTGAATCCCTCTTTCAATCATTGTGTGACCTAATACATGCAAGCATCCCTCTATACATATATAATTCATGAATCAAAACCTACGGAATTCATCCATTGTAGGTTGAACATCAAAACAATAGATTGAAATCAAACAAATGTGCAAACACTCAATTAACAAAAGAAATCATCATCCAAATAAGTTCTTCTCTCAAAGTTTACCAGAGCCCGGTGGCCTTGGCAATCTAGTTCCACATCAAAAGAGAGAATACACAAAATGATTAATAAAAATGCTCATAAGAAACTCCCTCAGATGTAGGCTAGAAAATGGTGATGAAAGCTCGTCGGATCTGCTCTATCAAGCTCCTTGATGTGTTCCTTGAGTACAATCTTCTTCTACCCTTGAGTTCATGCTCTTCAAATTGTCTTCCAATCAAGTGATGGTGGTGGAGAATGATGGAGATGATGGTGGAGAAGGATGGAAGAGATGGTGGCCAAAGACACTCTCCCCAAAATTCCCTAGGTTGGCTTTTAAAACTTCCAAAACAAGTTTTGCCCATGTGTGTGCGGGCTAGTGTGCCGGCCGCACACCAGGGCGCACACCTCTCTATCTCCTCTGTGCAGGCCTCACATCTGTCGCACACTACTACAATGGAATTGCTACAATAAACACAACTATGGTAATCTGTGCCTAAAAATCCACTCTTTTTACCCGAAACTAGAGGGCATGTGTGAGCTTTGATAAATTCTTTGATTTATGCAAAAAATAGCTCATTCGCACTCTAAATGATCCTCCAATGTCCTGAAACAATAATAACACATAAAAAGCATAAAAAGGCATCGGAGTCATAAAATATGCATGAAAGTGCATAAAAATGTATATAATAAAAGTAGTATGTTTAGACACTTATCAAATAACCGCCCTACTTGAGAGTTTGCTTGTCCCCAAGTAAACAATCATGAAGAACAAGAGAGATTGATAAGTGGCTAAATACATAACCTCCGGCTTAGATATAGGTAAACAATAGCAATGGCAAAACTCAAAATACTAAGCAACAACCACTTAAGAAGTTTTTATGCATTCATCGGCAAGAAAATGATGTCTGTGTTCAACTCCACTATTTCAAAACATTGTAGTTCAAGTCTGGTAGGCAAAACCTCGAGCACCACATCTTGAAGCAAATCACACCACATAGTGGAGTTCGTCCTATAAATGGTAGGAAACTCCCTAGTGGACTCCCAAGGTTCTTCCTTCTTTTATTCAAACAATTCCCGGTCCCCTTTTTTTTCCTCTTCTTTTATTTTTTTTTTGGACTAACATAAACTGCAAATCCACTTACCTGGAACTTTGCAAGTTTATATATACACACTCGTGCTTTTATAGCTTTTGGCTAGAGGAACACTCTGGTTAGGAGCAAGAACCCCAAGTTACTTTGCTAGTAGAGCAGAGAAGCATTGCCCCTTACATTTATGTTTATAAATATGTACACAACACCCACTTTTATACAACACTCCCATCCCTTTTGGACTGAGTTGGAGAATAAATAAGAAAGCCCTCGAGAGTCCATTAGAGGAGGCACCTAACATGCCAAGGCACAAAACCACTAAAATGGGTTAGCAACTAAGAGGGTCACGAAGGTTAACACCTTTCCTAACCTAGGTGTCCAAGGTCCTACATAGGGGGTAAGTGATGGAACGCCGAGAATGACACCAAATTCTTAAGAGTGCAAGGTTGTGGATAGCTTAGCATCTATCATGGTTCTACACTATCATACACCTACTAGAATCATTAATGCATCATTGGTTCACTATCATTCATGAATTTCAAAAGTTTTCAAAGTTCATGAGAATTATAAAAGTCCACCCCCATACTTAAAGTTGTACATTGTCCCCAATGTACCTAACTCAGTAGCATGTAAAAGTGTATGCAATTGAAGTAGAGTAAGAAGGTTTTGTGAACTTCCCCGAGTCTCAAATCATGAGTCTTGAAGTCCATGAGATCGGGGTGGCCGCCCAAGATTCCTATAGATGTTAGGGAAGAAAGGTGTGTCTAATGCTCCATTTTCACCCTGCAAGGTAGAAAGGAACATCATCCCAAGGCATCCATCACACACACAAAAAAAATAAAATAAAAATAAACAATCAAATAAATAACAAAGCTAAGAACAAAGGACACAAGAAACAAAAAGAAAAATGTGTGGGTGCTTAAGTAAAACTTTCCAAAACGTCAATGCATGGTAAAACTTGAAAATAAATGATATAAGAGAATGCAATTTCAAGTTTACAAACATTCTTGCCTTATTCATCTTGGGGTTTAAAATAATTTTAAATAATAGAAAACAATAAAGATAGGAGAGACATGCACATCCCAAGCTAAATGGACAAAATCGACGATGACGATAAAACCTCGATGGAAAGTGTAGATCGGCAAAATTAAAATTCAAAGATGATGAGAAATTTTAAGATCAATTATAGGTTGGTTGAATGGAGAGGTTTTTCAAGAGAAGAAATTAAAAAAAAATTGGAGGAAAATCAGGCTAAAGGAAGTTGAAGAAATTAGCCTTGTTGATGGTGATATGAGGCTAAAAAGGGGCTAAAATTGCCTTGCAGTCTGCGTGTGGGCTGCATACAGCCCCCACATGTTTGTGTAGGCTATAGACAACCCACACACGCTTTTGAAGCCTATGTGCGGCCTGGTGTGCGTGGGTTGATGTGTGGTCCGCACAACACCCACACAACTCTCTGGTTGGTGTGTGCGGGCCGTGTACAGCCCGCACACCCACCAAATGTGTTTGCCCGGCTTTGAAATGCCATGAACCACCTACAAAAACTAACATTCTTAATCCTGCATGCATAAGATTCATCAAAACACAAAGATGATCATAAGGCAATGAAGAACACACCGAGAATCACCAATATGAATGAAAATACTCATCCAAACATTTTATGCAATAAAAGCATGAAATTAACACATCCACACAAAGATAGACAAACAAAACTAAGAAAAGCTAAAACATACAAATAAACTAAGCAAAATGCGGAATTTAAAACCTTGGGTTGCCTCCCAAGAAGGGCTTGTTTAACTTCACGAACTTGACATACCTCTCTTACCTCATGGAGGTTTGAAGATGGTATGCTCCTACTGGCCAAATGTGGCATAACTACTACCAAAGAAAAAGAAACGTACCTACCGAGATGGTGCTGAGGTGGAGGTCATGGATGAATAACCTTTTGGCCTCCATGGAAAAAGATTGGGTCAAGAATTATGCAATTTGAACTTGGGTGGATCTTTAGACGGCTTGAATCTCTTGCCAACTTCTTCTTTGGTCCTGACAAGGTTTGATTGAGAAACTTTGAAGCATGGGATAGGTGGCTCTTGAGACAGTTTTAAACTCCTACCCACATCTTCTTCCTCAACCATCACAAAATTTCCTTCCATTGCCCATGAGAATTGTTTGTGTCTCCAAACAAAAAAAAATTTGGTTGGGAATTGTCTAGGCTCGGTATAGGTGGGTTCATTGATGGTTTTATCTTTCTACCCACATCTTCAAATATAATTCCAGGAATTTTTCTAGTGCACTTGACCAAAATGGATAGATTGATGGAATGATCGATATTGAGGCAAGTAGCTTCTTCAATTGTGATCAATGGAGTTGCTTATACTTTCCTCACATTTTTCCATAGCCACAATTTGATCCTCCCCCTTTTCTTCTTCAATTTCATCATGAGGTGAAACTTCTACTATTTGACCAACTGGTATTGATGCCACTTTATCTTCCTCTTCAACCTTAAATACCCCAAAATCCACTTCTACCTCAGTGTCATCTCTGTCATCTTCCCTTCTAGTATCAATCTCAAATAGGACTTCTGTAGTTGGTTCATGAATTAGTGATAATTCTGCCGCTACCTTGGGTGATTTTTCTATCTTGTTCTCCATTCTTTGAAGATATTCTTGGGCATTAAAAATTGCGGTGTCCATGGCTACAAATTCAGGGTGTATGTTTGCATCATAAATTTTTCAAACACCTCCTCTGCCTTGAATTCCCCTTGATAAGGTTGCTCACTATGAACGACTAGAGGATGATAATTCCACGTTTATTGAAAATGGGGCCCTTGTGGCAATCTTTGGTGAGGATATTCCCATTGTTGTGTATGATGATATGCCGAAAAAAATTTGGGTGGCCTCCCGAGTATAGATTATAAACATTATCGTTTGGATTACTTTGGCTTGCTTGCATGGTGAGAAATCTGTCCATCCTTTCTTCAAGTGCATAGATTTCGTTGGCCAACATATCTTTATGAAAATCCATGGCCCTGTGTAAATAAACGAACAAAAAAAAGGTATTAATGAAAGAAAGAATATTGACAAAAGAAAAAATAAATGACTAGAGTAGCGAGCTAGAAGTTTTCCTAGCATTGTTGGATGTCCCCAACAATGGTGCCAAAAACTTGATGGTGAGTATGAAACACGCTAGAAAGTGAGCACGCGACTCCCCAACTGCAAGTGCATGGGTCATCAAGTAATAAATTTCTCACTCAAGCACGAGAGAGTCGTATTCCCTGGGTCCCAAGATATGCTATTACTTCCTCCTAGGTATCACTATCTAGTTTATCAAATGGAGAGTTGTTGTATAAGACACAAATACAAAAATAAATAAAAGAAGGAACTATAAACAAAATGGTCTAAGGTGCACCATGCAAGCGATCTAAAGAGCAAGTTGAAATGAGTGCGAGAGGCGTCTGGTGAGGATCCATCGGGAGAAGAACAAGTAAGGATAAATTTAGGAAATTGAGTGCTAAGTTGGCTAGGTTTGATCCGCTAGACTCAGGAGTCAACTACCCCAGAACCTCTGTAGTGAAGCCCTAATCCAATACTGGTTCTTCCATCCAGAAGATACCCATATAATATCTTTGGGAACAAAGAGCCTTGGTTAGGGTAATTCTAATGCTCGCTTTCGGCTAAAATTACCCTAACCTCACAGGAACCTATCGGCACCCAGAACCTCCTGTGTACCGGCACAAATACCCCTTCAATCATTGTGTGACCTAATACATGCAAGCATCCTACCATACATATACAATTCATGAATCAAAACCTATGGAATCCATCCATTATAGGTTAAACATCAAAACATTAGATTGAAATCAAACAAATGAGCCAACATTCAATTAACAAAAGAAATCATTATCCAAACAAGTTCTTCTCCTAAGGTTTACCAGAGCCTGATGGCCTTGGGAGTCTAGTTCCACATCTAAAGAAAGAATACACAAAATGATCAATAAAAATGCTCATAAGAAACTCCCTAAGACATAGGCTAGAAAATGGTGATGAAAGCTCGCCGGATCTGTGTCGTCGAGCTCTATGATGTGTTCCTTGAGTACAACCTTCTTCTCCCCTTGAGTTCTTGCTCTTCAAATCGTCTTCCAATTCGATGACGATGGTGGAGAATGATGGAGATGATGGTGGAGAAGGATGGAAGAGATGGTGGCCAAAGACACTCTCCCCTAGGTTGGCTTTTAAAACATCCAAAACAAGTAATGCCCGTGAGTGTACGAGCTAGTGTGCGGGCCGCACACTAGGCCGTGCACCTTTTTGTCTCCTCTATGTGGCCCACACTTTAGCTACACAATACTATAGTGGAGTTACTACAATGATTTGCTATAGTAA
Organism: Dioscorea cayenensis subsp. rotundata; assembly: GCF_009730915.1. NCBI lineage: Eukaryota > Viridiplantae > Streptophyta > Magnoliopsida > Dioscoreales > Dioscoreaceae > Dioscorea > Dioscorea cayenensis. The sequence continues at coordinate 9,073,284 of NC_052472.1, read as the reverse complement.
ACACAGCTACAATAAACGATGCCTAAAAATCCATTCTTTTTACCCAAAACCAAAAGGTGTGTGAGAGCTTTGATAAATTCTTTGATTTATTCCAAAAATAGCTTATTCACACTCTAAATGATCCTCCGATGTCCTGAAATAGTAATAACACATAAAATGCGTAAAAGGGCATCGGAGTCATAAAATATGCATGAAAGTGCATAAAATGTATATAATATAAGTAGTCTATTTAGACACTCATCTGTTGCCAGGAGGTTACGGGCCATAAGGGTCTTTGGGTTTACCTGTAAAATATTCAGGATAACCCTTATAGCTTTCCTTACATGGGCAAGGCTCCCATGAGGTACCTCTAAACTATTCTCCTTAGGACTTATGAGTCGTAAGTAGACTTGTAAGGCTCTCTAAAACCCCCTTGCGGGGTGGCTTACTAGCGTAAAGATGCCCATAAAACTCTTTGTTAAGGCATTATGGTAAGGCTTATGGGCATAAGTCGCCTGTAAGCTATCCTAAAAATTTGAGCAAAGTTTCCTTTGTTCTAACAAGAAAACTCAAATACAAATATGACCCGTGAGCATGAAAATAAGTGTCTAAGATGACAACAAGCCAATCAAAACATGAAGAAGAAAGACACACCAAGCGTTTTATTACCAACTCAAACCAAAAACAACCAAACACAACTAAAATGCATAAACAACAAAAAAAACTTGGATTACCTTCCAAGAAGCACTTGTTTTATGTCACTAGCTTGATGTACCTAATGCACGCATGTCAAGGAGGTTCCAAATAGAAATACTCCTCGAACCCAACATGTATGTCTCCAAAATAATGCCCAAGTGTGACATCGGAGAAAATCGGGAACTTACCAATCAATTTGATCCACTTGGAAGTTACCTCCTTGGGTAAAGGTTTCTCCTTGCCTTTCTTGGGAAAAGTGACTACCCTCCAATGCTTCTTTCACGTGTGATCTTCGACTAGATTTCTTGTAAGCAAAATGGGTGTCTCCTTCTCTTGAGGGTCATCCAATGACTCCTCGAAAGGCTCCTTGTGCACCATGTCCTGCTCAAAATCATCAACAAATAGAGTCAGTCATGTCCATGAAGTAACAAGTATAATCAAAAGCAAGAGAATGTTTCATGGCATCAGATAAATCAAAACAGTTTCCTCATTCCCAACCTTAAGAGTTATTCTACCACTACTCACATCTATAAGGGCTTAGGAGGTGGCTAAAAAGGGCCGACCTAAGATGAGGGGCACATAAACATCCTCATCGATATCTAAAATTATAAAGTCAACCAGGAAGATGAATTTATCTACTTTCATAAGAACATTCTCAATAGCATCTCTAGGATGGCTAATAGATCGGTCCGCTAACTGAAGTGTCATCCTGGTAGGCTTGAGGTCACTAAGCCCTAGCTTTATAAACAAGGTAAATGGCATAACATTAATACTAGCTCCTAGGTCCGCTAGGGCATTCTCATTTACTAATTCACCAATATTATAAAGGATAGTGAAACTCCTTGGATCCTTTATCTTCCTTGGCATTCAGTTTTACAAGAGTGCTGAGTTCCTTTTACTCAATGTGACCGTAGAGACATTCTCGAATTTTTGCTTGTTAGTGAGTAAATCCTTGAGGAACTTCACAAACTTAGGCATTTAATATAAAGACTCTACAAACGATATATTGATGTGTAACTGTTTGAACAAATCCAAGAACCTCTTGAATTTGCTCATCAGTGACGATCACCCTTCAATCTAGAGGGGTATGGAAGTCGTGGAACATACTCCTTCACCGGTGGTGGCACATACTTTTCAATATTTAGAGTAGCCTCTCCCTCTTTCGTCGGGTCTTCAGAAACTTTAACTACTGACTCTTATTCCTTCTCCATCATCTTTCGTTACTCATTCCCACTTCCTTACCACTCCTAAAGAGTGATAGCCTTGAGGTGCTCATGAGGGCTTGCCTCGGTGTTACTCGGTAAACTGCCCTATGGTAGCTTGGACAATAATTTTAGCAATCTGACTAACCTGGATCTCCAAGTTTTGGAGAGATGCTTGCTTGATTTCTCATTGAAGACTCTATGCTCTAGAACCCAGTGACCTACTACTGAAACTTTGTGTCAGTGGTTTGTTTGAACCGAGTTAGGACATCCTCAAGCATGGGCTTCCTATCTGACTGTGGATGAGGAGAAAATCCAAGTGGGAGTTTTTGCTGTAGGGATTCACATGCTGTTGGAAAGCACTGCCAATGAAGTCAACTAGCTCGGTGGGATCCATGCACCGCTCCTACAATGGGATAATCAGTTGATGCATGTCCTTCCCACATGTGTCACAAGCCATAACTACTGCTGGTATCTGGGTGGATAAGTTGTTGATCTTCTCCTCAAAGCCTCTACCTGGGTGGCCAACGCAGTAACCTCACTAACTTCCAAGATCCCAACGAGCTTACTAACTAACTTTCCCTTAGAATTCACTAGTAGTTGTTCACAATGATTTCCTCTATCCACTGCTTAGTTACCTCTGGGGTCTTATTGCCAAGTGATCCACCTGCTGCTGAGTCAATAAGCTAATGAGTGTTCTAATTGAGGCCCTAGTGGAATATCTGTACTTCCATCTAATCTGGGAGATTGTGGTGCGAACACCTAATCAATAGATCCTTGAATCTCTCCTAGGCCTCGAAAAGTAACTTTGAATCCAACTGAACAAAAGAAGTGATCTCCTAACACAACTTCATCATTCTTCCAAGTGGGGAGTAATGAGAAAGAAAAACCTCTGCAAGTTGCTCCCAAGTAGTGATCGAAGCATGTGGGAAGGGTCTGGAGCTACTGTTTGGCTTTATCCTTCAAGGAAATAAGAAAAGTCAGAGTCTATTAGTGTCATCGAAGACGTTGTTCATCTTCAACATATCACAGACTTTGATAAATCCTCCAATGTGATTGTTTGGGTCTTCGTCTGGTAAATTAAGAAAATTACACTAATTGTAAGACCATTTGTACAAACGCTTGCTTCAACTCAAAGTTATTCACGGTTACCGGGGGGCGAACAATACTCAAATGCGAGCCATTCAATGTAAGCAAAATATAATAAAAAAGAGTCCTCTGCTAGTCTCCTTGATTAGCCATGTTGCCTGAATTCTTTCCTTTCTATTCAGACAGTGAGAGAACCAGACTTAGTCAACAACATAGTTCTCAACCGTGTTCCAATTACTCACTAAACACTACTCTCTCCTTCCACGAATCATGTTGTCTTACCTTTTGGTGGTATGCAAAGCAATTAAAACAAAAGAGAAAGAAAAAAATCAGTAAGAAAAAAATAAAGAAAGCAACAAAAGAAAAATAAATGGCTAAAATGAAGGGAAATAAATAAAAATATTCCTAATATCTTTAATCGTCCCCAGCAATGGTGGTAAAAAATTTGATAGGGACACAAGCGTACACGCAGATGAAGTAGTAAAGTGTGCAAGAAAATAGGATATTGGTCCACAGAGAAGATTGAGATTACTAGTACTAATTCCAATCTCGAAAGTTAGCCTGATGAAAGGAGTGATGCGTGCAAACAAATTGAAAAGTAAAATCAAGAAATACAAAATAAAAGGAGTGGAGAAATTAGGAGCAGAAGTGATGTCTGTGCATAGTATCACTCTAGGATTTTGTCTAATTTATTCAATCCTAATCGAACTAAGAAATTTCCTAATTTATATGAAATCCCTTTTGCAATGGTGAATAGTAACTTATTTAGTACAATGCTGGTATAGTCACCACATAATCACTTTACACCCTATGAAGTTTCAATGTGAAATTAACAAGAATTTCTTAAATAGGTGATCCTTCTTGCAAAGATATTACCCCTAATCCCATACAAAATAGAAATACGATTTCTCCTAAAATCTATTCTCTATGATTGTAAGGAGTATAAAAATAATTTGTTAACCCACTGGGGAGGAATGAGGGAGAAGAATTCTCCAAAGTACCCCATAGCTAGACTTACTCACAATCCACTCTAATCGTGGCATATCTAGCATATGATAACTAGGGATTTGACCACAATAGCAATCAAGAAATATAAACACGCAGTTAGATTTAAATAGCATGGATTACAATTAATAAACAAATAAATCCCAAAGATCCACAACCAATATCAAATAAGATAAAACCCTAGAGTTCAACTATGCACAAACATCTATAAAATTAGCAATCCATTAATGGAGGGAAAGCATTTAAAATACAATACATGAAGAGAGATAAGCTAATCATGAAAGCCACTTTCTCAATCATGTCAGAGGTTAATCACCGGAGAATGCCCAAGGACCTTCCGCTAATGCCGCCTAGCTAGTCTTGACGACTATGATCTCCCTCTCCAAGATGATGGGGTTAAATCTACTCCTAAAATCACCTTAAAAGCCATAAAGATTCACCCCTCTTCTTCCCTTTGTCGTGCCTCCAAAATAGAACAAAAGATGCCCTAAAAATTCTCATCAAATCTATTTATACTGTACCACTTAGGGGCTACTTACGGGCATAAGGACATGGCCGTAAGAAGAAGAAAATTGTGGGTCATGAGCCTTACTGGATCACTTACAGTCGTAAATCCCATTCGTAAGGTATTCTGTCTTGTGTTATGGTCCATCTTACTGCCGTAAAGAGTGGACCATAAGCTTCTCTGTGTAGCCCTTGCGACCATCCTTACAAGCGTAAGCTTGGCTCATAAACTCCTCTGGATGGTCCTTACAGTCATCCATAAGTCTTGCCTGTAAGGTCCTCTGATTTAGCTTTATGCTCCCTCTTGCAGGCATAAACATGCCCGCAAGGTTTTATGGCATGGCTTACAGCGTAAGCCATGCCATAAGTTGCCCATAAGCCATCATGTTTGCCTTTTCCTTATTCGATTGATGCCGAGAGAGTTCCATCTTCTTCGTTTAGGGTTTAGAACACTTCCTTTGGCTCTCTCTTATCTTTAAGTGCTACTCGAAGCCTGAGAATGTAAAACACACTATGTTTAACATCGAATTCCACAATATACTTCTAACACATACCTAATGAGTGTACAAAATAATATATGATAATGGACAATCGTACATTCATCACCTCTTTGTAGTAGCCTTGGACCAATTCATGTATTGCTCTTTTAACTTCGTAATCTCTGAGAAAACAAGTGAAATTAATAAAAATTTTAATTATAAAATTTAGGAAATTTTCTTGAGGAATTTATATATAAAAATAAAAAAATGTTTAGAAAATGAATTTTACTTACATAAGTACAATGTTAGGAGTAACAAACCAAGGAGCTCCAATGCTATTAAATTCATTGGATTGACCCTCTGTTGCCTCATGTTGGCCGTCTGAGGCATGAGTAGATGCCTTGGCATGTGGAGTTAGTGGAGGCTTTGAAGCTAGAGGAGATTGTATAATCGATGAACTCACCTCTGGTGCCTAAATATTTAGATGTATAAATGGAGGGATTCCCAATTTTGGTGAGGTATTGGAGACTAATTTAGAGCTAACAGACTTTTGACAAATACTTGTAGTGGATCCACCCCGGCCTGAAATAGATTGACTACCATGTCTCAATGTCAATCGACCATCAAATAGACCCCGACCTGAGGCTAACATATCTTGGGATTGTTTATATAAAACTAAATTAAGTGAATAATAAAGAACACAACATGTACACAAATGTTTGTGCATTTACAAGTAAATTACTTTTTCCTATCATCAAATTCTAATGCATTACAAACAATAAAATTAGCAATTCTACCTAACTAGATTAAAAGGTATATTGATTATGTGAAATAGTAATTTAAACAAAATACTAAAATCCATGAGCCTTAAGATTGTATTCCCTACAAAGCCATAAAACTATTCTTCACATCATAATGTCTATTGGTTGTACTCCTATTCTCCCATGAATTTCAGAATTAATGCTATTATGCATTTGGAAACACTCAAAGACTATACTATTTTCAAAAATCACATTATATTACCATCATATGGAACAATAATTTTTTCACATAAGTTATTTCAAAAGGTTTAAGTAACAGGAACCTCATAGAAAACTCTTGAAGATATTTCATAACACTATGTACTCATGAGTCAAATCCCATTGAAAAATCTTAGAACATTAAAATAAAATAAAAAGAAAAAGAAATCAACAATATTATTAGCATATTAGACAGATAATAGAGAATATTAAACATAAGCTATAAAGCTTGGAAACAAATTTTAGTCAAATTAAAGGCTAAGTGAAAAACAAGGATGCTTCATGCTACCAATATATTATACAAATAATTCAAGCAATCATTATTACAATGAGACAATAAGCTTGAACAAAAAGATCAATGCTAAAACAAATGACTAGTCAAACCTGATATAGAGCCATAATCTGGATAATGAGTCATCCCACTTCAATTGAACAATCTCTCCAAACATCAAGAAGTTTTGGTCAATATAAATGATAAGAAAAAAAATATACAATGAGAATAACTTAATTGGAAGGGTTGAAGAAAAAGATGATCATAAATGAGATATATATCCGTCAAAATCTACAGGAAAATCTTTAAAAAAAAAACTAGAAACATCCTGCATAGAAATACAAAGTTCTTGTGAAAAAGAGACAAAAAAACACAAGAAGATTTTCAGTAATTAATAAAAAGTCATGTTCTCCCAAATCATCATCATCATCATCATCATCATCATCATCATCATTAGTTTCTTCATATTCATTGTATTCATATTCAACTTCCTCAGTTTCACTTTCTGAAAGCCTTCAGATAAGTCAATAGATTGTTGTATGCCTTGTGGATCAACCAAAGGAGGAATCTCTTGTGTAATACTAACAATTGGATTTGATTAAATTTCTTCCATTTGATATGCGGTGCTATCTCTTCTTGGCCAACTTGCATCAACTGTTCTCCTAGCTTTTGTCTTGCACATAGCTAACCAATCAACCTTGTCCTTTTTCCATGCTTGGGCACTTAATATAGTTCATCTGAATGGCTTATTGTCCCAATACAAATGAACCATACTTGGACCATACTTTGGATACATCTTTTTCTGATTAACATTAACCAAATTATATAGAGGATGAACCTTGGTGTCATTTATTGGATCAAAAAATCTACACTCGAAGAGGACAACATGGTTCCATCTAATACTATGGTACTTAAGTTGGACTACATCTTGCAAGAAAGCAAAGAAATCAGTACATGTATCCTAGACATTGGACCCTTGTACACATATTGCACTATTCATGGTGCCTTTCTCCATGCTATGAAAAACAGTACAAAAGTTATAACTATTGATAAACTATCCAGGTCAAGTTGTCACTTTCATAGATGGACCCCAAGTAAGGCTTTGCAAGAGAGGATCAGTGACTTGATTGACCTTATTTTTCACCTAAACCCAAAAATTGAATATGAGATGTTTTGTCATTCTCTTAATACAATTTGAAGATATTAAAATGATTATTTAAAAAATTTTCAAACCACTTCATAAAATACTTATAAATTGCCTTATCGATGGCATCAACAGGGTTCCCTTGTAGGTAGTTGACAAATATCCTATGAATATGTATTTAAACATGAAAAAAATTTAAAAATTATTGAATTTAGATATTTTATAGATTGTAAAAATTATTGTTTTTTTTAATTGATAATATAACTTACTTGGAATATGGTTGCACTTTTGGACAATTTCACAATATATAAGTATGTGCTACATGCAACTCATTTTCAAAAAGCCATCTAATCTTTGGACAACCTTGAATTTGACCTATGTAATTGAATATGGAGAAATGTTTGAAGGCACCATCATTTATCCCCTCATCACTTCATAGAGGTCTCCTCTTTCTACATGATACATGATACATGATACATGAAGTTCAAAGTAATGTTCTACAAAAATGAAGATTTCTTGTGCTATAAGCTTGACAAATTGAACCATCAACATGTGCCTTGTTCTTCAATATTTTTTTCAATTCATAAAGAAACCTACAAGTACAAGGATGAAAAAACATTACATAAACTAAACAAAATTATCTTAAATTCAATAAAGTTATATTACAACTTTTGCTACCTCTCAAAGGGATACATCCATCTATACTGAACAAGACCTTCAATTCTAGTGTCATAAGGCAAATGGACAATGAGATGCTCCATATAATCAAAGAAAGACGGAGGGAATATTTTCTCCAAGTTACATAAAATCACCGCAACCTCTTTCTCTAATTCAATAACTTTATCAATGGCAACATAATAGAACATATAATATGAAATAATATACTCAATTTTGTCAATGGATTCCATATGAATGAGGGAAACATTTCTCTTAAAGCAATTGGGATAAGTTTTTTGTGTAAACAAGTGGCAGTCATTACTCTTCATGTAGATTATCTTCAATTTATTAATATCAACACATTTTCAAAGAGTAGAAGCATAACCATCCGAAAACCTTAAGTTCTGAAGTCATTCACAAATAACCCTCCTCTTCTCTTTGGTCACGGTGTATAATGCTTTTGGAATAGTCTGACTTGTACTATTTGAAGGAATTGTTATCTCCTTACTGTCGTAAAGAATTCCAGCATGTTTCCAAGCATTAATATTATCTTTACTCTTCCCTTTCACATTCATTATAGTATAGAAGACATTGTCAAACACAATTTTCTCTATGTGCACCACATCAAGATTATGTTGGATCAAATAAGTTGTCCAATATTGTAGATTCTAAAAAATACTTCTTTTCGTGCACTTATGACTTTTTCCATACTCTGGAGATGTGTTAATGGGGTCCTCCATGGCCGTTGGGAAAAACATAACCCGATGAAAAATTTCTTCCCCTGACAACATTGGAGGTATATCACTCTTCTCCACTCGACCTCGAGTGAAAGACTTCTTATCCTTTTTGTAGGAATGATTTTGAGGTAAAAATACCCAATAACAATCTAAATAACTTACTTTTCTATTGTGTCATAGGTAAAAGCATTGGAATTCTCCATACAGATTAGACATCCCTAAAACCCCAGTAGTACTCCATCCCGATAACATTCCATAAGCAAGAATGTCACTAATCATCCCCAAAATTGTAGCCTCAAACAAAAATTTCCATTCTTTGAAACATCATAAGGCATGGCAGCAACAATGCACAAATTATTCAACTCTTCAATCAAAAGTTGCAAAAAAATCTATACTTTTCTTTGGATTTTAGGCCTAGGACAAATTAATGATAAAAACATATAAGGGCTTTTCTTGCACATGCCCGGTGGAAGGTTGTAAGGAGTCATAATTATTGGCCAACATGAATAAGCCTTCCCAAATTGTCCATGTAGTGCAAAGCCATTTGTACATAGGCCCAATTGAATGTTGATAGGTTTCCTAGCAAAATCAGGATAAGTTTTATCAAAAAATTTCCATACCTCAGCATTAGATAGATGACACATTACCCCATCATTTCTTTTGTGTGTAGCATGCCAAGTCACATGTGTTTCTATAGCATTAGCAGCATATAATCTCTGTAATCTTTGAGTTAGTGGCAAGTATCTTAGTATTGCCTGTGCAATTCTTTTACGGTGGTGATTATCAAGCACCACACATTGACTCTTTAATTGTTTGTACCTTTGCTCATTACAAAACTTGCAAAAAACTTCCATACCATCATGCTTCCAATACAACATGTAACCATTTTTGCAAGCATCTTTTATAATCCCAGATAAACCTAGTTCATTCGTAATTTTTCTATGATGGTAGTAATCAATCGGCATTGTGTTGTCTGATGGAAGAACCTCCTTGATAGCAATGATCATGGTTTTGATATTAACCTCAGACATATTAGCATCAGACTTGATATAAAATCCTAGTAAAAAAAGTCAACTGAGAGTGATTCTCACAACCCTCATATAAGGGTTTATCGACAACTTTTAATACATCAAAAAATATGTTAGACAATTGGCTTATTTCATCTCTCTGTAAACCTGAAACTAGCTCATCTAATGGTGGATGCACACTTTGACTAGCTTCATCATTACATTGAGATTGATCCATTGGTTGAACACGAGAACGAAGACAATCATATATCATCCTTTCATCCCAAGTTATCTACTCATAATCGCCCTCCTATGCCATCTAATCTGACGTCTGGTCATGAATCTCCTTAGGCTCTTGAGAATAATTCTTCACCATGATAGGTCCAATTCCAATACACTCTTTATTCTCCCAGCAATACAAATGTGAAATGATATCATTTAGATGAAGGAATCACCTATTTTTGCACTTGAAATAGGGATACCTAATATTTTCACCATTTTTATACGAGTCATCTTGATTAATTGCAAATTGAAGAAATTCATCAACCCCAATAATAAACTCGTTGGTGAATTATTTTCTTTCAGGTAGATTCTGATTATACATCCACTGCTATATCAACATTTTTGTTCCTACAGCATAGATTTTTTAATATTTTTATTAAACATTCAAAAAATAGTGTGAACACAAATTCAATAATCAATGAACACAAGTACGGTATTAAACTGACAACGCCCCTTTCGTTTGACCCGCAAGTGCACGGGTTTGTCAAAGTAATAAATCCCAGATGAGTGGGGTATCGAATCTACAGGGAGTAGGGAATAAAAATACTAAGATTGCTACTTAACCAATCGAAGATGAACAATGATTATATTGATAGAGTGTAATGTAAACAGAAATAAAAGAAACAAGAATGAGAGGCACAAGTAAGTGAGAGGTAAGGCAATCGATAGAAGTGGGGTACTCAGATAGTGCTCCCCCTAGGACTAATAATTATAGTGCAAGACCTCTCTATTATGCTTCCTTACTAATGCTTAATGAGTCATGAAAATCCTAAAGCACACGGTCCCAAACCTAAAGTCAACCATGACTAACTCTACACTATGTCCCGGCGGAGAAATCGCTCAGTCTCAACACCTCACACTGTGCACAGTTGCATGGAGTTCTAGGGGTTCCAAGTGATAAACCCTATTTCTATGTGTAGATCTAACTCTTTGGTCCAGGCGAAAGACCCCTAGTCACAATTAAGCCCCACATACTAAAGTTACTTCAACGCTTCACTCTGTTGCTCACGCAACTAATCCCCAATGGAGTTCATCCTTTAGTACTTCACTCTATTGTGACAGCAAAGAACTCTAGGAAATGGAGGTAGGATAAATCACACCGGAGGGGAAAGGGGATGCTCCGCTACCTCACGACTCACCCTCTCAACCCTCTCCAATCTAACTTTGTCTAACCTCATGGCATGTCATCCATCCACAAAGGTTACCAATATAGACTCTCAACCCTAGTGTCACTCTAAGGGAGAAATCATACAATGAGCATTCAAGATTAGAACTCAATTAAAACATCAATTAAGGAAAGCAAAATAATAGGTCAAAAAAATAATAACATCCTAGGATTTACAAAATCCAAGTACCCACTAGGGGGTTTAGCTCTCCATGGAGCAAGTTACAATCAATAGTAAAATCGAAAGCAAAAATAAGAAATCCATAGGAAAACCCCCTCAATATTCATGTTGATGGTCTTGTGGAGTAGCCTCGTCTTCTCCAAAGGTCCCCTTGTCCAGCCTAGGGCACACCTCGCCGGATCGGTGCCGACGAAAGCTCCCCCAATAACTTTCTTCCAAGTTGAGCACGGTGTCGAATCCGTAGAACAACTCCAAAGACATGCCAAAAGCCCCTCAAAAACATTAGCCGATGGCCTCTCAAATAGATAGGGAAAAGTTGGAGAGAAGGGAAGAAAGATCTTTCTAAAATCGGGCTAAATCATGGCTTGAATAGGGCTGGAATCAGGTATCCACACGCCCCTATGGATTTTTCACACGGGCCTGTGGAATCAGGTATCGGGATACTGTAGCAACTCTCTTCAATCAAAAGTCTCATTGGTGAAGATCTTGCTAACAATGCACAAGTCTGGATACGCAAATGTGACTGCCTTTGTGCCGCTCCAACTCATTGTAATGACTTAAATATATGGAGGTTGGCATACATTCACATATCTTGGAGCCCCACTTGTGTCTTTGCATTTGTTTCTCCCAAGATTCCACCAAATAGTACGTTTATGATCTACTTTTGGCTTCTTTTCTTAATCCTTAGCTTTATAACCCTACATGCGCAAAAGAACACAAATACATATGTATTATTGCTTAAACCTGATAAAAGTAATGCTCATTGTAAGGAAAGAACACTTTGCATTCTTAACACACAAGCACTTATCAAACTCCCCCACACTTAAGCTTTTGAAAACATTAAAGTATAGAAGAAGGAAAAATTGAAAGTGCTTGGCCTTAGGTTCACCAAAGCATGCAAGGAAAGCATTCTATAAGTAAGGGAGATTTCAACACTAAATACGAAAAATCAACGCTCTAGCTAAAAACTTCAATCAAAAAGGACAACAAACCCAGAATCGTGTAAGTGTGTAAAAACTCACTCAATTCAACCTAAGGTATACTCCTCAAAGTTCTAAGTATAAGGGACTTATTTAGCTATAAGCATAACAGAACAAAAAAATGGTAGTACCTTCACACATCCTCTAAGGTAGCCCTTTCTGAAGCGGCCGCTAAGGTGGATATCACACTTTCGAGGTGGTAGCATTTTCTACCGGGGTGCTAGCTTTCACTCATCCCATGAGATAGCTCTTTTCTCTCATTAGGGCATAACTAGTATCCGACTTATGAGAGTAGCTACATACTTCATAGGTGGTAGTTCTTTCCACCCTTAATGCACAATTTAACAATCTATTTTTTTCAGCAAAATAGAACAATAAACAAAACTAATTAGTCCCTTAAACATTGAACTTGAGTTTCCAAAAGAGTTTCATGAGCGAGTAGTGCAACAAGTGTCAATCGGGCAAAAATTAAATATGTGGGAGTGGGCAATTGAAACAATACTCCCCTGACTCCTAGTGGTGCATTTGATGGAGCTAAATCCTTGAGAGTAAAGTTCCAATGGGTTGTGAAGCACATAAGGCCCAATGTTGGCCGTGTCCATGACTAGTTCTCAATTCCCATACTGACAAGATCATCTGCACGCATACACAAGGAGGTTCAGTGAAGCTCAATAAACAAAAACAACTTGAGTAAATAAAAGATAAAGCAATGAATACAACTCGAGACAAAACAAAAGATAAACTCAAAAAGAAAATCCTTTATGAGTGTACAAGTCCAGCAACAATACAAAATAAAATACAGAAACAAGAAAGAAATAAAGAAAAAAGAAAGACGCACCAAGAGTTAGTATCTAGCTAGGACTCCTCTGCTATTACTACTGGTGGCGATGATATACTATGTGGATCAACTGGTGCTGGGACGGGTGATGATGCCGGAGATACCTGAGGGGTTCTCAGCCTCAGAACAAATGGGGAGGCAACGTCTCGCTCAAGGATCTGCTATAAAGTATCAAAACGTGCCATAAACTCTGTGTGCTGCATAACCTGCGTTTCCCGAACCTCGGCGATCTCTGCCCGAAGCACCCCTACAACACTCTCAAGCCTCTCAAAATGATTATAGTCTCGAGAAGGTGAAAACATGCATGCTAGGGGTGGCTCCCGTGCCGTAGGAGGTGCCTCGGTCTCCATCGGTGCAGGCTGAGGCTCGGGGCCAGGACTAAGAACCCTTGGCATCATCACTCCCACCCTCGGCTATCTCTGGGGTGGGTGTGATCAAAGCATACACTCCCGCCTGAACCTTGCGAACCATCCCCATCAACCTCATCGTCTTTATGCCGAGGAGGGCAGGTATACTCGCCTTCTCGGCCCCTCGAATCGCGTCCAAGAAACCCATACCCATAACAAGTCTCATGATGTAGGGGCCCGAGAATATCACTCCTAATCTAACATACTGCCCCTGATGTCGTATATACTCTACCAAGATGTGTCTCAGGTGTATCGGTGTGCTCTGTACCATCGAATAGAGATATACCATCTCATGTCAGCTAAACACACCGGTGCTGCCACCACGACCGTTTAATTGACCTGCTCAGAATGGCGTGTATGTACTTGTAACTAGGCCGGGAGAGACATGTGGCCTTAGACACCCCGAGCTCATACTGCCCCTGTCCATATAGCGCTTTGTATGCGCGCTGCGGTGTCAACGCGTCGGGATAATCCGTAGACAACTGCTCGTAGTCATCTGTATCCGTGAATGCCATATCATAAAGTCCTAGTCTAATCAAGAACTAGGTAACTGACATGCTGTGATGCTGTCCGAGTGCTCTAAACTGTATAGTATCTAGCTGTCAAACCTAGAATAAGAGCGGTCAAACTCGAATGATGATAACATCTCGAGAGTCAACATATGGATAGCATGATCCCGTATGGCTAGCAACCGACTCCATCCTCCTACCGCAAGCATCTCCTCTATCTCTTCTACCATGTCACCTGTCCCTTGAACCTCTCTCACTGCATCCATGTCAGGAAAATGTGTTTGTCCAAACCTTAGCTTTGCCAACTTCTGAAATCGAGCATGATGCTCGGGAATCATGAATTCAATCTGTTTGGAGTCAGGTGATGACTCATGCGGAAGTTTCTCAGCTTGCCTCTTCGACCGAGGTGCCATATCTGGAAAAATTGAAGAACAATCGATCAAAGAAGTTCACAAAACAATACAGCAAAAATCCACACGTGTGGATCTTCGGGGCGTGAAGAATGCACGGTCGCAAGTTTAAAAAAACTCAAAAATATAACATTCTACAAGTGAGGGAAAATTTCAACACCAAATAAGAAAAATCAATGCTCTCGCTAAAAACTCAAATAAAAAAGGACAACAACCCAAAATCATGTAAGTGTGTGTAAACTCACTCAAGTCAACCAAATGTATACTCCTGAAAGCTCTAAGTAAGAGGGACTTATTTACGTACAAAAGAAAGAAAAGAGACGGTAGAAGCTTCACACATCCTCTAAAGATAGCCCTTTCCGAAGCGGCCGCTAAGGTGGCTTTCACACTTTCGAGGTGGTAGCTCTTTCTATCGGGGTAGTAGCTTTCACTCATCCCATGAGCAAACTCTTTCTCTCATTAGGGCATAACTAGTATCCGACTTATGAGAGTAGCTTCATACTTCATAGGTGCTACCTCTTTCCACCTCCAATGCACAAGCAAAACAAACATAACATTTTCTTTTTCTTTTCATTCAACAACAATTTATTTTTCAAAGAAATTAAAACAAGAAACAATTAACTAGTCTCTTAAACATCAAACTTAAGTTTCCACAAGGTTTAATAAGTGAGTAGTGCAACAAGTGTCAATCGGGCAAAAATTCCTATAAATTCAAGTAAAAACTAGAGCATGAGAACATTCAATGTTAAAAATTCTCCTAAACTTAAGAATACAACCATTGCAACTAAGGTGAACCGTCATTAGCTACATGAGCACGAACAATAAAAGCATAAGTGTAGAACATGTGTAATGTGAACGCCCCCACCCCACACACACACTTAAGATGTACATTGCCCTCAATGTACGCATGCAAGCACAATAAAATATAAACCAATCATAAACATATGTGGAGGTGGGCAACTGAAACAATACTCCCCTGAACTCCTAATGGTACGTTTGATGGAGCTATATTCATTGAGAGTTGAGTTCCAATAGGTTGTGGAACATACACGGCCCTCTGAATGTCACAATGAGCGTGTCCATGACTAGTTCTCAATTTCCATACTTACAAGACCATCTGCACATATACACAAGGGGGTTCAGTGAAGCTCAATCAAAAACAAAATAAACTCGAGTATATATAAAGATATGGAAATGAAATACAACTCAAGACAACTGAAAATAAAAGATAAACTTAGAAGGAAGATCTTTTCTGAGTAGTACAAGTCCAAAATATAATGCAGAAATGAAATACGAAAACATAAAAGCAAATAAAGTAAAAGACACATCAAGCGTCGGTGTTATCTGTGGTCTCTGCTGCTGCTACTAAAGAAGTAGGTGGTGTTGGTGAAGATGTTAGTGCTGTTGATGGTGATGGTGGTGCTGGTGATGCCTGAGGAGTCCTCGGTCTCATCACAAATAGGGAGGTCGTGTCTCGCTTTGGTAACTGTTGTAGTGTGTCGAGACGCACCATCACCTCTATATGGTTCACGGCCTGGGTAGCGCAAACCTCAGCAATCTTAGCCCGTAACACCCCTATAGTGCTCTTGAGCCTCTCAAATCGATCATGGGATCAAGTCAGAGAAAATATCCGAACTGGTGGTAGCTCCTGTGCTGTAGGGGATACCTCTATCTGAATCTGCTCTAGCTGTGGCTCAAGCGTCAGGCTGTGAGCCCTCTGCTGCATCTCCCTCGGCCTCGACTGGCTTTGGTGGGGGTATGTTCATCACATAAACCCCGTCTCTATATCTGCGGATCATGCCCGTTAGTCGCATGGTCTCCAAGCCGAGAAGAGACAGTACTATGATCTTCTCGGCTCCCCTGATCGCATCCATGAGACCCATACCCGTGATGAGCCTGGTGATGCATGGGCCTGAGAAGAGAACTCCAACTCTGGCGTACTGACCCTGGTGGTGCAAGTACTCAGCCAGGATGTGCCCAAGGTGAATCGGCTCGCTCTGCACCATGGAGTACAAGAACAATAGCTTTTGTCTTCTTAATACTCCTGTGCTATCACCACGGCCCGTTCACTGATCGGTTGAGAACGGCGTGGATGTACCTATATCCTAGCCGAGAAAGGCAGGTGGCCTTAGACACACCTGGCTCGTATTGTCCCTATCCACATAATGCTCAATAAGCTCTCTGCGAGTCAAACTGCCAAGATAGTCCGTCGGTAACTGATCATACTCCTTAGTGTCGGTGAATACCTCATCATATAAACCCAAATAAACAGCAAACCATGTCACACTTTATGCTATGATACTACCCAAACACTCAGGACTAGATAGCTTCAATGCTGGAAAAACTACTATATGCTCTATCGAACTCGAATAACGCTAAAACCTCCAGTATGAGCATATGAATTGCCAAGTCCCAAATAAATAATAACTGGTGCCAACTGCCCACGGCTAGGAGCTCCTCCACCTCATCGGCCATCTTATCTACTAACTGAATCTCTCTCACAGCACTCAAATCTGGGAATCGAGATTGGCCGAACTTGAGCTTCGACAATCTCTCAAAACAAGCATGATGCTCGGGAATGGCAAACTCCATGTGTTCCAGCACAGGAGAATGCGCTCTAGGATGCTTGCCGACCATTTTCTTTGTTCTGGGAGCCATATCTATGAAAATTGAAAAGAAAATCAATCAAATAAACTCTCAAAATAATACTGTAGAAATCTACACGGCCGTGTGGAAATTCCACACACCTGTGTGGATTCACGGGGTGTGAAAGTCGCACGGCTATTATGCTAAAATCCAGAAATACATCACAAATTCGTTTCTAAAATCATTCTAAAGCATACACCATCCATTTGACATGTAAACAAAGTAGCATTCACCAGATTAAATGAAAAAAAAACCAGATTGGCGAAATAAAAAGAGAGGTGTTGTTTAAGTGTTTAGGAGTCAAAGAACGAAGGGGCACGAGGGATTTATAAAGAAAAATCGTGCCTGTTCAATGTATGCACATCCACATGGGCGTGTGGAAATTACCCACGCCCGTGTCACTCCACAGGAGGGCATCACAGTGGTAGACACATGCCACTGTGTGTTCTCGGGATAGCCTCTGAACACACCCACACAAGCATGTGAAAATTCCCCATGCCCGTGTGCCCAGACCCACAGGGGCACCCACACGCCCTTGTGGCTTCTCTATCCACCTGAAAAATTTGGTTAAGTGCTCCACACACCCCTGTGGAAATTCCACATGCGCGTGTGGATACTCAAAGGTATACTCACAAGGGCACTCACACGTCCCTGTGTGCTCTCAGGATAAAGGAGAACTCTCTACAGAGTTTCACACGGGCGTGTGGAAATTACCCACGCCCGTGTGTAGTTCACAGGATCATCCACAGGGGCGTTCACATATCCCTTTGTCTTCTCGGGATAGAGTTTGAGAACTCTGCAGAGAAACACAAGCCCGTGTGGAAATTACCCATGGGTATGTGACCATCAGAAGGCCGTTCACAGGGGCATTCACATGTTCCTATGTCCTCTCGGGATGAGCTCTGAACGGAAACACACGCCCATGTGAAAATTACACACGGTTGTGTTTCTTCTCTGGATGACTTAGAAAAAATTACAAACTCTGCAGAAAATTTTTCTGCACACTTATACAAATACAGAGTCTGTATATACTATGAACAACTAGCCAGTGAATCATGGATAACACGCTCAAACAACCAAGGAACTTCGCCAAACACAATTAAGCACATGAAAACACCAATGATTCATGAGAAAAACACAACAATAGCATGTAAAAGATCAAGACACCAAAACTCAAGTCCTAATTCATGCAATTACTAAACTAAAAATTAGAAAAACAGTCAATGCTTGGGTTGTCTCCCAAAAAACTCTTGTTTAATGTCACTAAGCTTGACATACCTGACCTTATCTCACGGGGGCTCATTGATGAAGGTTTCCCTCTTACCTACAACCTGAAAGCATGATCTACATAATCCTTTCAAGGTAGAGGAAGAGTTATAGAGCTTATTACCACATAAGGGTTCGTCACCCTTACTCTGTGCTTGCACATCCCTATTAGCCTTAGGGTGCTTCTTGTGATGTCTCCTTGCTCGCTTTCATCTTTTGGATTATCTTCTTCATGATCCCCCGGGTAGGTTGCATCTTATCCTTTAGACCAAGTGATAAGACTTCTTCATTCTCCATCCTTGATCTAGCAACCCTTCATATAGATCCGGACACATTATTTCCTACACATATTCATCAATTAGCTCATTAGTAGTGTTAAGGAAATATAAAGTATCATCAAAGTCGGGACAATGTCTCATGGCTTCTACGAGGCGGTATGTCAGCTTACCATCGCCAACTCTTAATGTCAACTCCCCACCATCCATATCAGTAAGAGCCTTGGAAGTGCGCAAAAATGGCCTCCCAAATATCAGTGGAACATTGACATCCTCATCAACATCCAACACTACAAAGTCCACAGGAAATATGTACTTACCGACTTTCACAAGTACATCTTTGATGATACCCTTCAGATGTCTAATCATTCAGTCCGCCAACTGAAGTGTCATCCGAGTGGGTCTAGGCTCTCCCAAGCCTAGCTTTTGAAAGAACAAGTAAGGTATGACGTTGATGCTAGCCCCTGAGTTCGCAAATGTCTTCTCTTCACCCAAATTGCCAATGTTGCATGGAATGATAAAGCTTCCATGGTCCTTCTTCTTGTTCAGCATATGCTTTTACGACCCCACTGAACACGAAGCATCTAGGATCATAGATGCACTCTCCTCCAACTTCCTCTTATTGGTCAAGAGATCCTTAAGAAACTTTGCATAGCGAGGCATTTGAGAAAACGCCTCCACAAATGGGATGTTGATGTGTAACTGTTTGAATAGACCCAAAAACTTCTTGTATTGCTCATCATTTTGGTCATTCTTCAATCGTGAAGGATAAGGGATTCTTGGCTTATACGATGGGGGTGCCACCTTCTTCTTTTTTGCTATTTCCTCAACCTCCACGACCTCGGGTGCTTCAACATTGGTCTTCTCACTTGGGAGACTACCCTCAACTTCACGACCACTTCTCAAAGTGATCACCTTCACATGTTCTCTTGGGTTGGTTTCCATGTTGCTAGGCAAACTCCTTTGAGGTCTTTCCGAACGAGACTTCGCAATTTGACCCACTTGGTTCTCCAAGATGTGCAATGACGTAGTGTGGTTGAGAAGTGTAGCTTTGACCGACTGAAACCGTGTATCCAACGATTGAATGAACTTGGTCAAAGCCTTCTCTAAATCGGTCATCCGGGTATTTCCAACCCTGAAACTTGATTCTCCATGTTCGGGGCTTGTTATTGTTGTTGTTGGAAACCCGGTAGTGCCATATTCTTCTGTTGCCCTTGATGACTACAAGAAAGGTTTAGGTGGCTCCTCCACCCCGGATTATAGGTATTGCTATATGGATTTCCTTGACCTCTCATTATATTACCCACAAAGTGAACCTATTCCACTTAGGATATACCACCAATAGAAATCGGGCAATCAGATAGAGAATGTTCTCCCCCACACTCAGTACAACTCATCACGTCCACCACTCTAGGAGAAGTTAGAGTGTCTAACTTCTTGCTTAATGACTCAACCTGGGCCGCCAATGAGCTAACTGCATCAATCTCATGAAAGTTCGGCTACCTTCTTTATGTCCCTTGTGTTCCACAGGTAACTGTTCATAGCCATTTCTTCGATGAGATGTCGGGCTTCTTCAGGGGTATTGGTCCCTAAGGTACCTCCTACTGCAGCATCAAGCAACTACTTTGTGCTTGGATTCAACCCACTATAGAAAGTTTGAATGATCATCCACTCAAGAAACCCATGTTGAGGATATTTCCACAGGAGCTCCTTGAACTTATCCCATGTCTCAAATAGAGACTCCAATTCCGTTTGCACAAAAGATGATATTTCATTCCTAAGCTTTGCAAATTTTCCGGGAAGAAAATATTGGGCAAGGAAAGCTTCTACCATCTCCTCCCATGTAGTGATCGATGCTCTAGGTAATTAATGTAGCCATTACTTTGCTCTCCTTTTCAAGGAAAATGGGAAGGCCCTTAACTTGATAGCATCATCTGTAATACCGTTGAACTTGAGCATATCGCACACTTCTAAGAAGTTCTATATGTGATTGTTTTGATCCTCATCGGCCAAACCATTAAACTGTACCGACTGTTGTAACATCTGGATGAAGCCTGGCTTAAACTCAAAATTTTGAGCTGTAATCGGTGACCGCACAATGCTAGATTATGTATCAAGAACTACGGATCTGGCATAATCTGAAAGTGTCCTCTGTTGTTCATTCTGTTCTGCCATATTATCTGACCCTTCACTTTCTATCTCAGCTTGATTTGTCTGTTCTTGCATAGATTCTTTTCCCCTTCTATGAATTCTTCTTCTAAAGTCCGAATCTCATTCAACAAATGTCAAAGGTTTCCTTGGGTCATAACCTGGAGCTACAACCAAAAAATAAAGAACAAATCAGAATGATGGAAGAATAAGAAGATGTGAAATAGAACAAGTGATGAATATCTAAAATAGCAAAGTGCAAAGTGTTCCAAAATGCCTATTCCCCGGCAATAATGCCAAAAACTTTTACACACCCCTTGCGTGAGTATACCGCAAGTGCACGGGTTGTCAAAGTAATAAAGTACCTTGGTGAGTGGGTAGTCGTATCCACAGAGAATAGTGATCAGAAACACAAGAACTTCTATTTAAATGATGAAAATGATTCAAAGTGGTGTGAACAATATCGATGCAAATAAAAATAAAGAAAATAAGAAAGAGACGTAAGAGAATAATAGGAGAGGCAATCGATAGAAAATGGGGCACCGGGACATTGTTCTCCCTAGGACTATTGTTTCAAGTGCAAGACCAATCATTATGTCTCTTAACTAATGTTTAATGAGTCGTGGAAATCCTATAACACATGGTCCCAAACCTAAGGTCAACCGTGACTAACCCTATACTATGCCTCAGCAGAAAGGAGAACTCTCGACGCCTCACACTGTGTGGGGTTGCAAGAAGCTCTAGGGACTTCAAGTAATAAACCCTATTCCCTAATATAGATCTAACCCTTTGGTACAGGCGAAAGACCCCTAGTTACAATTAAGCCCTAGCACTAAGGATTACTTCAACGCTTCACTCTGTTTCTTGCGCAACTAAGCCCCAGAGGACTTGCTCTCTTAGCACTTCACTCTATTACAACTGTAAAGAACTCTTGAAATGCGGAGGTAGGATAAATCACATCGGAAGGGAAAGGGGACGTTCCGCTACCTCTCGACTCACCCTCTCGACGCTCTCCAATTTTGCTTTGTCTAACTCTCATGGTGTGTCACTCATCCACAAAGATTACCAAGATGGATTCTCAACTCTAGTGTCACTCTAAGGGAAAATCAACCCAACAAGCATTCAAGATTGGAACTCAATTAAAAACATCAATTAAAGAAACATAATAAAAGGTTAATGAAACAAAATCATCCTAGATTTTACAAGTCCATGCACCCACTTGGGGTTAAGCTCTCCATGGAGCAAGATACAATCAATAGTGAA
The DNA here is from genome assembly GCF_009730915.1 of Dioscorea cayenensis subsp. rotundata. NCBI lineage: Eukaryota > Viridiplantae > Streptophyta > Magnoliopsida > Dioscoreales > Dioscoreaceae > Dioscorea > Dioscorea cayenensis. The sequence goes on along the minus strand of NC_052472.1, from coordinate 9,051,125 downwards.
ATTGAAAGTAAAAACATGCAATCCATAAGCAAACCCCCCTTATAATCCGTACCGATGGTTTTGTGGAGTAGCCTCGTCCTCTCCAAAGGTTCCCTTGTCAAGAATAGGGCACACGTAGCCGAATCGATGCCGACAAAAGCTCCCCAAATAACTATCTTCTGAAGGAACGCGGTGTTAAAGGCCGTAGAACCACTCCAAAAACCTTACCAAAGCCTCTCCAAACCTTAGCCGTGAGCGCCTACAAAGTTGGGGAAAAGATGGGAAAAAGATCCTTTAAACCACCTCAAATCGTGACATAAATAGGGCTGGAATCGGGCATCCACACGGGCGTGTGGAATTTCCACACGCCCGTGTGAATCTCTAGGAATTGAATTTTCAGCGCGCTGTGAACAGTGACTGCTACAGTGATTTACTGCAATACTTGCTACAATACTTCACCAAAATGCTCCCGAATCCACACTTTTCATCGAGACCACATAAATGGGCACACATCCATGCGGTAGATCGCGTTGGGTCTTCAATAAAATAATATTTGACGAAGATCTTGCTAGTATTGCACAAGTCGGAACACATGAACTTGACTACCTTTGTGCCCGTCCAATTTGCATGTTCACTCGAGCGCAGCGGGGTTGTCACACACTCAACTTGTGTCTTCACGTTTGTTCACTCCAAGATTTCATCAACAATTTGCATCCACAATCTACTTTTGGTTTCTTTCTTTCATAATTGTCTCCACAACCCTACATGCACAAAAAAACACAAATACACATGCATAAGCGATAAAACCTGAGAAAGTAATGCTCATGTAAGAAAAGATTACTTCGTATTACTATTACACAAGCACTTATCAAGAACCAAGCAGATCTCTTCACAAATCACTTCCCAAGTGCATTCACCAAAAACTTATACATAAAATCGGGATGAGAAGACTCAAAGTTGTAAGTACTTCTGATATAAGTTGAAAATTATTTATTTGAGGGGGAGACTGTACTCTTTTTTCCTTCACCAAGGTTTTTATTCCATTGGGTTTTTCCGAGGCAAGGTTTTTAACGAGGAAGTAACCCTCAAATATACCAAGGATAGTGTACTATTTTTCCTTAGACAGGTTTATATCCCACTGGGTTTTTCCTAGCAAGGTTTTAATGAAGCATATCCTTTGGTTGTAGGCATCCAAAAGGGAGTGTTATGAATATTATAAATGATACCTATTTTAGCATTAAAACTATAGCAGTTGGCATTACTGTAGGCACTTTCTAGATATACTATAGGAGCCGCCCATGTAGTACTGTAGCAGCCACCAGATATTGTTACTATTCCACCTACCAGTGTATTTTGGACCGTTGGATTTAATCAATCATGGCCGTCCATTCAACCCCTGAATCCTTATAAATACCCCTTTATATATTGTAAAAATCAATGAAGAAGAAAAGAAGAAGAGAAAGATAAGAAGAAAGAAGAAGAAATAAATCTTCAGAGGTGCTTGGTAAATATTCTGGCTTTTATTCTTTTTATACTTATAATATAACTATGATATATATATATATATATATATATATATATATATGTTTATATTGAGGATGAGTTTTATATTGAGTATACAATATATATATACATATATATATACATATATATATATAGAGAACCCATCATCTAGGGACGTCCCTAGATTTCAAATCTAGGGATGTCCATAGTAGCCATCGGATGAAAATCGACGAGCTCTTATCATTATGAACGTAGAAACCGCTTTCTACAGGTGTTGTCTGATGATCGTGAAACGATAGAAAAAGTGTGACAGATGTTTATATAATCAATCAACCATCGGATGATGATCCAACGAGCTTAGATTTAAAAACATCCCTAAAATTGAAATCTAGGGACGTCCCTAGATGATGTTTTCCCATATATATATAATCCATTATTCATCAAAAGTCATATTTCACCAACACTACTGCCATTGAGATTTTCTACGGAATACCACATAAAAATAATAGATTTTGAAAGAAATGCATTGAGTAGGGCATGCACAATATGTTTGGTTGGGAGATAACTATTTATTCTCTTTTGACTAAAACACCTTGTGATGAACATATTTTCATAAAATTTTATTTTTAAAAAATTAATATGTACTAATTATTTTAAAAATAAAAAATATAAAAATTTTAATTTATTTTTATTAGTATTATTTAAATCAAATTTTAATCAAGTTAAATAATTTTTTCCCTGTAATACCTTAGTTTCAAATGTGATTTAAAATTTCGAAATTGGTGTTAGAATTTTTCAAATGAAATTCCACTCATTGAGATTTTTTAGGGAATACTAAATAGAAATAATAAATATCGAAAGCTGAATTGGCTAGAGTAGGACATGTACAACATGTTTGCTTGTGATCACACAGGTATTATTCCTTGACTGAACACCTTGCGATAAACATATTTTTATAAAAATTTAATTTTTTTTTCAAATAAATATGTTGAATAATTAATTTTAAAAATATTAATATTAATAAATATTTATTATAATTTAGAAAGATAAAAATTATAATTTGAAAATATTTACCTTTATTAATATTAAATAAATATAAATTTAATTAAGTTAAATACATGTTTTCTCCTTTACAACAATATTTTAAAATAACATTTAAAATTTTAATGTTGGTGTTAGATTGTTTCAAATGACATTTCGGTCATTGACATTTTTCTAAAGAATATGAAATTGAAATAATAAATACTGAAAGAGATGCAATAGATATGACATGCAGAACATATTTGATCCCATAACTACACAACTTGTAGTACATAACATATTTTTAAATAAATAATTTAATAAATAATTTTAAATTTTTTTTTTTTAAAAAATAAATATTTTAATTTGAAAATATTCATTTTTTTGTTATTCAAATTTTAATCACCTTAAATAATCTTTTTCCCTTCTATCACCATATTTTTTTAAAAAAATATTTTTAACTCCATATTTTTATTCCCAACAAACACCTACCCAATTAAGTTGACCGAAACGAAGGGACCATTGAATGTGCATCATATTTATGTTTTGGTTGGTAAGATCATGGCTTAAATGTGGTCCATTATTCTAAGTACTTATTGTCTTCTTATATATATAATAATGTGAATGATTTTTCACGTGAATAGCTGTGGCATGACGTAATACCAATTAAAAATATCTTGCATGAAATTTTTTTAGGGAAAGTATAAACAAAACATTGTAGTTTTTTAAAAACAAGAACGGATATTTTTCCATAAGACGTCATTTTTGAGATTTGTAAAAGAAGAAAAATCGTTATGCATGTAAACTTGTGCGAACTTGACAATGGCAAAATTGTCAAATTAAATAAAAGTGGGGTGACGTGATATAAAGACTTTTTTTTAAATAAGTTGTGCACATCGGGATTGAGGGGCTAATTGCGTTCTGCCACCATAACAATTACCTCAATTGTTGTCCAAATTCCCACAAAAAAGAAGTTCCGCTTCACACTAGGAAGATTGAAAACTAACGAATTAACGGTATTCAAGCGGTTAGATTTACCACTTTTCTTTCAAGATCTCATACATGAAAACATAGAGCACACAAAAGCAAGATTATATGCAACCTGATTTCAGATCCATATTAGAATAGCAGCATAAATTTTGTGGTGTAGAAATTTTCCCTTCTTGTCCTTTAGAGCCTTTCCCAATGGGTGAGAAAACTTCAGTCGGGACGGTTGTAAGAAAACTTATTCACAGGACTGAAAAGGAGACCTAGCTTTACCTTTATATAGCAGTCCATTAGGTTTCCCCATCACTTGCTTAATGGGCTGCTATGGTCTACACTAATTATATACCGACATTCATATACTTAGAGTGTTGGCCCATCAACAAATAATAGGCTCCCCATATATCTCAATATCAGACTGATTATCTTAATTCAATTGAAAGGAGATAAATGCTCAACAATTAATGTAAGCCCACAATTAGAAAACATTCCAACATGCTCCCACTTGGGCGACATTTAAAATGCATTACAATATACACACACACACACACACACTTATATATATATATATATATGAATACCAAATCAGTCTTGAGATCACCCTAAGTTCATTGTTCAGTCCAATGAAATCATTGATAATTATAGCGATGACTACATCATATAATCACATAGCATCTTCCATAATCACATCTATCAATTGATTTAATAACATGAACTCAATGTGGTAGTGTAGCAAGAATCAATAGCACTCAGATATGAGTCAACTTATGCTATCTTCTCTTGTCAGTCATTAATTTCCCTTCTATATGTAGTTCACCTACATTAGGGAAATTCTTTATGGCTCAAATAGAAACATGTATGTCTCAATTATAAACTTAATATCTCGAGATAAACTTTGCATGTGTGCCACAAGACATATTAACAAGACTTTATATTAACAAATGCCACAAGTCTTTGCTTAAGATTGACACAAATCTTAAGGCTTTACATATATAGTGACATATTATATATCATGTACATATCTCACAATAAAGAGATTCATGGCTTTTATGTCTGTATAATCCTGATGATCATAAAGATAATTCAAATACATTAAAATATGTCAAAAACTCCATTAACCAAATATATCAAAAGATTTCACTAACTCCATGTTAGATATGTGTTTTTCAAAAACACTTGGGGAAAGACCTTTGGTTAAAGGATCAGCCATCATGTCTGCAGTTCCAATACGATCTATTGCAATGTCACCCTTTTTCACAAGTTCTTTAACTGTCAAATACTTAACTTCCATATGCTTAGACCCTGTGATGCTTTTATTATTCTTAAAGAACAACACAGCTGAAATATTATCACAATAAAGCTGTATGGGTCTATTCACTGAATCGACTATGAACATTTGCGCAATTAAATTTCTCAACCAAACAGCTTGTGTGGCTGCACCAAAACATGCGACAAACTCTGCTTGCATTGTAGATGAAGTCACCAATGTTTGTTTCGAACTTTTCCAAGATATAACACCACAAGCTAATGTAAAGATATAACCTGATGTAGATTTTCTGTCATCTGCACAACTGGCAAAATCAGAATCTGTATATCCTATCAGCTCAAGGTTTTCAACCCTCTTATAGGTTAACATGTAATCTTTGGTCCCTTTGAGATACCTCAAAATGTTCTTAACTGCAGTCCAATGATCTTTACCAGGGTTAGATAAATATCTCCCTAGTAGACCTACTACAAAATCAATGTCAGGCCTAGTGCAGACCTGTGCATACATCAGGCTCCCTATTGCACTAGCATATGGTACTGACTTCATGGATTCTTTCTCAATTTCATTACTGGGACATTACACCATGCTTAATTTATCACCTTTGGTGATTGGTGCATTCCAAGGTTTGCAATCTTGCATATTGAATCTCTTCAATATATGCTCTATGTATGCTTTTTGAGAAAGACCCAATAAGTTTCGAGACCTATCCTAATCGACTTCTATACTAAGGACCAAAGATGCTTCTCCAAGATCTTTCATATCAAAATGCCTTGATAACAATTGCTTAGTGTCATGTAACAGACCTAAGCAATTACTTGCAAGCAAAATATCATCTACATAAAGAATGAGGAAGATATATTTGCTCCCACTAACCTTCAGATATATGCATCTATCAACCTTGTTTTCCACAAAACCAAAGGATGAGATTACATCGTTAAACTTTAAGTACCATTGACAAGATGCTTGTTTGAGCCCATAAATAGACCTTTTGAGTTTACAAACAAGATGTTTAGAAACATCTTCCTTGAATCCCTCAGGTTGTATCATATAGACATCTTCATTCAATTCTCCATTTAGGAATGCAGTTCTAACATCCATCTGGTGTAGCTCCAAGTTATAATGAGCTACTAGTGCCACAATCACTCTAAAAGCATCTTTGGAAGGTACAGGCAAGAAAGTCTCACCATAATCAATGCCTTCTCTTTGTGTGAATCCTTTGGCAACTAGTCTTGCTTTAAACCTCTCAATATTCCCTTTGGAGTCTATTTTGTCTTATAAACCCATTTACATCCAATGAGCTTACAACCTGGTGGTAATTCAACAAGCTCCCATACATTATTATGTCTCATAGATTGCATCTCATCTCTCATTGCTTCCCACCATAATTCAGATTGAGGAACAGAAACAGCTTCACTAAAAGAATTTGGATCCACTACATGACCAATGTCATAATCACTCTCTCCTAAATTGGAGATATAATCTGGATGAATAGCAAGTCTTCTTTCCCTTGTAGACCTTCTAAGTGGAACCTGTACAGCTGTATTTTGAGTCTCAAAAACCTCATGATGTAGTGGACTTAATGGTTCTGTAGGTCTTTGTTCCATTGTGGGAACAAGTACAGCTGTAGGAAACATTATTTCTTCTTGAGTTGGTGCAGGAATACAAATTGTTCTAACTTGTACATCCTGATTAATAACTTGAGAGCAATTACTATCATCAACCACATCCAATTCTATAAATTTAGCTGTTTGTGATTCAACAATTCTTTAACCTCCTTCTTTACAGTAAAATCTATAACCTTTTGAATGGTTTGGATAACCAATAAAATAACAACGAGTAGATCTAGGATGCATCTTATTCTCAATAGGATTATAGAAATGTACTACTGATGGACATCCCCAAACTCGGAGGTGATTTAAGTTAGGTTTTCTACCTGTCCACAATTCAAAAGGTGTTTTAAGCACATATTTGATTGGGACTCTATTCAAGATATATAAGGTTGTTCTAATAGCTTCGCCCCAAAGAAAATCTGGAAGATTGGTCCTACTATGCATGCTCCTCATCATGTCCTTAAGTGTGCGATTTCGCCTTTCGGCTACACCATTTTGTTCAGGACTACCTGGCATGGTATATTGAGCTATTATGCCACAATCTTCTTCATTTGTCCACTAACTCCATGCTTGCCATAATACTCGCCTCCACGGTCAGATCTAACAATCTTGATGACTTTTCCTAATTGGTTTTCAACTTCAGTCTTAAAAATCTTGAGCTTTTCAAGAGCTTCAGACTTTTCCTTAATTAAAAACAAGTATCCATATCGAGAAAAGTCATCAATGAATGTAATAAAAAATTTATTATTACAAATTGTGGGTGAATATGGACCACTAATGTCAGTGTGGATAATTTCCAAAAGATCTAAACTGCGAGTTGATACCTTTTTCTTGATTTTAGCTAGTTTAGCCCTACAACAGTCAACACATGGCTCCAGTTCACTGAAGTCAAGAGTAGGAAAAATGTTATCCTTTATCAGTCTTTCTACTCTTTCACTAGAGATATGGCCAAGTCGCTTATGCCATAATATGGAAGACTTTTCCTTAGGCAGGGGCCTTTTGGCAACAACCTTTTCAACATTATATGAGATGGAATAGATTTCAATAGGAGATAAACAGAATTTATATAAACCATATGACAAAATTCCATGGCCTATAACTTTTGAGTCTAAAGATAATTTCATAGAACCATTCATAAACTCAAAAGCAAAACCTTCTTTGTCCAACAGTGAGACAGAAATCAGATTCCGTCTAAAACACGATACATAAAAAGTATTTCTTAACGTAAGTTTACAGCCTGAGTTTAAATTTAAACAAACAACTCATACAAATTCTACATCTACCACTGCATTGTTGCCAACCGTGAGTTTAGACTCTTCTTTATTTGGCTTCCTCTTGTTTATGAATCCCTGCAATGTGAAAGCAACATGATTAGTTGTTTCACTATCTAGCCACCAAGAACTTGATGGGGCTATAGATAACTTGGATTCACATACAAGAGCCAAAGAGTTACCTTTAATCTCACGTTTTTCTAGCCAAATTTTGTATTTGGTACACTCGGGTTTCTTATGTCCTTTCTTCTTACAAAAGAAACATCTGATCTCTTTCTTTATAATAGCCACAGGACCTCCCACATTGCTAGACTGACCAGTGTTATGAACATTTTTAGGAGCATTGAACTTAGGCTTGCTTCCTTTCTTCTTATTAGAAGGTTTAGTTACAAAAAGAGCAGTTTGGGAGTTGGCATTTTTCAATTTTTCTTCCTCAGCAACACAAATGGTAATAAGGTCATTGATTTTCCAGGTTTCATCTTAAGAATTATAGGTAGTTACAATCAATCCAAACTCAGAAGGAAGAGTATTCAAGGCTTGATGAACAACACAAGCATCAGGGATGTTTATGTTTAAAGCTTTCAGTTTGGTTTGATAGTGGACCATCTTTATGATATATTCCCTAACACCTCCAGTTCCATCATACTTCATGGAATAAAGTCCTTTCAGAAGAGTACCTATTTCAGCATTGGTTGAAACTTTATACCTTTGCGCCACTGCAGTCAAGAATTCTTTCGCTATGGTAGTTTCTGGTAAACCGCTCAACAAATGCTCTAGTATTGCTCTTTTCATAATCAAATAACACATGCAGTTAGACTTCATCCAAGCTGCATAAGCATGCTTTTCTATATCATTACTAGCTGCAGTGAGCTCAGTAGGCTTAGGTGTAATCATTGCTAGATCCACATCAGCCATCTCCATCGCAAATTCCACGTCTTGCTTCCATTTCTTAAAATTGGTGCCAGTCAGAACCTCTATAGTGACCATGTTATTATTGACAGAAAAAGTGACTGAAAAATATCAAATAATGCACTTTGATCAGTATATAGCAGAGTAACTTATTACTCAAAATGAGTACCTTAAGCAAGAATTCAAACACATCATTATATAAACACCTTTGGGTTGAATATATAACATGCAGATAAGAATTCTTCACATAAAAGCAGTTCTTAAATTTATTACAATCTTTGTAAATCTACCACCTTTGGGAGAATAGACCACTTGGATTGATCAATTTAGAAACATATGTTTTATGTGTTGCTTTCAATCTCAACATGTAATTAACACCTTTGGGCAGAATAACTACATATTAAATTTGAAAACTTCCTTAAAAACATGTGAAAGCTGAACTTCATAAATTCGACGTATTGATCACTTTGGTAATACAACACAACCAAATGTATAAGGTTCTTTCACATCAGAATAAACTTTATGTTGCACTCAAAACAAATGTAACCTTTATAGTGTATCAAAACCTTATGGACATGGGGCTAACCATCCTTTGATTACACGTAATTGTGACATAAACTTTATGAGATGAAAAGGCAAAGGTATCTCAAATAATGTCACTCAAGTTATGCTAAATAAGCATTACTTTAACTTTATTAGATTTGGGTTTTGAACTAAGCTAAAAGGAAAAGATCTAACCAAAAGTTCAATAACCCAAAACTCAGAATTATAAATTTTCCCAAGTTCATTATCTTCAACTAAAAATCTGATTTCAGTTCAAGAACAAAATAACAAGTAGACTATTATGACCCAATCAATGAAAAGCTCCATGACAAAATTATCTGGGCTCTAAGATCATGTATAAAATCTATGATACCATATGTTAGATTTACCACCTTTCTTTCAAGATCTCATACATGAAAACATAGAGCACACAAGAGCAGGATTATATACAACCTGATTTTAGATCCATATTAGAATAGCAGCAGAAACTTTGTGGTGTCGGTTGCACCAGGAATTTCCCCTTCTTGTCCTTTAGTGCCTTTCCCAATGGGTGAGAAAACTTCAGCCTGGGCGGCTGTAAGAAAACTCATTCACAGGACTGAAAAGGAGACCTAGCCTTACCTTTATATAGCAGTCCATTAGGTTTCCCCATCACTTGCCTAATGGGCTGCTATGGCCTACACTAATTATATACCCACATTCATATACTTAGAGTGTTGGCCCATCAACAAATAATAGGCTCCCCATATATCTCAATATCAGACTGATTATCTTAATTCAATTGAAATGAGATAAATGCTCAACAATTAATGTAAGCCCACAATTAGAAAACATTCCAACACAAGCATCACAACAAACACCTGTGATCATGACGAATACCTTCAAAGTACATCATATCAGGGCTGAGAATCTTCCAAGTTTCTTCACAGCAAAGCAGGAAACCCTTAGGTATTGTGCTTCTTCTTAAGTCCTCTTCTCAATCTTTTTCATGTTTTGCAAAACCTTCGGGCAATGCTTCTTTTTTCCCACAAATAATTTAATTTATTCTGAATTTATCCATTGATGACATAACACTTTTCTTTGTTCTGTATCTGGGGATAAGTTGGGTTGTTCTTGGCATTTTTTCTTTACCTCTACTTTTTTGCAATGCCAGAGGATAGTTAACCTCGACCATAAATCCTATGAGTGAATGCAAATTAAAGTGCAGAATTAATACTTATACATAAACGCTTTGGGATAAGTAAGTGCTCCAATATGCATATCAAAGTTCTCTAGTTACAAAGGCTCTTATAATAGTTGCAACAAAAAAAAATTCTTAATTATTGTAGTGTTTGGTCATCACAAAGAATGGGTTATCTTTTAAATACAAATACACATGTCTTATGACTATTGGAATTTTAAAATATACATATGTTTTATTCCTTTGTGTGTGTGTGTGTGTGTGTGTGTTTGTGGCGCCGAAACCCAAAGTGATGAATCTCTATATTTGCCTACCCAGGAACCATAACCATTCTTTTAGCAAATATAGTTTTTGTAATTAAACTATCAAGTAGTTGATGGGTTTCATACATACATATAATCCTTTGTGTATGCTTAATGGGATATGCTGGTAACCAAGATAGTGGGAAAAGTAATCAGGATACTGCTAAGTAGGTGTATCATGGATCACGTGCATATTCTATTGAATTTGATTAAGTTTATCTTATTTAATTAAGTTTGTTAAACTATTGATCTGGATCTTTGTCGAATTTCTCCTAATTTACTTTCACTTGCAAGTTGCATTGTATTGATTTTCTACTGAATTTTCTTAAAGAAAATCATAACACAATTAATCTTATCTGACTGGTCAATATGCTACTTTCAATGCCAAATCATCTAGCTTGACATGATCATCTAACTTGGCATTTTAATCTTATTTGACTGTTCAATATGTTGCTTTCAATGGCAAGTTATCTAGCGTGGCATGATTTAAATCCTGAATTGGTGTAGATGTGTCTTGAATTCTTTAGCATTATGTTGACCTTCAAGCACACTATGTTTTGAATTGATTCTTTCCTAAAGTTTCTCAAAGCAAATAGAAGTAAAGCAAAGCTAACTAAATGTGATTGTTCACTTTACTTTCAATGGAAATTTTGTTTTTATGACAATATTTAGTAGACACTCACAAAAAGTAAAATATTGGAGAGGAAAAATATTTTTGTCAAAGCAAATGAAAATATTAGTGACAATAATATTTGTTGTCACATTAATATATATTTTATTCCCAGAGAAATTACTTTGGTACCAAATTACATATACATATAGTAACAAACTTTAGTCACAAAAACATTATGACACTATTAATATATTAATAGTGACAATGTCATTGTTATAGATTCTATATCGTCACAATTGTAATTGTATTAGTGCCAAAAAATAAATAAATTCTCACAATTAACTTAAATTTAGTGTGAAATAATTTTTTTTTTTACAAAAAACCTCGACAGTTGTGACAAAATGATTGATAGCCACAAAAAAATTGGCACTAAATGTCTTAATTCTTGTAGAGTTAAAGTAAATCAAAGCACAATTAACTCAAAGCAAATAAAAGGAAAGCAAATGTTAGATAAATGTGAACTTTTTTTTATATACTTTTCTATTAACATATTTTCTTGTTTAATAGTTTACTAGCATCCTTTTTATTTTTTTTATATTTTGTTTTGATCTAGGGTTTACTAGCATCATATTTTTTTTTATTAAATTGATGTATAGGTGTTTTGTATACCTAGCATCATTTTTTTTAATATCTAATAGAGTGTCATGGGGTCTACTGTGGAGCTTATCTTGCACTATGGAGGTAAGTGGAGTGAAGATGAGATGGTGTATGAGGGTGGCCAGGTTACGAAGGTTGAGTCAGTAGATGTTAAGTACATATCTTGTTTTAACTTGTGAGATTATTTTATCGACATTGGGCGTCAAAGAGGGGGAAGAAGGTTGATAGGGATGCAAGTATACATGCCGATCGCGTAATAAAAGTGTGCATAAATCAGAGTGTTAGTCCATAAGGAAAAAAGTGAATACTAGTAATAGTCCTAATTCTGAAAATTAGCCTAATCGATTGAATGAAGTGTATGTAAATAAAAGAGAAGGAAACAAGAAATATGGAAATAAAACAGAAGAAAAGTCAGGGGAAGAAATGATGTCCGGGCATAGTATCCATCTAGGGTTATAAAGTATAGGACAAAAGTTGTCTAAGTATGCAATTCTATTCGAACTGAGATATTTCCTAAACTATATTGAACCTTGATTTATCAGGTGAAGAGTAACTGAATAGGTGCAGAGCTGATACAGGTATCCACACAATCGCATTAACACTCTATAAACCTCACAGTGAGCTAATGATAATCTCTTACCTAGATTAACTCTCTCAAAGAGAGAGATTACCCCTAATTCGAATACATAGAAGAGATGCGATTTCTCCTAAAATCTACTCCATATGATTGTAAAGAGTATGGAGATTATCACTAACTCACTCAGAAGAATTGAGGGAGACAGGGTCTCCAAAGTACCCTAACTAGAGGCTTACTCACAATCCCTCGAATTGCGGCATATCTATGCTAGGTGGGAATTTCTTCTCGTTACCAAGCACATCAAATGTATGAAAACTAGGGGCTCTCTCCATAATAGCAATCATTCAACAAAAACACGCAATTAGATACAAAAATATGAATTGCAATTTCTGAAATGAAAGAGCACAAGCATCCACAACCATTGTCAAACTATAAACCCTAGATTTTAACTATGCCTAAACATCTAGCAAATTAGCCCTCCATTAATGGAGGGCAACCATTAAAGATACAAGTAATAGGAGGAAACATGGGAAACATGAAACCCCCTTCTCAATCATGCCGATGGAGGATTGCCACAGAAGCCCTAGTAAAGTTCCCACGCACACCGCCAAGTTGAGCTTAAAGGCTACGATCGCCAATCCCCTTGAATGTGGATCCAAATTTCTCTTGAAATAGCCCTTTGAGTACTAGAGATTCATCTCCTTTCTTCCCAAACTTCATCTCCAAGAATCACCGAAAAAAAAAGCAAAGAATACCCTAAAAAATTCTTATAAGTTTTATTTATACCCGACTTCTTACGAGCTGCTTACGAGCGTAAGGATATAGCCATAAGGAAGCTGGAAAAGTTGGTCACGAGCCTTACGGGAACACTTACAGCCTTAAGTTCTATCCTTAAGCTCTTTTGTTTGTGTTATGACCGAGCTTACGGCCATAAGCACTGGACCGTAAGCTTCACTGTGTTACTTCTTGTGACTACCCTTATGGGTGTATGCTTTGGTTGTAAACTCCTCTGGGTGGTCCTTACGGGCATCCTTACAGGTGCAAGCCAAGCCTGTAAGGCTCTCTAATATCACTCTGAATCCTTCTTATAGGCATAAGGATATCCACAAGGTTCTTTGTAATCTACTTATGGCCATAAGGTAGACCGTAAGCTGCCCATAAGCCACCCAGTTTTGCCTTCTCCTTATTCAAATGATGCCGAGAGAGCCCCAACTTCTTCATTTAGTGTTTAGATTGCTTCTATTTGCTCTCTCTTATCTTGAAGTGCTGCCCTAAGCTTGAGAATGTGAAACACACTAGATTTAGCATCGAATTCCACAATATGATTCTAATACATGCCAAATGAGTATACAAAATGATATGAAATACATGAACATTGTACACTCAGAAAATCCCCCCACACTTTAGCTTTTTTGCTTGTCCTCAAGCAAAAATAAAACATTACAAACCAAGTGAAGAAAGTACAAGACCTCAGGTATTCAAGAATTGGGGAGTTTCAAAACCATTTCGGGTTTCAACAATACAAGAATGCTAAAAACTTCAAGTTTCAAAAAAAAAAAATAGTAGAAACACTATTAAAAGCTATCATTATGTGCGTGTTACAACTCTCTACTTCACTTCTTTTGACCTAGAGGACTTCAATAGCAAAAATTTCACAAACAACTTCTTATTTGCAAGGTCGTAGCTTCACACAACTCTTAAGGAAGTCTTTTCTCACTAGGCCTTATCAAGTGGCTTTCATGCTTAAGAGAGGTAGCTCTTTCCACATCGTTTAGAGGAATACATTAGCTTTCAATCTTCTAAAGAGGTAGCTCTTTCTTTCATTAGGGTATACACATTATCCAACTTATTGAGAGTAGCTTCACACTTTTAATAGGGGTTGCTTTTTCTGTTTCTCAACTATTTCTCTTCTTTTTATTTCCCTTCTTTTTTTCAAAAAAAATTCTTTCAAATTTGCAAATTCAATTCAACCACGTGAAGTAAATTGAACTAAACTATATGAAGTCCCATAAGGTTTAAGTTGTTACAATAAAGAAATTGTGTGCTTTAATTAGGTGAATAGCGTAGAATAGAGTACAAACTAAAAAAAAAAATTTGAACTCAAAATAGAAACTTCCACTATATTTCAAATGCACCGTCATAAGTCAAACTTGGCATGTAAGAGAGTTAATGAATCTTAAACCCCTCCTCCACACTTAAATCATACATCAATGTGTGTGCAAAGTGAATATGCAAGACGATGTAAACAAGAATAGGAAGGGAGTGGAATAATGACTACTTCCCCAATTAAAATTGAAGAGTACATTAGTCCTTGGAATTGGCATGGTGTGTCCGTTGATGTGTCATAGCAGTTGGGGGTCACTCAAGGTCAAAAAATGACTGAGTGAGCATCCCCTTTGTAATTGAGGATGTTGGGTGTTGCAAATAAGTCATGCGAAGTATATGGAAGACATCAAAGCTCAATAAAAATAAAATAACAAAATCAGAAAATCAAGTCCACTAGAAGTCTCAAAATAAATGCAAAATAGGCAGAGTCAACCCTTCCCAAAATACTGAATACAAAGTTTAAAAATAAAATAAACAAATGAAAATAAAAGAACTGGTGCTCGGTGGCATCTGAAGGTGCTAAATCAGTCGGTGGCTGCGGTGATGATGGAGAAGTCGAAGTAGGAGGAACTAGAGCCGGGTGAGGGACCAATCTAGCTAAAATGTCCAAAGCACGGGCAAGGGGAGCCTGCATCTGTACAAGTGTCGACTGGATGGCCTACTGGTCCTCCCGAACATGTCTCACCTCAGCCCGTAATTCCTGAATCTCTGATTTGCGTCTGGGAGGAGCTGTTCAATTGGGTGGACCTATAGGCTCAATGGCTGATAGCAGAGATGACTCACTGCCGGACTAGTCATCCGACTCATCATCCTCACCCCCCTACTGTGGTTGCTCTGTGGTCAAGATGAGGATGTAAAGGCCGCTGCGAAGCACCACTATCCCCATCAGCCATAATGTATCAAGGCCGAGGAGAGATGTGCCGCCAACCACCTCGTGTCCTTGGAGCCGATCTGCTATGCCCATTCCTCCGACCAGACGCATGACATAAGGCCCGGTGAAGATCACACCCAGTCATATATGCTGACCCTGATGTGCAATAAAGTCTGTCAGTATGTAGCTGATAAGAGCTTGTGTATTAAGAATGCAAAGTATTCTTTCCTTACGATGAGTATTACTTTTATCAGATTTTAGCGCTAATATATGTGTATTTGTGTTTTTTTGCGCATATAGGGTTGTGAAGCCAAATATTAAAGAAAGAAACCAAAGTAGATCATGAATGCACTTTGTTGATTGGATCTTGGAGTGAACAAATGCTAAGACACAAGTTGTGATTTAAGACACAAGAGTGTGTGCCAACCTCCATTATTATTAAGTAAATACATAGTTTGGAGGGGTACAAGGGCAGTCACATTCGTGTGTCCCGACTTGTACAATGCTAGTAAGATCGTCATCAAATGGGCTTTTAGTTGAAGATGCAACATGATCTACGGCATAGATGTGTGCCCATTTATGTTGCCTCGATGAAAAGTGTGGATTTGGGAGTGTTTTTGGCAGAGTACTATAGTAGGTTACTGTAACAAATCACTGTAGTAATTTACTATTGTAGTTACTGTTCACAGCCTGCAGAAAATCAGAATTCTAGAGAATCCACATGGCCCATGTGAAATTTCCACAAGGGTGTGTGGAAAATCCACAGGGGCATATGGAAAATCCACAGGGCCATGTGGATACCCGATTCCAGCCTATTTAAAGCCGCGATTCAGCCCGATTTCAGGATCCATCTTTTCATCTTTTCTCCAACTCTTGAGAGGCTTGAGGCTAGGGTTTAGAGAGGTATTGGCAAGGCTTTTGGAGTAGTTCGACGGCTTCGACACCGCATTTCTCTTTGAAGATAGCTATTGGGGCGAGCTTTCGTCGGTACCGATCCGGCGAGGTGTACCCTAGGCTTGACAAGGGAACTTTTGGAGAGGACGAGGCTACTCCACAAGATCATCGACATGACTACCAAGGGAGTTTTTCTATGGATTACTTGTTTTTACATTCAATTTTACTATTGATTTTATCTTGCTCCATGGAGAGCTAAACCCCTAGTGGGTACTTGGATTTGTGAACCCTAGGATGTATTTGTTTCATTAACCTTTTATTATGCTTTCCTTAATTGATGTTTTAATTGAGTTCCAATCTTGAATGCTTGTTGAATGATTTCTCCCTTAGAGTGACACTAGGGTTAAGAGTTCGCATTGGTAATCTTTGTTAGTGAGTGACACACCACGAGGGTTAGACAAAGCTAGATTGGAGAGGGTCAAGCGAGTGAGTTGAGAGGTAGCGGAACATCCCCTTTTTCCTCCGGTGTGATTTATCCTACCTCTATTTTCTAGAGTTCTTTGCGGTCACAATAAATTGAAGTACTAAGAGAGGAACTTCGTTGGGGCTTAGTTGCGTGGGCAACAGAGTAAAGCGTTGAAGTAATCCTTAGTATCTGGAATTAATTGTGACTAGGGGTCTTTCGCCTGGACTAAAGGGTTAGGTGTACATATAGGAACAGAGTTTATCACTTGGAATCTCTAGAGCGTCTTGCAACTTTGCACAATGTGAGGTGTTGACACTGATCGATTTTTCCGCCAGGGCATAGTATAGAGTTAGTCACGGTTGACCTTAGGTTTGGGACGGTGTATCTTAGGATGTCCACGACTCATTGAGCATTAGTTAGGAAGCATAATAGTTAGTTTTGCACTTGAAGCGATAATCCTAGGTGGGACAATATCTGAGTACCCCACTCCTTGTCGATTGTCTTTCCTCTCACTTATTTGTGCCTCTCTTTCTTATTTCTTTTATTTTATCTACATTACATCTTATCAACACAATCATTATTTCATCTTCGCTTGGTTAAGTAGCAATCTTGATGTTTTTATTCCCTACTCCCTGTGGATATGATACCCACTCACCTAGGATTTATTACTTCGACAAACCTGTGCACTTGCGTGTCACACGCAAGGGGTGTGTCAGTAGCCAAGGTGGATGGGGCGATGCTCAACCAAGTTGTACAACAATAAGAGCTCCTGTCGCCCCACCACTTCGGTGTTGTCAGCTCAACCTATGAATGAATGAGCGATGACAGCATACACGTGCCTGTGAGCCTGGCATGTCAAAAATGAGGCCTTGGTGAGGCCCAGCTTATAGCTTTGCCCTCTGCTCAACTTCTGCCAAAATACCTTAGTGGTGACGTTGATAAGGAAGTCGATTAACAACTGCTCGTACTGTGGGGTACTGGTGAAGTCTATGTCATATAACCATGACAATAGAGCGAACTCAATGAAAGACATCCTCTGTTGTTCCCCAAACAGCTAGAATTTGATGGAGCCAGCTCTATTGAAGGTGATCAGTGCTCAGTCTAGCTCAAATGTGCTGAGGAACTCCAAAAGTAGTGTCCCTGTGCACCTGCTCCTAGTATGAAAAGACCCGACTCTAATTGCCGGCCTGGAGCATCCCCCGCACTTCCCCCTCGAGCCATAGTTGGGAAAGAACGAGCAAATCCACTGTCCGGGATTGGCCAAACATCTTCATCTTCAAGTGAGCAACCCACTCTCGGAAGTGAACCTCAGAAAAAGTGTGGGTGAAAGAGTCGAGGGAGTCGAAGTCTTCTTCACAATAGTTGGACTCGAGGTGGAAACCTCGGTATAACCCCTCTTGACCAGTTGGGATGTTGTCTTCTTTACTCTAGTCATGTTGTGATAAGAAAAATTAATAAGTTTAGAATATAAAAACATGCAATTTACTCAAATCAAGAGTGCTTACGGCCTCCTTATGGGAAGGCTTATGGCCGTAAGCCTCAAGAAAAGTCACCATTACGATGACCTTACGACTGTAAGCCACGGGCTCAGGCTGTAAGGAACCCTCCTGTATAATGGAGCTCAAAATTTTTACACAAATTGCATCTAAACATCTAATGATCAGTTTTAAACATGCATATGATCATTTTTAAGCGAATTATCTATCATTCAATTCAAGAATCAAGAAAAACAAGGATTACCTTTTAGGCAAAGAAGAGAATGAAAAATCGGCCTGTGAAAATCTTTGAGAAAAGTACAAACCCTTTCAAAATCACTCAAAATAAACCATTTGGAGAGTCAAGAGATGCATAAGTTAGTGATGACTCAGACTTAAGTAATGCTAATTGGTTTTATGAAGGCTTTGATGGAGATGAAGATAGCATCTTCAATAATGAGCCAAGTGTTGCTCATGGAGGACTATCAGAAGCTAATGCCCCTAATGATCAGACAGGAAATTCATGCCCAAATAATCATGCATGATCAAGTATTGGAGTGAATTATCAAGGTGGAGGTCCAAGTGGAAGTAATAATGATTGTGGTATTGATAATGTGGAAGGAACTACTAAAGCTGCAAATTTACAAGAAGATGCAATGGTCGAGTTTAATGAGCAAGCACATTATGAAGATGATTTTCACAGTTTGCAAGGATTTGATAATGATATGAGACATTTTTTTGGCTGACTCCAATGACTATGGTAACATAAATAAACCGCATTTGGAAACATGTATTAAATTTTCTACTTATTAATAGGGACGCAAGTGTACACGGCAATCAAGTAGTAAAGTGTGCGTGAAAGCAAGGTATTTGTCCATAGGGAAGACTAAGATTACTAGTACTAATTCCTATCCCAAAAATTAGCCTAATCAAATTAGTAATGTTGTATAAAAGAACTAGAAATCTAAAGTAAGAAATATGAAATAAAAGAGTGGAGAAATCAGGAGAAGAAGTGATGGCCGAGCATAGTATCCCTATACGATTTTGTTAAATTTAGGACAAAGGTTGTCTAATCATGCAATCCTATTTAAACTGAAAGATTTCCTAAAGTATATTAAACCCAACTTGCATTGATGAATAGTAACTAATTCAGTATAGTGTTGATACAGTCACCACATAATCACTTTACACTCTGTGAAATTTCAATATAGATTAACAAGAATTTCTGAAGCACATAATCCTTTTTGCGAAAAGATTACCCCTAATCCCACATAGAATAAAAATGTAATTTTTCCTAAAATCTATTCCCTATGATTGCAAAGAGCGTGAAAATCACTTATTAATCTACTGGGGAGAATTGAGGGAGAAAAATTCTCGAAAGTACTCTATTGCTATACTTACTCAAAATCCCCTCTAATCACGGCATGTCTATACTAGGTGGGTATTGGGTATTTCTACTCATCACAAAGTACATCAAGTATGAAAACTAGGGATTTCGCCAAGATAGCAATCAAGTATCACAAACATGCAACTAGATTAAAAAATAAATGAGTGCAATTAGGAAAACAATTAGATCTCAAATATCTACCACCAATGTCAAAAGATAAAACCTTAGAGTTCAACTATGCCCAAACATCTACGAAATTAGCCATACAAGGAAGCTTTCGTGAATGCAGCCAAGGTGAGCTTGACAGCTACGATCTTCTTCTCCTTGATGATGGAATCGAATCCCCTCCAAGAATTATCGCTGAACCCCTGTAGGTTCACCTCCGTTCTTCCCTAGCCTTGCCTCCAACAAAAGAATCAAAAGATTGCCTTAAAAATCCTCATCAGGTCTATTTATACCCTGCCACTTACGAGCTGCTTACGAGCATAGAGAGGTGGCCATAAAGAACTAGAGACTATGGGTCGCAAGCCTTACAGGAACACTTATGGCCGTAAGTCCCATCCATAAGGTCTTCTATTTGTGTTACGGTCCAGCTTATGACCGTAAGTGTAGGACTGTAAGCTTTACTATGCTACCCTTGTGACCGCCCTTACAGGCATAGGCTCTAGTCATAAGCTCCTTTGGATGGCCTTTATGAGCGTAATTCTTGCTCATAAGGTCCTCTAATTTTGCTCTGTAGTTCTTCTTACGGGCATAAGCATACCTGTAACCATAAGTTAGGTCGAAAGTTGCTCGTAAGCCATCTTATTTTCCTTGTCCTTTATCCAATTGATGCCGAGAAAGCACCATCTTATTCGTTTAGGGTCTAGAATGCTTTTTTTGGTCTCTCTGGTCTTTAAGTGCTACCTGATTCCTGAGAATACAAAACACACTATATTTAACATTGAATTTCACAATATGCTTCTAATACATGTCTAATGAGTGTACAAAATGATATAAAATAAGGTAACATTGTACACTCATCAATCCTTTTTCATTTTGGAGTCCAAACTTTAATTTGAATCCAAATGATTATCCAACTTTAATTTTATTTCATTAGGTGGTCACTTGAGGAAATCTGGTCTATTTTTTGATGATCTGATATCAGAAATTCTTTATCATATATGTTCTGACAGAGAAATTTCGGCATCTACATAATAAAAAAAATGCTGGAATCTCAGGGGTAATCACTCAATAAAACAAAATTGAAGTTGGGTAAACATATATGTTGTAGTTATTAATATTTTATTTCTATAAAGAGATTTTGGAAAAAAAAAATTGTTAGTAATTAGTAAACTATAATTCATCGGTGACGTAGTTATAGGTTTATAACTTGGTTAATTTATGCATAGAGTTTGGTTCTAATTATTAATTCTATAACTCGATAGGGAAATAGTTAATAAGTAGGAATTACAATCTGATGGTCGTGTGAGTTAAAAACAGAATCTCCAAAATTACCTCTAAATGAATCATTATTTAATCATTTACTACCATTTAGACAATAGTAAGCATAAATATTTTGTCGAGTAATGTGTGTGGATATTAAGTAACATATGATTAATGTTTAGACTAAGTGAGAGAATATTAGTTTAAATGTAGTTTGGATTTAAATTGTCCTCATGATAATTTAAAATTAAGTAAATTTAAATAACTATAGCTGTCATTGAATCCTATATTAATCCTAATTAGCATTTTTAATAATGATATACTCTAAAATTGTAAAGTTAATCCTTTAATGAAAAGGATTATATGTGGACCAGCATGAAGATCTAGATCTAATGTTCTCATCAATACTCAATCCCATCAATGAGAGAGAGCTGGATAAATTGAAATAGTCCTTGTTCTTTAAGTATAATTGTTGGTTTGTGATAAATGCTCTTTTATACATGTTATATCGATCTTAATTAGCACTTAATTAACCCTCAAGAGCATATTTTTATGGATAACTGGTATTTAGTTGTTCCATTATAGCTCACACCATAAAAGAAGCACAACAAGAGTCAAAGGAAGAAAATCATGGATAAAACAATGCCAAGATCAACAAATAGTGAAATACATAAGCAGGGTACATACCCGTGTAGACTTTAGCAGATGGGACAGCTAGCTCGATCATTGATTTTATCTTTATTTTATTTTGTATTTTTTATTTTCAATTTCAATCATTGTATGTCATCTTTTATGGCAAGATTTGGCACTGGCTAGTTTTCTACTTATTTTGAGACATTTAGTGGATTTTAATTTATGTTATTGTTATTGTTATTTTGTTGAGTTTTAATGTCTTCCCATTGTACTCGCAGTAGTTTATTGCAACACCCAACATCCTCAATTGTAAAGGGGATGCTCACTCGGTCTTTTCTTGACCTTAAATGATTCCATCCCTTGGGCACTTCAACGAACACACTAGACTGGTTTCAACGATCAATGAACTTTCATATATGAACCGGGAAAGTACTCGTTTTTCACTCCCCTTCTATCTTTGTTTAAATTGTCTTTCATATTCATCTTTTACAAACATTGAGGACAATGTATGATTAAGTGTGAGGGAGGGGTTTAGAAATTCATTGTATTCTTTTATTTGCCGAGTTGCGATTTATGATGGTGCATTTGAAATTTAGTGGGTTGTATTCTTTTACTTGCCAAGTTATGATTTATGATGATGCATTTGGAATTTAGTGAGAGCTTCATAATATTAAGGTGGACACATGCGAGTTTGTTCCTTTTTTGAGTTTTTTTTTAGTTGACACTCTATTTTAGGTTATCCGCTCAATTAGAGCACACAACTTTTTTATTGTAACAACTTAGACCGTGTATGACTTTGTATGGTTTAGTTCATTTTACTTTAAGTGGAATAAATTGAGAAAATTTTTGCAAATTTGAAAGAATTTGTTTGAAAAAGAAGAAATGTGAGAAATGGAAAGAGCTACCTCTAGTAGATGTGTGGAACTACTCTTGATAAGTCGGATATTTTGTATCTCTTTAGGAGAGTGAAAGGTGTCATGTTCCGGTAAAAGATGTGGAAAGGACTACCTCTCTTAAGTGTCAAAATCACTTTACGAGGCCTCGTGAGAAAAGGCTACTTTAGGAGTTGTGTGAAGCTACCATCTCGCAAAGAAAAAGTTTTTGTGAAATTCTTGCTATTGAGTTCTTATCGATCAAAAGAAGTGAAGTAGAGAGTTGTAGCACACATACAATCAATAAGATCGAATAGAGTATTAACTATTTTTGGAACTTGAGATTTTTAGCATTCTTGTATTGTGTAGACCAGACTACTTTTGAAATTCCCCAATTCTTGAGCACCCGAGGTTTGTACTTTCCCTCTTGGTTTGATGAATGTACAATGTTCTCTTATTTTATATATAATTTTTTTTGTTGCTTTATTTTCTTACTAATACATGTAATCTTAATAGCATTTGGAAAGCTCACTATAATGTCCAAAAACATTTATTCATTATGAAACACTAATCCAATATTATCCAAAGTCCAAACTCTAGAGTCTAACATCCATAAAGAAATATTCATATGTCCAAAAACATTAAACAGGTCTTGAAAGCAAGTAGAGTTTGTACATATCCATTAATGTAAATGAGAGAACAATATATCAATTGGAAAATAATGAAATACACTAAATCTATGGATCATACTCTCATCATTTAATCTTCATCATTAGAATCAATGTTATCTTCTTCTTGGTCTCCGTTATTGCATTGAGATTGAGAAGGTCCAAACAGAAGCATTTCGAGCAATCATTGCAACGTTTAACATCTAAGGGAGGTTAGCGTCTTAG
The DNA here is from genome assembly GCF_009730915.1 of Dioscorea cayenensis subsp. rotundata. Taxonomy (NCBI): domain Eukaryota; kingdom Viridiplantae; phylum Streptophyta; class Magnoliopsida; order Dioscoreales; family Dioscoreaceae; genus Dioscorea; species Dioscorea cayenensis. The sequence goes on along the minus strand of NC_052472.1, from coordinate 9,027,688 downwards.
TTTGTGGAATGGGAATGGAATTGGAATGGGAACAAGAATGAACAGGAAGAAATAAAAGAATGATGAAAATGAAAACTTTGTTTCGTTGAAGTGATAGTTTATGAGAAATGAAAAAAGTGGGAAGCAGAAATGTGTTAAAATTGCATTTATACGCTTACAACAAATAAATAATATTATCCATAAAATAATTAGTTCTGCAAATATCACAGCTAAATATTATTAGGTATTTAAATTAAATAAATTATTTTAATTATTATTCACTCTAATACTAATTATTATTATTATTATTATTATTATTTAAAATACATAATTCGCTTCAACTATTATCTACTTAATTATTATAATTAATTATTTAAATAAATAAATGATAACATGGGGATAATATAAAGGTTGGAATGCATTGTGGAGTTTTATTTTAGTTTTGATTGATTTCAGAGTTTCTTGTGGTTTGAGTTTTATGTGTATTCTCGTTGTTTTTGTTGTCAAGGTGCCTCTTTTTCTTTGAGATTGTTTGGATTTTAATCTTTCAATTTGTGTTGTTTCTTTATTTTTTGGAGTTAGAAATGCTAAAACAACCTTTAAAAGCAGCTCGAATATGTAAAAAAATATTTAATAATTTACCCTCCAAACAAAACATATTTCATCGTGGGTGGTGATTAGACCTATCCATGAGCCGGGCCAGACCGGGTTCGGGCCGGGCCTTGCCCATAATTACTAATTATTAAGCTTGTTGAAGCCCGGCCCTGCCCGAAAATCTGAGCCTTAGCTCTAGCTAGAACTCGCCCAAATTTAATAACCTCTACCCAACACCCGCCCAAACCCGCCCAAATAGGTTTTTTCATCAAATAATATATAAGTTATAAAAAAATTAACAATAATATTAATATGTGGATATGAACAAATATTATTCTACAAAACACTTAAAAATTAAAATACTAAATGCAAATATTTATTCAATTACACTAACTAAAAAATTCAAACCATTATAATCAATGGTAATCAACAATAAGTATATATTATATAAGTATATAGAAAGCTAATTAATAAATAATCAATGGCAATTCAAACCATTATATATATATATATAAGTATAATTAATAAATATATTTTATAATTCGGGCCATGTTGGGTCAAACCGAGCTTTTAATAATGAAAATCAAACCGGGCCAGTTTTTAAAATGGGCTTCTTTTTTTATCCAAAGCCCCGACATCGGCCCTTGTATATTTGTCCAAGCCCTCCCATTTTTCGAGCGGGCCTTCGGGCTTTAGGCGGGTAGCCCGACCCTTGGATAGGTCTAGTGGTGGTTGCTCAACCACTCCAAACAAATTAGCATGCCAAAGTTACCCACTGGCACTTTTATTTTTACAAAATTTAATTATTTAAATAATTTTTTTTTACAAAGGCGACATGCGCTGCCTCACAATGGGGTGTCAAGGGACAGATAGGTACAAAGATGCACCAATTATGGTGGTGACTCCCTAGAAATTTTTTAACTTGGGCAGATGTCACATGGGGCAATTAGATTTCTACCATGTGCATGCCCAGAAGATATTTCAAGAACCAAATCAAGTTAATAAATCCCCCCTACTCTGTAACCTTGGAGGGAAGAGAAACAACATCCTCTCTAAGAGACCCATGAACAGTGAATGAACAATACCACTACAATATTTATACAGTAACTACATTATATGCACAATACTGTAACAATACTACCGACCAAGAGATTCGACCCCGGGTCAGCCCATTCACTATCCAAGTAACATACCACTATAATAAATATATTTAATGATTAATTATTAAAAATCATCAATATCAATTAAAAAAACAATCATTAAATAAGAAAATACTTTTAATAGTAAAATATCCAATTTTACTAGCATTGATTAAATTGAAATTTTATCAACTCTGTATAAAATTGTTCAACCCAAAACTACTTCAAACTCGTAAATATAACTCCACCTTTTTAGGCACTAATCTACCAACCTCAAACCAAGATAAGGATTTATATGATTTGAAAATTCAGCTAACTTGTCGCTTTGGTTAGTTGAGAAACCCATGCTCTACATGTACATCTTTATCCTCTTTTCATGTTTCTTCACTTCTATGCAATCTCCATGACTAATGCACCCAGACTTTTTGACTTATTAATACATATGCAAACATCTTCCAATATAGGCCAAAAGACAAGTAGCCAAAGTAATGCCAAACTTTGTATACATTCCATTTCATTCTCTGAAAACACCACTGATTTACTAAAGTCTTACAAGCTTTCCGACACTCATGGTATGAGGTTTTTCCTGAGATGCATATAAATATGGACCACATTCAATGTAGAAAATCTCTCATTGCTTGCACAAAATGACATTTTAGAGTGAGTGCAAATACTTTTTAAAGTCTTTTGAGAGTGAATGAAAAATGAAGCTCACCAATCCTAGGGATGAATGGCTCCTTTCATTCTTAGCTCTTTTCTTTATTCCTTATTGATGTTGATGTCAGTGGCCCTGTTATTTTCATTGGTTTTCATTTGTTTGCAAGAAAGATAAGAAAGAGTTGCTTTTTGTGTGAATATTACATTTGTGTTCTTCACTGATTTGAAATCATAATGAAATGCTTAGATGATATAACCTAATCCATTGCTTGAATAAATATCTTGACAGCAAAGGAAAAATTACCACTAGATTAGTGAAGTTGCTCAACTACTTCAAAGAAAGATGACTTGTAGATTCGTTTAAAAAAAAATAGAAATTTATAACAGTCAAACTAGTGTCTCACCCTAAAGCCTTCTGGTATTTGCATTTGTTTTCATAAATATATTGAAACGCATAGAAAATGACATATGACATAGAAGATAAATAAAAAACACAAAGGAAGCAATAAATATAAAAGAGAAAAAAAATGAAGCTATTAGATAAACTACTCCATATATATAATGTTAATCAGAACTCCCAATCTAGCATTAAACTGTAGTCTTATAATTTAATATAATATTGCAATTAATAAAAGACTAAGCAAGTGGAGCACGTGTATTCTCTGTCTTTTCCGAATCAATTAATCACACCATACCAGTGAGTCTGAATGTAAAGTGTAAACTTAGAAAAGATTCAAAAAGAGCTGCATCATGATGAGCCACAGTATCTTTTTTGTTCGAAAAATAATTTCCATGTCCTTGATATTCAATAGGATATATAAAGTATAAAGCTCATTTTAATAGTCAAACATGTGGCACACTTGTACTACTACTTGCACCTTTGTTTGGAGCTCTTCCAACATGCTTCTTGTATTCTTCTAGGCACTGAAAATGGCTAGACTTCCTTTGCTTGAATTAACATCAAGGTGAAACTTAATTAACTTAACTTTAATTAATTTCTTAGGTTTCATTAAACATAACCATTAGCTAACCATCAAAGCTTATCCTCTCTTCATCTCCTACGAGTTAATGGAAAGTTTAAGCTTAAATAAAGTTAATTTCTTGGTTTTCGCACAACAAAGATTAATTAAAACTAAAGTTTATCCACATCATTTAAATGAGCGAATTAAAAAACTTTGAAAGTGCAAGTGGCACCTACCTCAGTTTAGGTCTTCCCTCAACTTGTTCACAACTCATATATAGAATTAGGATATGGTTGTGTTGGAATTAATACATTGGTCAGTACAAAATAAAATACATAAAAATATACATCTATGATGCCATAATGGAGCCTTAGTTCCATTGACTTGCAGTATAGGTTGAAACTTTTAGTATTGTTTATAGCATTGTTTAGATTGGTCACATGCTAACATAACATGTAGCATTTTCATCAAAAATAATATAAAGTATCAACAACATAAAGTTTAAGATAAAAAATTCCTTTTTCCTTTTTCTTATAATAGATAGAGGGAAAATGGTGGAGAAAGAAAAATTATAAAAAGTTTTTGGAACTAAAAACGTAAAATGTATTTAAAAATCAAAATAAAAGAAATTAATTGTAAAGATAACAATGGATAAAAAAGGCTAATAAATGTTGAAATCTAGTACAATATCTTATCTTCTCTCAACCGTTCAAGTTTGTGGTTGTATGTTGTATAGTTTCTAAGATAGGGCCCTTGATGTAACTTGGCAACATGGACATGTTCTGATCATCTATCTTATTGTTTTGATTTTATTTTTGTCATAATTTGTTTCAATTAATTGCTTGATAATTTTTTATGCTTTCAATAATTGCCTCTAATATTTTTTTTTAAATTTTTAACAAAATATTCAAGACCTATAAATTATGCTCAAGTCAATGTGGTCCTCAACAATGAATCTCTTCCCTCTGAATCAGACAAATAGATTCATTGTTGAGGACCACATTCATGTCACACCTAAACGTGTGGGGTAGGCTTAGGGTTTTGTTTAGCATCCATATTTAAATACAACAATTTGTGATGAACATCAATGTCAATATTGGTTTTCTTATCCATCTTAATTCTAATGTTTTTGCTCCACATAATTTTACCGTGTTTATGCAAAACACTACTTAAATATAGGTCATTGCTTGATATATATGTAAATATTATTTCTTTTCATATTGACTGTTATATTTCTGTTAGCGAGTATGAATATGACTCCATGCAAGCCAACAAAGTTAACGTTTTAATAATTAAAACATCTTTTTGTTTATCAATAAATTTTAAAAAAGGAAAAATAATTTAATCATCAATGAAATTACAATTAGCCAATTCTATTTAAGTAAAATTATCATTTATACAACTAAACTAATTCTTCTCCCTACAAACCATCGAGATCACAAATAATAAACTTACTATATTTTTATTTACAAAAATTATATAATATATATACGTATATTAAAGAAACCAATTTGATGTTATTATCTTGCCTATCACTTTAACAACATTTGGGAGTTTCCATGAATCATGCCAATATAGAATTCAAATATTTACATCATTTAGCATAAGAACAATAACATTGTGGACACCTTGGCTGATTGCTTACCGAAGACCTTGTCATTTTCTTACTAATATTTACTTTTCAGTTATTTAAAGATGTGTTTCGTTTTTCTTTTTCTTTTTCTTTTTCTTTTTCTTTTTCTTTTTCTTTTTTTGTTGGAACACGTGTTCTTTCATACATACATTATTAATTACTTTCCATTTCTTGTTTAATTAACTTCCATACTATTAAACTAATTACATCACATGCTAGGAATAAAACGAAACGTTAATAGGCAAGCAACACGCTGAGTTACGTTGAAACCCAAAATTAAGAAAATTCATAGGCAAAGGAGGAGAGATTCCACTATATTTGAAATTGACCACAAAAGGTAGCTTGTATAATAGTGTTCTCACACACAGAATGTTAAGTTGGTGCATACACCACCAACCCCAGACTAGACATCACAGATGACTACATTTCTACTCAAAACTCAAGTAGATGTTCATGTGATAACTTGGTACACCATGGTGCTTTATATAGAGTTATAGACCATGAAATCCTTCTAAGATTCAAACTAACTAATCCTATCCAAACTCATAGTTGATAAATATATATGATTTAAAATTATAATCTTAGGATATCTTTAAATAGGGTCAAGTTAAATTGTAAATAGGATATCTTTAAACATGGTGAATCATAAAAGAGTCGTCAGTACACGTCATAACTCGATTACAAATAAAAATCGGGTCACAAGCTCTAACATCACATAAATAACCTTGTTTATAAATGCTTACTTACATAGAAAAATATGTTAATCACTTTCATATTAGAAAGATGATAACTCTTTCCTTTACCAAATGAGAGGTTAAGGGATCAACTCCCTATCACAATATTAACAAACATAAGACAATAGCCTTTGGGTCAATTGGCACTCAAGTCTTGATAGGGACTTATCAAAGTCACCTACTATACGCAAGTGTACATGCTGATCAAGTAATACAGAGTGTTATGAAGCAAGGTTATCGATCCACAAGGAATTAGAGAATGCTAGTATTAACTCTAAAACCCACAATTAATATAATCAAAGAATTAAGTTGAGTGTGAATGTGACGTAAAAGCTAAGAACTAATAACACAAATAGAAAAATACAGAAAAACAAGCATGAAGAAAAGGTGTTCAAGCATAGACTTCCAATAGGGTTTGTCAGGTTCTAGACAATGATTGCACAAAATCTTGTAATCTAGTTGAACTGAGAGGCTTCTTAATACATACTACCCCCCCATTCTAAAGAGAAATAGTAACTAGTCCCATACAGGCTTGATACAGACAGTCCTATGACTGATAAATACTTTGAACTCTTTCTAGAGAAAGCATAGATTCAAATGTTTACACAATTTCTCTCGAAACAATTGCCCCAAATCCTATAAGAAATAAAATCGGAATCTCTTCCTGAAGCTTACCGCTACGAATGGCGCCAAGGATGCCCCTCAACGGCTCCAATGTTACCTTAGATGGTGGATAAGCCTTTCCCTCTTGCTGGATTTTTGGAAAAACCTATTAGATTCTCTCCCCATTTTCTTCCTTTGCTTAACCATCAAAAGATTTTTCTAAAAATCGTCAGTAAATCTTTTGTACCTAACCACTTACAGCTTATTTATGGGCGTAACAACAAGGTCATAAAGAGCTGGAGATGATGGATGGCATGCCTTATGGGCATCCTACACCTGTTAGCTCTGCCTATAAGGTTTTCCGTCTTAGTATTACGGTTTAGCTTATGCTCATAAGTGCTGCACCGTAAACTCCTTTAAATGGTACTTGCGACCTCTTTTTACAGGCATGTTCTACTCCTACTAAGCTCTTATGGATGGCTCTTACAGTCAGGCTTAAGGCGTAAGGCCTTCCTATAAGTTCCTCTGTCTGGCAGTTATGCTCCTTCTTAGGTCCTAAGTATGCTCGCAAGGTTTTCTAGATGAGACTTACCGCAGTAAGTTTGCCAATAAGGTATTTTGTTTGATTTGTTCTCTTGTTGTTAGTGTCGAGAGAACTCTATTTTATTCGTTTTGACTCCATCCTCTCATTATGCACTGCCCGTCACCTGAAATCAAATTGTATACCATGTTTAGCATTATCTCCCAAATAAAGACCCTAATACATGACAATTAAGTATATAAAATGGTATAAGATTATGTCCAATTATACACTTATCAAGTCCTTTAGTTAGGTCACTTAATAGTTAGTGGGGGATCAATTCCGTGGGGTGAAAGTGCTTGCTTGAGAGCTACAAGAGTGAACTGTAGGTGGTCTCTGCGTTCACATGTGCACGGGTCGGGACCAAGGTATGTGCACGCAACTGCCTCCTTAGTAGTTAGCCTCCCTTATTAAAAAAATATATTTAATAAGCATTATTATATATCAATAATTTATACAAATATCCTGCATAAACAGAGGAAAGACAAAGGAACTCTGAATGTATATTTAAAAAATAATAAAATAATAAAGCAATGTAAGATTCTAGGATTGGTCTCATTTTATAACTAGTTTTTAGTCTACTTAAAAACATTATTAGAATGTCATGGTTAAATACAAGAATCTTTAGTGCACACTAAATTAAAAAGATTAAATATGCCTTAATTAATCTTGGAGGTGTATTTGAAATATATTTACAAACAGAATACAAGGTTTGAATTACTTGAAATAAGTTAAAAACTTTTACCAAATTTAATTGAAATTTGACTTAGTCAACGAGTGGTTAAAATATTTGTCCTTAGAACCCAACCAATTCCAAAGGACTATTCACTAACAAGAAGTAAATATACCCTACACTAATGGTATATGTATCACTATAAATCTAGTTTCATTTTTATTTTAATTTATTTGATATTTTGTTATCTTCTGCCTAGAGTTTATGTTTGTGTGTGCCAATAGTTCTACTTCTAACGGGTAACTCTTAAAATAGTAGAGTAAATAATTTTTTTTTATTATTATTATTATTATTATTATTATTATTAATGCAACAAGTGCATATACAATGGGAGGCCTGCATACAATAAAAAAATTGATCGTTTTGACCCATATATTCTCACCTGAGTAATATGAGAATTGGGCAACAAATTCTCATTCAGAAATAGAGATTGTTGCACCATTGTATCCAACGTGTTTTCGATTTTTTATAACGAGAGTTTTATAAACCAAAGTTTTTTTATATGGGGCCAATCCCACTTATTCAAAAAAATTTTTGGCAATTAAGTTTTTTTTTCTATAAGGTCATTTAACTTAGCTCACATGACAACTATATTTTAAATGGCTCACTATTTGTGTAATTTTATTTTTAATACATTTTTAATAATTTATTTATTGCTATCAATAAAATAAAAATTATGAGGAGAAACTTGTACCTCAATTATACGTCTTAAACGACCAGATCAAACGCCCATTGTTTTTGACGAAAGAAGATGTAATGTACCTTTGTACATCCATAATACAGCTCTACATACCCAACTAGTTAATTAAGGACAAATAATACTAAATATTATATAATTGTCGTTTCATTTTCCAAAACAATGTGAACAATTGAAATTCTCACTTCAACTTGACTTCCTGGCTGTCACTATTGACTATCCATTTCTACCCCACGTGTCATCATCCCATGGCCTTATATAAGCTTCCATCTTCCCCAACACTCCCCTCGCTTACCACTGTTCTGCTCTTGTCCTACATCTCCTTCAAGAACAAGTATGCCTTTCTGTCTCTATTTTTTTTTTTTTAATTTATTGTCCAAATGTTTCATTGTTATCTTTGGATCTATAAGCATGACTGTTTTGGTCTGTTTAATACTTAAAAGGAATGTCATCTTTATGTATGTAAGTCTTTTTTCTATTTTAATAGGAAACCAAAGAGCTTATGCTTGAAAGCTCGTCAATTTATTTAGTTTTGTCAATAGTTCTAGTTGAAGCTTGTAGTTGTTCTAGTTCCTAAATCCTAAGTATTAAAGCAGCTCCACCACTTTCTCTGTGCATTTTAATCTTCTAGTGTCGGTAGATTTTTCTTGTTAATTTTATAAATCGCACCCACAAAATTATGTATAAAATTTATCACAGTATTTATTTATTTTTTTGAAAAGGATTTATCACAGTATTTTGATAATAAAAAAGAAATTAAATTTTGCAGAAATTATATAAGCAAAATACAAAATACAACGGATTTCTAGACTTCATCTTTTATTAACTAGTAGTTTGGTTTATGTACTCATTTTTGTTTTGTTTAGTAAATTGTGATTTATCGATCTTATCTGAAAAAATAAAAAATAAAAAACAAAATATATGACTAACTAATTTGATGGTGGAAAAAATAATTTGTAGGAAGAAAAGAATGGCAAGAAATGAACTCCATGTCCTCAATGCACTTGACCTTGCTAAAACACAATGGTACCATTTCACGGCGATCATCATCGCCGGAATGGGCTTCTTCACCGACGCTTATGATCTCTTTGGCATCTCACTTGTCACAAAACTCCTCGGTCGTATTTACTACTATGTGCCCGAGTCACCGAACCCAGGAACACTGCCTCCAAACATCGCCGCCGCCGTTAATGGTGTCGCCTTCTGTGGGAACACTCTCCGGCCAACTCTTCTTTGGTTGGCTTGGTGATAAGATGGGTAGGAAAAAAGTCTATGGTATGACACTCATGCTGATGGTCATTTGTTCAATTGCCTCCGGCTTATCTTTCGGTCATACTCCCAATGGTGTTATTGCCACTCTTTGCTTCTTTCGCTTTTGGCTTGGTTTTGGTATTGGTGGTGATTATCCGCTTTCGGCCACAATCATGTCTGAGTATGCAAACAAGAAAACTCGGGGGGCTTTTATTGCGGCTGTCTTCGCAATGCAAGGCTTCGGCATTCTTGCCGGTGGAATGGTGGCCATAATAATAGCAGCTGCATTCAAGAGCAAATTCGATGCCCCTCCGTACAATGTTGATCGGGCAATGTCCACTGTGCCACAAGCTGACTATGTTTGGCGTATCATACTAATGTTCGGTGCAATGCCTGCAGCGATGACTTACTATTGGCGGATGAAAATGCCGGAGACAGCGAGGTATACTGCACTTGTTGCAAAAAATGCAAAGCAAGCGGCAGCAGATATGTCGAGGGTCTTGCAAGTTGAGATCGAAGAAGAACAATCAAAGGTCGAGGAAATTACAAACAATGGAGCTAATAACTTTCGGTTTGTTCTCTCATGAGTTCTTCCGCCTCCACGGCCTTCATCTGCTCGGTACAACAAGTTGTTGGTTCCTCCTTGATATTGCCTTCTACTCGCAAAATCTTTTTCAAAAGGACATCTTTTCCGGCGATCAATTGGATACCGAAAGCAAACACTATGAGTGCACTTGATGAACTTTACAAGATTGCGCGGGCACAAACTCTTATTGCGCTTTGCGGTACCGTGCCTGGTTACTGGTTCACGGTCGCACTCATAGATGTAGTTGGTCGGTTTTGGATTCAGCTTCTCGGTTTTATAATGATGACCGCTTTCATGCTTGGCCTTGCAATACCATACCATCACTGGACTACTAAAGGCAACCACATTGGCTTTATAGTTATGTATGCATTCACTTTCTTCTTCGCAAACTTCGGTCCTAATAGTACCACGTTCATTGTTCCTGCCGAGATTTTTCCAGCAAGGTTGCGATCGACATGCCATGGTATATCGGCAGCGGCAGGTAAGGCAGGGGCGATTATTGGGTCATTCGGGTTTTTATATGCGGCACAAAATCAAGACAAATCAAAAGCTGATTATGGTTACCCCGCCGGAATCGGAGTTAGGAACTCTTTGTTTGTGCTTGCAGCATGTAACTTGCTTGGGGTATTTTTCACCTTGTTGGTACCAGAGTCCAAAGGAAAATCACTTGAAGAAATGTCTGGTGAGCATGAAGATGAATCAGAGACCAGCAACAGGACTGTTCCTGTCTAAGTCCTTTGAGTTACCCTTTAATTGTGTTCTCCTAAGAACGTTCAACTCTTATTGTAACTATTAGAGATTATGTATGCAACACTTCCTCGTCTAAGCAAAGTTAGCAAACAGATATTTACTACAAGACTGCTTCGGACTGCATGTATAAAAATAATATCAGTTCTGAATTTATTCCGCAAACCTAGTATTACTAATTATCTATCCAAATCCCTGGAAAAGTGCTCCAATTTATATAGTCAAATTCCGGAGTTGGTTTTGCTTTGAAATTTCTTTCTAAATGACGTATGTTCTTCTAGAAAAAATTGGAATTATATACCACCTTTGTCTCGTAAAGGTTTTGGAATTATCACCTTGTTCTCAGTGAAAGTTTTGGATTTTATCACATGGTAAACAAGTCCATGGATTTATGTCCACAAAGCACAAAATATGGATGTCTCAATTCCCATTGGTCACAGCTAGTTTGATTGTTACATCATTCAACACAATGACAAACAAAGCAAGTCTTCTTGCGGACCAATACCATAACTCCTCCCCCAACAACTTCACATGTACAGAAATTTACCTTCTTGATATATTGAACAGGTAAAATTAATTCAGTAAAAACAAGTACATATTGAAGATAATTAATCATAACACTTACTAACAATAAAAACTGACGTAGTAATTCAGACAATTACATGGGAGTAGTTCTATTGTTACTAGTTCCAACCCCCACATCTTCATCACCTTCTTCATTCTCCTGTGACATTTCCTCCAATGACTTTCCTTTGGATTCAGGCACCAAGAAGGTGAACAGCAGGCCAAACAAGTTGCATCCTGCCAACAAGAAGAGTGAGTTCCTTATTCCGATGCCGGCCGGATATCCTTTGTCTCTTTTCGTGGGATCTTTGCTTTGAGCAGCATATAAGAAGCCGAATGCGCCAACAATAGCACCTGCCTTGCCAGCTGCTGCAGATATACCGTGGCATGTCGATCGGAGCCTAGCAGGAAAAATCTCAGCTGGAACAATGAAGGTTGTGCTGTTAGGACCGAAGTTGGCAAAGAAGAAAGTCAATGCATACATTGCAACAAAACCGAAATGATTGCCCGGTGTCGTCCAATGATGGTAAGGTATAGCAAGGGCCAGCATGAATACTGTCATCATTGCAAATCCCATTAGCTGAATCTTGAACCGACCGATTTTGTCAATGAGGAAGACGGTGAACCAGTAACCGGGGACGGTACCGCAAAGGGCGATAAGAGTTTGAGCACGAGAGATCTTGTAGACTTCTTGGATGGCGTTCATTGTTTTCGCTTTTGGGATCCAGTTGATAGCGCTAAAGATGTCTTTTTGGAAGAGGTTTTGGGAGTAGAAGGCGATGTCAAGGAAGAACCAAGTGGTAGTGGTGCCGAGGAGGTGGAGACCATGACGCTTGAGGAATTCTCTCGAGAAGAGGCCGAAGCTGTTCTTTTGATTGCTTGCAATTTGCTCAACTTTCTCTTGCTCGGCTTCGATATCAACATTGAGGACCTTCGACATATCTGTTGCCGCCTGTTTTGCGTTCTTTGCCACGAGTGCTGTGTACCTTGCTGTCTCCGGCATTTTCATTCGCCAGTAGTAAGTGAGTAAGGCAGGAGCTGCCCCGACCATGAGAATTATGCGCCACACAAAATCAGCTTGGGAGACCGTGGAGCCGGCCCGGTCATCTTGGTACGCCGGTGCTTTATATGCGTTCTTGAATGCTGCTGATACTATAAGTGATACTATACCTCCGGCAAGAATACCAAACCCTTGCATAGCAAAGACAGCGGCGATAAAAGCACCACGGGTTTTCTTGTTTGCATATTCCGACATGATAGTGGCAGAAAGCGGGTAATCACCACCGATACCAAAACCAAGCCAGAACCGGAAAAAACAGAGGGTGGCAATTGTCCCTTTAGCAGTGTGGCCAAAGGATAGACCTGATGCAAGAGAGCAGATGACCATGAGCATGAGTGTCATACCGTAGACTTTCTTCCTCCCCATCTTATCACCGAGCCAGCCAAAAAAGAGCTGGCCGGAGAGTGTCCCGCAAAAGGCAACACCATTTACAGCTGCGGCCACGTTTGGAGGGAGTGTCCCCGGGTCCGCTGATGTGGGATCAAAATAGTAAATACGACCGAGGAGTTTTGTGACTAGTGAGATGCAAAAGAGATCATAAGCATCGGTGAAGAAGCCCATGCCGGCAATGACGATGGCCGTAAAGTGGTAAAGCTGTGTCTTGGCCACATCAAGTGCGTTGAGAACTTGGAGTTGGTCTCCCGCCATTTCTGCAAACTTTCATTAATTTGTTAACAACATGATCACAATAATAAGAAGATGATTAATCAATATAACATATATGGTCAATTTGTTATATAACAAATTAAGCATCTATATTTCTCACCTTCTAATGAAAAGGAGGAAAGAGGCTGGTGTTTTGCTACAATGGAGAGAAGGATGAGGGTGCTTAATGTGTGTATATATAGCATGGAAGATCCTTGGTATATGCTCTGGCTAGCTTGTTAATTAGTTCCTTGTGTATAAGAAATTCATGGATGACTTTGCAGCTGCTTATTCTTTGTCAACCGCGTTATTTCTTATCAGCTTCACACCATGTTCCTATGCTCTATATATGGTTTTTTCTTTTGTAATTTGAAAGTGACGTATTTTGAATTGTCAACAGCTTTCTGACTGAGAATACTATGCAAATCATACTTTAATAATTTAAACGGGAAATATATATATATACACACACATATTTTTTTTACTTTATTTATTTATTTTGATATTTTGAAAACAAAAGTGGAAACGTAATTAAAAAGAGTTCATCATCAACGACTTGTGGTGCAGAAAAATAATGTGTGCTTGACTGCGATTAATAGTGTTCTCAAAGAAATTAGTGGTAGATATTTATTAATATTTTTTTAGAGTGGATAAATATATTTAGTAATAATATTTTTTTAAATCAACTTATAAATATATTTGTTTGAATGGGGATAGTTAATTGGAGAATGAAGTTAAACTCACCAACCAATTATTGATATCGTACAAAATATCATTTTTGCCCCCACACTTTTTCTACTTTGTGAAAAAAAAAAAAAAATTTAAACAATGGGTTAGAATTATATAGTACATTTTTTCATATCATACATAGCTAAGAATGGCAATCCGACATGCCTCTGTGCTGCCGCACCGTGGTTTTTTTCTTGGGACGGATAGGGATGGAATCTAAAAAGGTTTCCTAACTCCTAATTTATATATATATATTGATAAATATAGACGAGTCATGCTAAAAAAAACACACATAGATAGTTCAAATTGAGATTCAAACTTGATTCCTCAGCAGGATGAACATCTTATAGAACAGACTTGATGCCAATAGTCCAAGTGGTCATCGACACATTGATATAAAAATATATATATATAATTTATTCTTATAATTTTCTTTTTTTATTATAAATAAATTACATGATTATAAAATTACAAATTATTTGTTTTAAACTTATTCTTTTAAGATTATTTTTTAATTAAAATATAATTAAACATTGAAATATTTAATGATCATAAGGTGAACAATAATAAGTAAGCATTTCTTTTTAATATCATCTCTAACCCTCATGTAAAATTTTGATTCTACTCAAAATATCAAATTAGAATCATAATGTGATTTTGTCTTAAATCTTTTAGTTTTTCGTAACATGCCATTATCTAACCATTAGCGCATTAGATATGTGCGATGTAATTCACAAGTGTAAAGGCCGTTCAAGTAATAAAGTGCCCAAAAATCTGCATAATATCAATTCTATGAGGGCTAATGCTCCTAATAGTAATTTTTCCTCTATTATCTAACCAATGAAGTGATTAGATTTTGCTAAAAACTAATTAAGATGCTATATGTATTGGGGAAATCTATCTAATTGAAATAGGGTTAGCAAGCACCATCAATTAATATTTAATCAATAATTAATTATCGATGATTGATCATATGAACACATGAATATATGTGATATATCAAGGTTAACTCATAGATTTCACAAATGCAAAATCCTCCAATATGCACACCAAATACTGTTGAACTATTTTATTCTTGATCCAAAAAAAGTGATGGTTTTTTTGTTTTTTTGTTTTTGCTTTTGCTTTTTGTTTTTGTTTTTTTTGTTTTGCTTCAAGCAACTAATGTGAATATAGTCGTCTTTTCGATAGGAACAATTGTTGGTTGATATCCTAATCTCATAATCTCATATCTCATATCACATATGCATAGGGACTAATCTTAGATCTCTATATCTTTAGAGATATTCATGTGAGACCAATGTAATATTTTACATATTAGTCCTTCTATTAGTAAATATTCTATATAAGTCGGTATGATTAGACAACTAGTTGCACTATGGATCTCCACTTATATATCTGTATCCATATAGTGTTGTACATAAAACAATTTTAAAAAACACTTATAATATATTTTTCATATAATAAATACTTCAAAAAAAAAAATGATGAACTCGTTTTTCATCTAACACGTAAGAAACACAATCTAGAATACTCTCTCCTATAATAGGAGTGATAAATCTCATCTTAGATAACTACAAACCTTCATGTATTCATTATGTAACTCAATATGTCTGTATATAGCCTCCAATTAGGCATGATGAGTTGATACCATCAAAATAATATAATGTATACATTAAATTAAATAACACCCTCAGGTAATAAGAATTTTTTGTAACAGAAAAACTCTTCGGTGTTTGATCTAAGATTTTTGTTATGGTTCAATTAAAAATTGTCAACAATAAATACCCACAATATTACTAAGAATCTCCACTTTAGTGGTTGAGACATATCAATCTATCACATGCAGCAGTACAACATGTGGCAACTGATAATAAATACAAAATCATATTTTATCTTATAGGTTATGAATAATTTTAGGTTGCAAGGAATATAAAGAATAATATCTCACTTTAATGGTCTATATCATCAATTTGATTTCTATACAACGTAACCCCAAGAATAAAATATGTTATCAAACATGAATAATACAATACCCTTAATTATGCATGACACGAAATAAAACTATATTATTAAATAATAACTTAAATTGGCTTTGTAAGGCATACCAGTTTTTCAACATAGACTAAGAGGCAAAAACTTCACTAAGAAGGAATATCACATCAAAGGAAAAGTACCTGCATATGTATCCTCTTACGGAAATGGGCCCACATATGTATCCATTTCTTTTCTGTTTTAATATGTATACATATATTACAAATTGATATATATATATATATATAATCTTAAAAAAAAATTATATTTTTAATTTTTTTTACAAATTATTACAAATAATCTAAGAAAAGTATACTTTAAAAAAAAATTATTTGTGAAAATTTATTATGCCGTTCTTTGATATTTTACAAATTGATTTATATATATATATTACAAAAATCTATTGTTTAGCCACTTAGGGCTTGTTTGATTACTATTTTGAGAACAGTTTTATGTCTTTGAAAAAAAAAATTAAAACCTTGCTTGGTAATATGTTTTTTCTAAATTGTTTTTAAAAAAAAAGAAAAACATATATTTTTTTAAAATTAAAAATATCATGAACAACTTTTAGATGTCTTCTAAATTTTTATTTTTAAAGACAACTCGAAAAGTTGTAAACAAATTTTAAAATTTTTAATATAAAATTTTTTTAATTCTTTAAAATACAAATAATTAAAAGTATAAGCAAAAAACCTCAATCCTAATCCCATACAGGATTTCTCCATTCTTGTGTTACTTTTAATTTAGGCCTTATGCATCTCGCTCATTGGTGCCGAAGCTAGGCTCACTATATGCCCCCATCTTCGTCGACATATGAGTGTCAGTTGATAGGGACACAAGTGTATGTGCCGATCGCATAATATAAGTGTGCATAAAGCAAGATGTCCGTTCACAAAGAAGACTGAGAATACTAATGGTAACTCTAATTCTAAAAATTAGCTTAATCGATCGAATGATGTGTGTGTGTGAACAAAAGATAATAAATTAAGAAATACGAAAATAAACATAAGACAAATCAAGGGAAATAATGATGTCAGTGCATAGCATCCCTCTAGGGGTTTAATAAAGTGCAAGACAAAGGTTGTCTATTTATGCAATCCGATTTTAACCGAGTGGTTTTCACAATTATACTAAACCCCTCAATAGAGGTGAAGAGTAACTAAATCGGTGCAGAGCTAATACAGTTATCCACACGATCTCTTAAGTAGGTAGTCTCTCTTATGAGGAAAGATTGCCCCTAATATGAATATAGAGTAGAAATGTAATTTCTTCCAAAATCTACTCCACATGATTGCAAAGAGCACAAAGATACTCATTAACTCACTCAAGAGCATTGAGGGAGACGGAGTCTCCAAAGTACCCTATGGCTAGGCTTACTCACAATTCCCTCTAATAACGGTATGTCTATACTAGGTGGGAATTTCTTCTTGTCACAAAGCACATCGAATATGATAACTATGGCTTTCACCACAGTAGCAATCAAGCATTCAAACACGCAATTAGATTCAAATAGAATGGATTGCAATAAAGAAAACAAGTAAATCATGAGTCTAACAACCAATGTCAAAAGATAAACCTTAGAGTTCACTATGACCAAACATCTATAAATTAGCTGTTCATTAGTGGAGGGCAATCATTCAACAAGCAAGACATGATAAGAGACAATAAAAACATAAAGACCCTTTTCTCAATCATGTCATAGGTAAATCGCCAAAGAAACCCTAGGAAAGCTTCCACGCATGCCGCTAAGGTGAGCTTGACGGCTACGATCTCCTATCCCCTTGAATATGGATCATAATCTCCTCTAGAATAGCCCCTTGAGCACTAGAGATTCGTCTCCTCTCTTCCCTAATCTCGCCTCTAAGAAAAAGAATCATAGAAATCCAAAGAATGACCCTAAAAATCCTTATCAGATCTATTTATACTCGGCTTCTTACAGGTTTAAGAACGTGGCCATAAGAAGCTAGAGAAGATGGGTCGTAAGCCTTACTGGATCACTTATGACAGTGAATCCCGTCTGTAAGGTCTTTTTTCTGTGTTATGGTCCATCTTACTGTCATAAGCGCTGGACCGTAAAGTTTACTGTGCTACCCCTTACGATTGCCCATTAAAGGAGTATGCTTTAGTCGTATCGCTCTGGATGGTCCTTTAAGGGCATCCTTACTAGCGTAAGTCCTACACGTAAGATCTTCTAATTTGGCTATGAACTCTTTCTTACTGAGCGTAAGCATGCCTGCAAGGTTTTCTGGAAAGCTCTTACGCTCGTAAATGAGGCCGTAAGCTGTCTGTAAGCCACCAAGTTTGCCTTGTCCTTGTTCAATCAATGTCGGGAGTGCTTCAACTTCTTCATTGAAGGATTGAAATGCTTCTTTTGGATCCCTCTCATCTTTAAGTGTTGCCCGAAGACTGAGAATGAAAAGCACAGTAGATTTAGCATCGAATTCCATAATATAATCCTAATACAAGCTAAATGAGTGTACTAAATGATATGAAATATATGAATGTTGTACAATCATCATCGGTTTTAAAAATCAAAGTTCATCTAGAGCTTAGGTGAGCATTGATAATTATTTTTTTATGTGAGTTTTCCCCTTTTATATATTGTTGTATGATTCTAACTAGCGATATGATTTAACTAGCCATACAGAAGTGAAAGGCTCCGAGAACTTGGGTTATGACACATTGTGATTATATTACAAATTGGATATACCTGCATTATAATATTCCAAATGTTACACTTATGCTTGACCTATTTATATAAATGTTATTGAACATTAAGCATATACATTATAATTGCATATTAAGTTCTATTTATATACATTTTAAGTTCCTTTTATACAAAATATGTATTATATTAGTTCATTAAAGTCATATGGTTATTAAATTATTGTAAAAACATATAGGAATATTAATTACATAAAACAATTGAATCAAACAAATTTTGTACCTTTTGTTTTCAAAAATTATTTTTAAAAACTTTATGCAAATGAGGTTTTAGATTTGTTTTCAAAATACCTTCTCCCAATCAAGTTATTTTTTTTTCATTTACAAAACTTATTCTAAAAACTTAGTCTTATAATACTGATCTAAAAACATAAAAACAGAAACAGAAATCAAACAAGCTCATAGTTTTTTTATATAAATTAGCATATATACTCTAAAAAATAGTTTTAAAAAAATATTTTCAAAATTTTAATGTTTGCCTCTTGACATTATAAATTGGGTTATATGGTAACCCTTTTTTTTTCTCAAAAATTTTTATTTTGGCCACTTGATTTTTTATAAATTAATATATATTGTATAAAAAAAAATACTTTTAAGAAACTACTTGTGAAAGCCTATTGTTTGCCTCCTTTACTTTTACTTGTCCTCCAATAAAATTTTTACCCTCCCCCAACAACCATCCCCTCCAAATACCTTTTTGCCCCCACCCCGGTTGTTAAGTGTTTTTGATCGTGCCCCCAACCATCCCCTCCAAAATCCTTTTTTGCCCCACCCCTGGTTCTTAAATGTTTTGATCGTGGAGATTCCTAAAAACAATTAGCCCATTTTTCAAAGCAACTAATTCCTAATCTCATACGGTAATCTTATTCACCCTACAATTTCATTAAAGGTTTGATGAATCTTACAATTAAGTATAACTCTAATCCGAAGAGTTTGCATACAAACCTTATCTTTAGGCATGCACATACACCCTATCAACTATGTTAGACCTAAATACGACCAATTTTTTAGTCTTAATTGTATTAATCAAGACATATTCGGGAGCTTTCATTAAGGCAAATACGTCCCATAAAAGTATGACTAGAAGATTCAAAAGAACAACTCAATAGATATTGATATAAATGCCAAAATCCTAGCTACAAATTCATGTCAATATTCACCAATATCTGAAGTATCAATAAAATTTAGCTCCTCATGTTAGAGAGGCTCACCATATAATCCAACTAAAAAGAAGTAAATGGAACCATAAGGAAAAACACCCTCAATGCTTCTCTCTTCTCAAGGATGAACAGAACTCCAAGCTAGGAGGGTCAATTACCTTTTCGATCCTGCACAATCGGTTTAATATCAGTGTCTCGAATCACTACTTGACCGACTCCCATCAATCTAGGATGTTGAAACAAGTCTCCATTCACATTTGAAGAGTGAGGTCTATATCTTTGTCCAAGAGCCCCCTCGAAAACAACCTAACTTTGGATTTTTACATTGCAAGGAAATGTTGCACTGCAGACATGGGCATGCACTGGGCATGCCCCTAGGAAGTTGGGACTCAAATCTTGATCGAATTTTTGTGACAAAGACATCTCTTGAGATTTAGATGGCTTATGCATGTCCCCATTCATAGCCATGCTTTAGGTGTGCTTTTACCCATGTTATGCATGTGCACTTCTCAGGTAACTACACTTGCTCTAAGTCCTAGAGATTCGATCAATGTCTTGGGCACATTGTCACACACCTATATGGTCATTGTTTTCCTATGCACTTTGTTGGGGCTAGTGAGATCTGCCTTATTACATTATTGGAGTTGGTGAGATCAACCTCATTATACTTTGAAACACTCTGAGTTCACTCCTTTCATTCAAAGTGTTATAATTGTTACCTAAAAGCATAAAGTAGCCGAACTAAGTACCATAATTAAACAATTCTATCCTAAAAGAAATGCTAAGTGCATTGATTTAGAATATAAAAATATATACAGTTAAATACTCATCAACATTCACTAATTAACCTTCAACTAAAGAACTAAACTTATTTTATCGTCTTTTTTTATTCTAGGAGATTGACAACTTTGGTGACAAGTAGGTGTGCTCTCGTAATATATAATTAACTTTTTATATATAAAAGTCATTGCTTGTAGAAGAAATAAAGTGAGAATGGGGATCCACATCCTATTGGGTGCTAGGCAATTTCCTTTAGTGTTCACCTTTGGGGATAAAAAAGTTTTGAAAGAGAAGGAAGGGGGAGGGAGGCTAGATACTTGAGTATTGGTCAAGAATTACATTCTTGTGCCTCAATCTGGTTCATTACCATCCCTAATGATGGCGCTTCTATATTTCCATGGTTAAATGGATATTCAGCTCATGAGGATGAAGTGAAATAGTAAAGTAATGAAAATTCAATTCCATGAAACCCCCAGTTTTGACTATTTAGTAAATTAAAAAAAATGAGAGAGAAGTAATATTTTCATCAATTCTTGGTGTTTATATCATAGCGAGTGAAAATGCTACATGATGATGATCAAACTTGTTTGTAATTTTATTAAAAATCTATATGTATGTAAAATATTTGAAAATTTCGTATATAAATCTCCATAAAAAAATTAAAGTTACATGTATTTACAACACATAATATAATTATCTGCATATATGGATATTAATAAAATTATTTTTATATGATACAAAACTAAAGTACCTACAATATCCATTTATTATCATTTTGCCTTTTTCACTTCTACTAAATTTAGTGTGTCTTTGGATTTTTTTTTTCTCTTACTTCCTTTCATTTCTTAAAGTTCTTCCAATTGTGATATTGATAGGGACTAAAGTCACCTATGAAACCAAGCCAATCAAGTTAATGTGCATAAACATGGTATCGGACCACGAGGAACTAGGGAGTACTAAACTTGATTTAGAACCTATTAATTAGCCTAAACTAAAGTTGAAGGTGTCAAATCCAGAATGAAACTAGAAACTAAAACAAAAATAACGTAATAGCAAGTCAACCATAAAAGAGAGGTGTTGAGGCATAGGCTTTCCCTAGGGTTTGAGTAAGCTCTAGACAAGGTTGCACTAAATGTTACAAAACAATTGAACCGTGAGAATTCCTAAACCATATTGCCCCCTTTCTCAAGGTGAACAATAACTAGTCTCATACGGGGCTAGTACATACTACTCTATGACTGCATTAGACTCACTGAACTCTATCTAAAGAAAACATAGATTTAGTGAGTAGCCAATTCGGCCCTCTCTCGAGCCCATTGATCCTAATTCTATATCAAAGCAAGATTGAAATATCTTCCTAGTGCCCGATCTCTACGATTGCATTATGATTGGAATCCTAATGTCAACTCACTCGGGAGAACCACTAGGAGAGAGATCTCAATCCTCAAGTACTTTATTTCTAAGTGGACTCATGGTTCCCTTTAATTGTGGTGTGCCTATACAAGGTGAATTTCTTGATACATCACACACGTTCATCAATTATGAAACTCCCAACTTTGGCTACAACAGAGTTCAAGATAAGAGAAAACAAACAATTGAATTCAAAAACAAAGAATTTCAATAGGTATAGATACAAGATTCAAAATCTACAACTATTGCCATCAAAAAGTAAACCCTAGGTTCTACCGATGCCCAAATTCCATGAAGTTTAGTTCTCCATTAGTGGAGAACAATCATACAATCCAATCAAGATGAAGAAAATAAATGAAAATATTAAAACTCCCTGCAAGCTTTGTCGCCTCGGATTGCCAATGAATCTTACACATATCTTTCACAAACGCCATTGAGAACTCACCTCAACAGCTCTTATGGTGCTCTAAATCATAAATGAAGCTCTTTAAGTGGTTGGATTGCTAAAGAAAAAGTTGGAACTCTTTCTCCTTTCTTCCCTTTCCTTGGCTACCAAAAGCTTCTCTCAAAACACTTAGTAAAATCTTTTACACCTAACCCTTACTGGTCACTTACGAGCATAAGAATGAGGCCAAAGGAGCTAGAGAAGAGGGGTTGTGCACCATACGAGCATCTTACGGTTGTAAGCTCTGGATTTAAGGTCTTTTATCTTGATGTTATAGTCCATCTTACGGTCATAAACATTAGACCGTAAGCTTCTCTAAATGGTACTTGTGACCCCTTTTATGGCCATATGTTATGTGAGAATCGGTTCATTTACGTGTTCATGTTATTATGGTCGGTGGCAAGGTGGGTGCAGGATAGGCTTTAAAAGAGTCACTCTAAGTTATATATATTATATACCATTTGTGTCATTCCTTAAATTGAATGCGTGGAAGCTTTTGAAATGCTACTGTGTGTGTGCGTGTTCTATATATATACCCTTTTACATTTTTTTTCCTTTTCTTTTCCTTCTTTATTTCCTTCTCATTCTTTTTTGATTGTTGACTGGTTCCACTTAAATTTCTTTGCTATATTTTCGTCATGGAAGCTAGTAGAAGGCTTTTAAAAGCCCCTCTATCATTTTAAGAGGACGGAGTCAACAATTGGAGCTCGTTTCTTCAAGTTTGAGGCTAAGCCCTTATCTAGCCTTTAGATTTAGATTTCTCAAATTAAATCAAAAAACTTCTTGAGGATGTTAGCTTTAGATGAGGTGAGTAACAAGAGACTTGAATCCCTTGTTATTTCTCCATTTTGGTGAAGAATAGTTAGGGCTAGTGGTAAGTGCTAATTAGATCATATTTTTTTTTATATCATTCACACTGCATTTAGCATGGAATTTAACATGTTTAGCACCACATTAGTATGAAATTTCAATCTTTTTTTCACCATGACCTTTATTTCTGGTTTAGGAAAAAACAAACGAATATAGGGGCATTTTGAAGTAAAACATGCCAAGTTACTGAATCAGAACTTCACAACGGTTCACAATGGCCATGGTGACAAGTTATAATGTCTGTTGTCTACACTTACCATTCTCGTTATAAAACCGTGGTAGCATGGAGTTATTGAAAGCAACACTAAAGTCACAACGGCCTCACAATGACTGTTGTGAAAACCCACAACACCCATGATATAGTCACACAACGCCCAAAGACTATGCCAGGATGTAACTTGGATCTCAAGCAACAACTTACTCACCACTGAGCATCACAACACAGGTGGTGGGCTGTGGCAGAGCTGATCACTATAAATACCCTGGTTTTCCCTATAATCAGAGAGATTCTTTTGCCGAATAAGGAGGGTGGTTGGAGTTCTGGTGATATGAGCGGCTAGAGACGAGTTTTCTTCAATATTCCATCAAATTCCGATTGATTTCTGGAGAACACTTCAACGATCATCATCTTAGAAGGGCACGCGTGACATGCATTCTTTAATAATCATCATTAAATGAGGGCGTGCGTGATAAGCATCATCTGGACAATCTTAGGATCCTCTCACCCTCAAGTTTTGGAGACCTATTGGAGGAAGTTAGTTTAGGAATACTTTGAATGCATATCTATTCTTTTCTTTGCGTCTTATGATTTTCTCTTTCTTTAATTACTTATTTTATGATCCAAAAGAACCTAATTCGAGGGGAATTGCATGTCTAGATACGTTGATTATTGTTTATGAATCTTGATTTTTTAATCCAATAAATCTTTCTAGTTTTTGTGAATCATTGAATGTGTGCTTTAATGATATTCTTATTAATGTGGATAAGGAAGATATGCCCCACACTAGGAGACCCATGCTATGTTAGATCTATGCATGCTCTAAGCGGTTAGGTATTGGTAGATCTCTGGATTAGGGATTGATTGCCCCTTAGGCTTAGGGTTTAATTTATCCATTCTCATGGAATTCCCGCACTTAAGGTAAACATAAGAGGCTGGGGTGGAAGAGATTCCATCTTAAGTTCCTAGTGTTTTATACCTAGTTGCCAAAGGATTTGGGACTAGTAGGCCTTTGAATTCCCCCGGTCCAATTTTAGAACACGATTGTTACACTAAACACCTACCATAAGTAATACTCAAGATAACTTTCAAAAAACCTCCCAACCCTTTCTAATTGTGCTTACCGATTCTCCAATTGTATTGTGTAATATATTGTAGAAGCAGATTAAAGAAAGAACGTAAACATTTAGCCTATTGATTATGTGAAAAGTAAGTAATAGGTGCCTCTCACCGTTTCTGGGGAAATATGACCCTACTACTCACCCATGATTTATTACTTGACGACCCATACATTTGCGATATTAATGAACCAATTTAATACTAATTACATATTTACATGTTGACACTTGCACATATTTAATATCACACATAAAGCGTCCGTTAAGTTTTTGGCGCCTTTAGCAGGGAGCCCTTAGTGGAAAGATTCTTGGAAAACTTGTAGCTTAGTGTTTTAGCCATTTAGTCTTTTTGAATCTAATTTAGTCAATTCAGTTTATCACTTGTTTCTATCATTGCTACACAATACTATGAACATTTGTCTTTACATGGTAGGTATGAAAGGTCAGTTGGAGAGGGTACTGGCCCTGCTTGATCAATAGAATGAACATTGCGTAACGCAGAAACTTGATGCACAATACATCAATGCAGTTTAGTAGTGTCCTATATCCAACATTTTCTATGGGCAGCATGAAGACACAGTTTGGTAGGAAATGTTCAATTAGTTCATTAAAACAGGAAGATCAGAGAGAACAGTGAGCAACGTCATTGAAGACTCTATTGGAATTGACAGTTTGCATATAGATAGAATAAATAAGGGGAAAACATGATTTATAAAATAAAAGATGATGTTAGTGAGGATCAGGCTTCTGATAAAGAAGGAAACACCACTGGGGTCACATTGAACATGGATAGCAGGCTCAAACCATCCATTGAGGAGCCTCGGGAATTGGAATTGAAGATACTATCGGAGCACTTAGAGTATGCCTTTTTGGGAAAAGAATCAAAACTTCCAGTAATCATTGCGGCAGGTTTGGCTAATGAACAAAAAGAAAGTTTTTTGGAAGTTTTGTAGAAACATAAGAGGGCCATTGCTTAGAAGGTATTTGACATCAAGGGGATCAGTCCGTCCTTTTGCACCCACAAGATCTTGATGGAAGATGATCATAAACCCTCCATTCCACCTCAACAATGATTGAATCAAACATGAAAGAAGTGGTGAAGGTAGAGGTAATGAAACTTTTGGATGTAGGTATCATCTATATGATTTCAAATAGAGCATGGGTGAGTCCAGTGCAAGTGGTATTAAAGAAAGGAGGGATAACCATAATCACAAATGATCGGAATAAGCTTATACCCACCAGAACAATCACGGGTTAGGTTAGTGTGCATCAACTATAGGAAGTTGAATGACTCCTCTTGAAAAAACAATTTTCCTCTGCCATTCATAGATCAGACGCTCAAAAGGTTAGCATACAACTCATATTATTGTTTCTTAGATGGATTTTTAGGATATTTTCAGATTCCCATTGCTCTGGAAGATCAAGAGAAGACCACATTTACATGCCCATACGGGACTTTCGTATATCACTGAATGCCTTTCGGGTTATGCAATGCCCATGCGACATTTCAGAGATGCATTTTGGTGATTTTTAACTACATGGTGAAAAGTACAATGGAGGTGTCCATGGATGATTTTTCTGTGTTTGGTGACTCCTTTTATATCTATCTGCCTTAGAAATCTAGAGAGGGTATTAGTGAGATGTGAAGAGACAAACTTGGTGCTTAACTGGGAAAAATGCCATTGCATGGTTCCAAAAGGCATTGTATTAGGATATAGAATTTCAAGAAAAGGGATTGAGGTGGATAAGGCCAAGACTGCTACCATCAAGAAACTTCCGCCATCCACATTTGTCAAAGCAATTCGTAGTTTTCTGGGACATGCAAGTTTTTACAGAAGGTTCATTAAAGACTTCTCATAGATTGCTAGACTCGTTGACCAAACTATTGGAGAAGATGCCCCATTTGATTTTGACCAAGATTGCACATCAGCATTCGAAATATTAAAAGATAAGCTAGTTTGAGCTCCGATCATGGTTGCCCCAAATTGGGATTTTCCATTCGAATTAATGTACGATGCTAGCAACTTTTGTTCTTGGGGTGGTACTGGGTCGGCGGAAGGACAAGCATTTTCATCCCATCTACTATGTGAGCAAGACCTTAAATGATGCACAAGAAAATTACACAACCACTAAAAAGGAATTGCTAGTGGTCTAGTGGTCATCTTTGCTTTCAATAAGTTCCAACAATTTATAGTGCTTTCGAAAGTCATGGCCTACACGGATCAATCCGTACTTAGGTATCCCATGAGTAAAGTTGATGCTAAACCACGTCTAATTAGATAGATTTTACTCTTGCAGGAATTCAATGTGGAGATCAAGGACAAGCGAGGGATTGAGAACTTAGCTGCAGACCATCTATCCAGGCTAGAAGATCATGAGAAGAAGTCATTGGGGGGCGAAGACTTTGATGACACATCCCCTGAAGAACACTTGTATAGAATTAACATGGTAAGAGACGAAGACCCACCTTGGTTTCCTGACTTTGCAAATTATTTCGTTTCAAGCACCTTTCCTAGATGTTTCACATATCAACAAAGGAAGAAAATCTTTACGGACCTCAAACACTACATGTGGGAAGACCCATTCTTGTTTAGAATTTATACAGACCAGATCATCAGGAGATGTGTAGCACAATCCGAAGGATAGGATATTCTCAAGCATTGCCATTCGAGGTAGGTTTAAGGATATTTTAGCGCAAATTAGACAGCCAGCAAGGTCCTCGAATCAGGTTTTTATTGGCCCACAATCTTCCAAGACGCGAACAGGTATGTAAGAAATTGTGATAAATGCTAGCACATAGGTAATCTTTCTCACAGAAATGAAATGCCTTAGAATTCTATTCTTATATATGAAATCTTTGATGTATGGGTATTGATTTTATGGACCCGTATCCTACATCATTTGGTAACAAGTTTATCTTAGTTGCAATCGATTACGTTTCCAAACAGGTAGAAGTGCAAGCTCTCCCTTCAAATGATGCTAGAATTGTGATTAAATTCTTGAAGAAACTATTCTCTAGATTTAGAACACCTAGGACAATATTAAGTTATAGGGGTACACGTTTTTGCAATAACAAGCTTATGAAAACCTGGAGGAGGTATGGAGGCCACCCCTTATCATCCATAAACTTGCAGGCAAGTAGATGTGCCCAATCGACAGTTGAAACAAATCTTGGAAAAGATTGTAGTTCATCATTGGAAGGATTGGTCGGGTAAATTAGATGATGCTTTGTGGGCATACAGGACCACATTTAAAACACCCATAGAGACTTCATTTTGATAAACTAGTGTATAGGAAAGCCTGTCATCTTCCTATAGAACTTGAACACAAAGTATATTGGGCAATCAAAAAGCTTAAATCTTGATATTAATCTTGTAGGGAGAGAGAGAAAGTTACAACTCTAGGAACTTGAAGAGTGGCGGATGATTTCTTACGAGAATGCCGAGATTTACTAAAAGGTCACAAAGAAATACTATGACCAATACCTCAGACATGACAAGGAATTTTGTGAAGGGGACCAGGTCCTTTCTTTTAAATTCAAGACTGAGGTTATTTCTTGGTAAGTTGAAAATCAAGGTGGTCGGGACCATTTGTGGTAACACAAGTATTTTCCTATGCGCTTTAGAGATAACTCACCCTGAAAACTGTACAGTTAAGGTAAATGGTCATCGTCTAAAGTACTATTTTGGGGAGAGTGATTGGACTAATAAGGGGGAAGAATTCTATCTATCAGAATTATCTTGCGGTAAGAACATGTACGTCAGGCTCGTGACATAAAACAAGTGCTTCTTGGGAGGCAACCCAAGTAGTTTTCTATGTATTAATTTGTTTAGATTTGTTTACTTTTTAGTTTTAATTATCTAGTGATTCAATTAAAAGTGGTATTTACTTTATTAGTGTGAGGATGATTCGAATACTGTGAATTCTATGAGTAAAATACAATTATGGAGTCTATTACTATTATTTGGAACTATTTTCATGTCTTTTTACACAAGGAGAATACTTAGTTTTTCTTTGCGAGTATTACAACGGGCATGGTCACCCTGTTATACACCCATTGTGATGCAACAGTAGAGAGTATAAACTTTTTTGGAAAATTTGAGTAAGTTTTGTCATGAGCTCACAACAACCATAATAACGACTATGGTGATATATCATGACCGTTCCACAGAGCGTGCTATTTCTCTGAATTTTACAGAGTTCTGGCACAGCCTTACCATGCTCGTGGTTAGGCCATTATGAGCATAACGAGCCCTAAAATGGCCATTGCCAACACTTAGAAATTTTGAGCCTTAATTTGAGTTGATAACGTCCCTATAACAGGCTTATAACGGCTATGGTTCCCCAAGAGATGAACAAGATAAACAACAACCATTATTAGGCCGTTGTTAACCCTATTATGAGTAATATAGAGTCACCGATGGCTGATTCTTGGCCTTTCTCACTCAAAACCTAACTTTCTTTCTTCCACATCACTGGAGAACTCTCCCGAATGACTGCTTAGTGATTATGAGAAGTTTTATCTGATTTTATTTACTTGACGACAAGCAATTGCTTAAAGGTGGGGATATGTGATAAGTGCTAATTAGATCATATTTTTTTAATAACATTCACACTACATTTATCATGGAATTTGACATGTTTTAGCACCATATTAGTATGAAATTTTAATCTTTTATTCACCACTGACCTTTATTTCTGGTTTAGAGAAAAAAAGGTGAATATGGGGCATTTTGAAGTCAAATAGGCCAAGTTATTGAATCAAAACTTCACAATGGTTCATGACGACCATGGTGATAAGTTATAACACCCGTTGTCTACACTTACCAATCCCATTATGAAGCCATAGCAGTATGGAGTCATTGGAAACAACACTGAAGTCACAACGACCTCACAACGCCCATGATATAGTCATACAATGCCCAGAGACCGTACCAGGATGTGACTTGAAGCCCAAACAACAACTTTACTCACCACGGGTCATCACAACGCCCATGGTGGAGCCGTGGTAGAGCTGATCACTATAAATATATTAGTTTTCTCTAAAATAGGGGAGATTCTTTTAGTCATATAAGGAGGGCAACTAGAGTTCTGGTGATTTAAGCAGCTAGAGATGGGTTTTCTTCAATATTCCATCATATTCTGTCAGATTTATCGAGAAACACTTCAACGATCATCATCTTAGAAGGCCGCGCTGACATGCATTCTTCAACGATCATCATCAGAGAAGGGCGTGCGTGATAGGTGTCATCCGGATAATCTTAGGATCCTCTCACCCTCAAAGTTTTGGAGACCTATTGGAGGGAAGTTATTTTATGAATAATTTGAATGCATATCTATTCTTTTCTTTGGTCTTATGATTTTCTCTTGCTTTAATTACTTATTTTATGATCCAAAAGAACCTAATTCGAGGGGAATTGTATGTCTAGATACGTTGATTATTGTTTATGAATCTTGATTTTTTAATCCAATAAATCTTTCTAGTTTTTGTGAATCATTGCATGTGTGCTTGAATGATATTCTTATTAATGTGGATAAGAAAGATATGCCCCATACTTGGAGACCCATGCTATGTTAGATCTATGCATGCTCTAAGCGGTTAGGTATTGGTAGATCTTTATAGTAGGGATTGATTGGGCCTTAGCCTTAGGGTTTGGTTTATCCTTTCTCATGGAATTCCCGCACTTAAGGCAAACATAGTAGGCTGGGGTGAAAGAGATTTCATCATAAGTTCCTAGTGATTTAGATCTAGTTACCAAAGGATTTGGGACTAGTAGGCCTTTGAATTTCCCTGGTCTAATTCTATAACACGATTGTCACACTAAATACTTACAATAAGTAATACTCAAGATAACTATCATACAATCTCCCAACTTCTTCCAAGTGTGCTTAACGATTCTCCAATTATATTGTGTAGTATATATTGTCAAAGTATATTAAAGAAAGAGTGTAAACGTTTAGGCTATTGATTAGGTGAAAAGGAAGTAATAGGTGCCTCTCGCCATTCATGGAGAAATATGACCCTCGTGCTCACCCATGAGGTATTACTTGATGACCTATACACTTGCGGTTTTAACAGACCAATTTAATACTAATTGCGTATTCGCATGCTGACACTTTCACATATTAAATATCACATATAAAGCGTCCACCAGCTTGCATAGGGCAAAGGGTTCTTGGAGAACCCTTAGTTCTTTCTACCCCTTTGGGGAGTAGATGAGTGAGGTTAGCACATGGGGTTGTTGGGTTCGTTTAGAGGTTGATTTGCAAACCCTACGATTCTATTGCATACTAGGGTTGCATGTTTAATTTCTTTTATTTCTTTTGAAAGCCTTTGACTTCTATTTGGTTGTTGGTATAACTTGTCCCATGAGGCGAGATCTCAGGTAGGAGCAAGGAACTGGCGGAGGAGTATCATCAGACTTGTAGTCATCCACATTTGTGAGTGGGAACAATTGTTATGCATAGTTTACTTGTTTTATACATTTTCTTTATACATACATATATATATATATATTTGTGTTATGAATTTTGAATTCCTTTTTGGTGTTTCCTTCAATGGATTGGTTTTGGAAAAAAATGCCTATTGATATGAATTGGGATTTCTGAAGGTTTCCTCAAAAATGGGTGGGGAATAGTATATTGTTCGGAAAACGAGTTTTTTAAATTGATTTCAAGGCAATGAGCCAGAAAGTGTTTATCTTTTTTGGATCTTCAGGCTGGTTACTGATTTTAAGTTGCAGGCAACATGTTGGTCTAGTTTCATTGTGTCTTTAGCAAAATCGGTTTGGTTATAGTGTATAGCCTTCAGGAGGACTACTGTATTCACTTACGAGCAGCATATAAATTACAACCATTAAGTAAGTTATTATTTTCATCTTCAGACGATTGACAGTTTTTGCCTTCAAGTAGTAGGGTCAATGCTTTGGTTTTAGTTGGTGGTGTACGATTGCGGCCTTAACTACTTACCAGTAAGATGGGCTCATGGGCAGGCTGTAGAGGGTGTGGCAATCCATATCCAATTGTTTCAACCATGTGGGATGCATGTAGAGATCTGGTCTTGGCGATGTTTGATTGAAAGCCTAAGGTTACCACATGTTGTCTTAGTGGCCAACACCGAAGGGCGTGACCATCAGTGGCTCTTGCCCTAATCACGACCACGACTAAGGATGGAGGCTTTTGAGGCTGGTTACTTGTTCTCAATTTTACTCTATTATTTGCTAAACTACTGTGTTAAGAGAACAAGGTTGTAGATTGATACATATTTTCCGTATTCGGTTGGAATCTGATTATCATATTGTATTTTGAATATGGATGTTTACTTGCGGGTATTGGGATGTTGTAAATCTTGTATTTCATATTTCATATTTTATATTTTGTATTTCATATATTGTATAACTGTGCTATAATGATTATATATTGTAAATCTATTATGAGCACGAGTATTGGGATCTTCTAAATCTTGTATTTTGTATTTTATATTTTATATAAATTGTGGAACAGGTTTGCACTACACATCTTGTATATGTATAAGATATGTATTCCATATAGTTCCCCTCACTAAGTAATATAGTTACTCACCCATCTCCCTTCCTTTCTAGGTGATATATGGGTCTTAGTAGCAATGTGAATGGTTTGGTTGGGCTAGAGTCTGCGACAGTCTTTAGTTTGCATTCCTTTTTGTGTACGTTACACCTCCTAAATATATGTACATGAGAGATGATCCCATGAACCTGGTTCTATGATAGTTACAATAGAATCGAGATGTCGCTTGACCTCACCCATTGGATTGCTTCGATTTAATAACTTCTAGAGTAAATAGCATGAATCTTTAAATTAATTATCATCTATATCTAGATTATATAATTAATAAACAACAAAATTTATAAATACATGGCTAAGAATCAGCAGCGTCTTGGTTCTGTAGTAGTTGTTCTGTAATAACTACCATGGAACTGAGTCCAGTGGATCAAAATTCTATGTACATATAGGAGGAATCCACTTGTGCTACGCTCTCTTGTATTCTAAATTGTGTTTGGATTGTGTCTTTTCTATTTATGTTGATCGTGGTTTTGTACTTTTGCTTAGGTTATTGTAGACATTATTGAGGATATTCCTGCTTGTTCAGGTATTGCTTAGGGGTGTACCCTAATTTATCGTATTATTATTCTGTATTATTCTTGCTATCAGAGTCATACTAGGTTATACAAGTTAGCCGTTATGACGATTCGAGGTCAGGGTGGATCCTGCCTCACCCTCGAGTTGTCACATTTGTAATGTCGATGACACTGGGACCTGCGGGTCGGGACGTGACACGTTACGGCCATAAACTCCTATGTCGGGACCTTATACACATGCTTATAGGTGTATGCCATGCATGTAAGCCCTTTTGTCAGACAATTGTGCTTCTACATACCAGGATAAACATGCCTGCAAGGTTCTTTGGATGAGGTTTACGGCCGGTTTGGCCCCTCTCTTGTTGTTGATGTCGAGAGAGCTCTTTCTTCCTTATTTTTCTTGGACATTGTTTCTTTTAGCTTATTTATGCTCATTATACTTTGTAGATGACCTAGAATCAATTTTACACCACATTAAACACCATCTTCCAAATAAATGCTACAATACATGCCAATTAAATGTAGAAAGTAATATGAAAATATGTTTAATTATGCACTTGTCTGATCTTACCTATGAATGAGGTAATTGCTACAAAAGAAAAACCCATTGAAGAAAAGGGAGAAAATGATCTCCTTACAAATAAGTTAAATTATATTAAACACTAAAAAAGAGAAAATGATAAAACGTAATTTTTAACTTTTATAGAAATATCTATGCAAATGCCCCAAATATTTTGGTTTTTCTCATCATTGCTTTTTCTTCATTTGTATTCAAGTTATATGGATTAATTTTTTGATAGGTCACTAAGTTTTGAACTTATTTCTTTCCAATTAACAAGTTTTAATTTGTATAGTAAAGGTTACCCAAGTTTGATTTTCGTTTCACGGGAGGTTACTCGAGAGTGACCACATCCATGCTGCTTACTTGGATGCCGGAAAAACCACAGTCAGACATAGCTCGCCACGTCTTCAGTCTAAGATGGAGCCTCCACGTGCCTGTCCACATCAAGACTTTGTCCACATCAGCCTTAAGTAACCATTTTGATACTAAATGAAAACTTAGTGACCGGAAATGAAATAACAAAAACTGAGTGTGTGACCTATAAAATATTTAATCCAATATTGAATTGGAGATTTTTGTTATCTAACATTATTCAACATGTGTTGATCTGAGTATAGATTTCACAGTTTTAACCATTCTATAATCGAAGAAGAATATAGCAAACTTCATCCATCATCTGTTCTAATACATTCAAAAAACATATACATATATAATAATACAACTGTACAATGCATTAGAATAACTTCATTCAAGCATAGAATAGTTGAATGATACAGTGAAATTCAAGTCTAACATCATCATATTTACATCAGTAATTGTTTATATACATATATAGTGTTAAACACTGTACTCAAAATGGATATCACCATCACTAGCATGTCCATTAAACCACAGCAAGCACATCCAAAATTACAAAAAAAGATAACAAACCCCGAATCCATAAATGAGGCCCTCAAGATGGTCTTCTTTGTGCGATACCACCATCTATAGGAGTCCCTTTTCCTGGGGGAAGCCACACCCTTCCTTTTTTTGCCATTATCTCCCTCTTTTGCTTTCTCATCAGCCTTTTTACCTTTTCCTCCAGGTTTCTTTGCATACTGCCTTCCATGGGTAGATGTGCTTTTATCTGTTTCTTGTGAGGTGGTATTATCAGTCTTCTTATTGATGCCTAGTTTTCTCCTCCTCATCAAATTTCCTCTATAAGCAATAGTGTCACCAGTAGTAGGGATAGTTTCTTCAAGCATGGAAATTACTTGCCATGTGTGAAAGAAGTAAGTACATGTTGCTCTGGGGTGTAAGGGGTGTAAGTGAAAGTGAAATTTATAGCATTAAGAGAAGAGATACTTACTTGTGATACAGGCTCCTGGGTAAACTCTTGATGTGTTGTGCCTTCCTCTATCTCGCTACCTCGCCTTGCACAATGCATATAGAGCACACCAAATAGAGCAGATCTTAATTTCAATAGACTGAATTGTCTTTATTACATAAAATATATGTAATGTATATAATATATTATATCACTGCATAAATTACCTCTTGTCTACTTTATCTTGTATGCTATTATTTGGCCCACCACCATCATCAAAAGGTTGTTGACGGTCTTCAGGATCCTATTTTAAGTAGGGCAAGGAGAAAATTTTTTATTGTGTAATGTATGCAAGCAAATTATGTTGATTTACATTAAATGTGACCACAATACCAGTGGATGCAGTTGTACTGGTATGTCAACACATAAATCATCATCTGGCTGCTTGTGTTGATGCCCACTTGACTCTACACTTTCCATGTTACCTTGCCATTGAAAAGTAAAAACATGAAAATCTAGTAGCTAACTTACAAATGAATTTAGTCAACATTACAATGCAAACACAACAATTGATATCTATTTACCATGGTATCTTCTATTATGACCTCTTGCTCCACAAACCCTACAAGTGACTCTGCCTCCCCTGTTGGCCACCTTTCCCTTATTGAACCGAATGGTATTTTCATCGGCCTCCTTCCTCCTTAGCAGTGTTTTTCCTTTCTCTATTCTTGTTTACAAGCATAGGTGGTATCATGGTTTGTTGTTCAACTGTAGGCTAGGAATCCTTGTCATGTGTGGGGTTTAAGGTGTGCCCATAAGTATCTAGATATATGCCTACACTATAACACTCATACAAAAATTTTCTCGTTTTCCCTTGATATAATATATCACAGACACTGCGTGTGTGCAAGGCACACTTGTTAGCTACCAAACCCTACAAGAACAACTGGACTCATCTTTATCAACAACAAACTGTCTCCCTAATGCCTAAGACTTGATACTTGGACCCCCTAACCAAAGTTGTAGTATAAAGACAACTCAGATGTTTGTATTTCTCCAATGTTTTTAGAATTTTAGGGAAATGATTGGTTGTGCAATTTTTCATACAACCCCTTCTTCTTTGTATTCTAACCATCAATTGAGTTTTGTTAATCTCATTCAATGATACTATACCTTTTGTCCTTGCTTCAAGAATTTGGCCATTAAAACACTCACATAAGTTGTTCAATAATATGTCACACTTAAATTTGCACTGGAAATATGCCCTACACCAGTACTTTGGATCTATTTTTCTAAGGTAATCAAAGGCTCCTTGAGACATAATAGCCAAAGTATTTATTTTTCTATCAAATACCATTGGGTAAGTAGCCCTTGCACATCTCCACATTTGGGCTTTAAGTGACTTTCCTCTAAAGATTTTTCTGAAGTTGCTGTGGATGTGCCTCACACAAAATCTATGTTCACTAGCAAGAAACAACTCATCTATTGCACTAATTAAGCCCTAATTTGGACACACCATCTCCACAAGAAAAGAAAAACAAAATAATATATGAATCATCAGTCAGTAATAAACCAATGAAACACAATATTAGTTGCTAGTTTCTACACATACCTTCTGTCTATCACTCATGAAGGCTCAGTTTTGCACGTCTGTGATCATTAAATCTTCAAATAATAGCTGCAAGAACCATACCCAATTTTTCTGTTTTCTTTATTAATGACATCCCATGCTATAGGATAAATAAAGTTGTTAGCATCTATGCCCACTATAGTCAGTAACTGGCCCCCATAGAACCCTTTCAAAAAATACCCATCCACAGATATAATTCTCCTACAGCTGGCTAAAAAAACCCACTTCTAAGAGGTGATAGACAAACATACATTTCCTCGAACATGCCTTGGTCACATTTGAACTTAATTGTTGAGCCAGGGTGGGTCCTAAGTAGCTCTAGCCTGTAATCATAAATCCTTACCATTTGTGTTTCCTCATCCCCATCTTTTGCCCTAAATCACACATGCAAGCATACAAAAAAATGAAATGAAATAAAAAGTTAAAAAAGAAAAAAGTTTTAGTAGCCAGTAACCATTAACCAACCTACCATCCTATCATCCTATAGATAATTACCTTAAGGAATGCTTTTGGCCCTAAATGCTGTCAACCTTGTTATTTCAACCTCTTGGTTAATCTTCACAGCTTGTACAATCCCTAGCCAACTTCCATGCAGGGTCAGCCCTAAATTGCTCCATGTATGTTTTGCAATCCAATTTCCATTCATATGTTTGTTCTTATGTTCTTTCCCACACTCATGCTTTCAACACACTTGATTTTATCTGAATAGTTGTGCTATCCTTTGCCATTGGGGAGGCCCACAAGTAGAATCGATAGCCTTTTGCACAATAAGCCTTGCATCTGGTTTTTGTGTTGGGCCTGAAGATCATGACATATCTGTTTTTAATCCCATAATTTTTCACTAACTTTTTGAATTGTTTAAATTCCTTGAATTTCATGCTAATCTTGAAGTGAGGGTTTCTCATGTCAACTTCCTCAATAAACTCTACAAATGATGGTTTTGATGATCTTTTAGCCCCTTCGAATCAATTGATGAACATGAATGTAGCACATCACAGTCTTCATTGTCAGACTGTAATGTGTCTGCATCACCCAAGTCTGGTTGTTCTGGCCAGTCACAGTTACTAGAGCATTAGACATGCATTCACCTCCATTTGCTTCATCAACAGAGTCATCATCAAAGTTGTAATCTAATTCATCAAATTCAATTTCCTCATCAACCTTTTTCCCTTTTCCTGATCTCCCTTTCAATATCTCTTCCAAGTCATCTTCTTCTGGATCTTCATCCTCATCAGTAGGGTCTATTGATGTAGTAGTATTACCATCTGTCCCATGTGTACTACCACCAGCATCAGCATCCATACCCAAGTTTGCTCTATGCAAGCACCCCCTATCTCTAACAGCTATACGGGCATGAGTATTTCTTATGGAATCCACAGACATGGCCATTGTGAGAGCATCTAAGTTTGTTATAATTTCCTTGAACTTCCTACAATCACTATTTACATCCATCCACCATATCCTACACCCTTCTACAGCTATGTTCAATTGTCGAGCCATGTTTAGGATCTCAATCTTTGATATCTGATTTGCACAAAGAAAGTCTACATGCCCTGCATGCCTCTCTACTCCATGTAGAATGTAATGCATCTTAATTGTAAATAAGTTTGCTTTTGGTACTAAAATTGAATCCAATAAATAACTTAAGTTACTTGTCCTCCAAGCTTTAACCTAGATGCTAAAGTCCCATAATTGCATACTAAACTCAATTGAATAAAAATAAAAATCATTGGTATGAATAGAAAATTCAGCAAACACAAGAGCATACCAAACCAATGTAATGAAAAGTATTGTTGGGAAACATGAATTAGATCAAGATGCAAACAATGCAGATAATCCTATGTACATAGTGTTCACTGTCTTGGTCCTAACCATGTAATCTAATTAATTGTATCTATTTGTTCCACTCTAATATTGTAATGCCATAATTTAGAACTTGTCTTCTCAGTCTTTTCTTAACCAAACCAACTACAAGATAAGCAGTGTTCAGACTCATTGGGCATGAACAGAAAATTCAGCAAACAAATTGCTCAAACTACACATTCTATTCAATTAAAGACAAAATAAAAATCAAATGACAAAATTATAATTTAACAACACACCACACACCACACACTTCATAAAATAATTTTAAACCATCACAAGTGCATATCCACATTGACATTCACAACAAATTTTAAAAACCCTGCAAATAAAGATTCTCTTTGAATATGTTATGAATGCCACCAACCCATTAGAAGCCTAACGGTTTGAGGACAGGCTTTAGGGCTCAAAAGCCTCATTAGCCCGTAGCTCAGGTTGCTCTTAAGCAACAAATGGGAAGGTGCCATCCTAACACATTCAAAGGTGAGCACACACACTTAATAAAAAAACATATACATTTGGGCATGAAAAGAAAATTCAGCAAACAAATTGCTCAAACTGCACATTCTATTCAATTAAAGACAGAATAAAAATCAGATGACAAAAGGTATGAAGTAGAAATTAAACAACACCACATACACAATTAAAATAAATCCCCAATTTCATATTCTTCAATAAGAACAAAAAACTCATTAT
Organism: Dioscorea cayenensis subsp. rotundata; assembly: GCF_009730915.1. NCBI lineage: Eukaryota > Viridiplantae > Streptophyta > Magnoliopsida > Dioscoreales > Dioscoreaceae > Dioscorea > Dioscorea cayenensis. The sequence continues at coordinate 8,988,863 of NC_052472.1, read as the reverse complement.
AAAATAAAAGTTCACAAGGGTTTTCAAGTAAGAACTTAGGTTCGTGTTCTCCAAGTTAAAGTGCAATGCTCTCTGTACCAAAGGTATGAAGTAGCTGGACTACGCCAGGCCTCAAAACCAGTGGCAAGTCAAACCAGTGACTTTATATGAACTATAAACCCTCATTCAAATCATCACTTAGCATCAATGAACACATGCACATTATAAAAGAATTAAATGAACAGAACTACATAACCTACAAAAATTAAAATGCAAGAACACATACACAATTAAATATAAATCCATCATTTGGGCATATTAGTGTACATACACATAAAAAGAATTACATGAACAGAACTACATAACTAAAGGCAGAAGAAATAGAAATTAAACAGCACCACATACACAATTAAAATAAATCTCTAATTTCATATTCTTCAATAAGAACAGAAAACTCATTATAAAATAAAAAACTCACAAGGGTTTTTAAGTAGGAACTTAGGTTCGTGTTCTCCAAGTCAAAGTGCAATGTTCTCTATACCAAAGGTATGAAGTAGCTGGACCAGGCCAGGCCTCAAAACCAATGGCAAGTCGAACCAGTGACTTTATATGAACTATAAACCCATCGTTCAAATCATCACTTAGCATCAATGAACACATGCACATCATAAAATAATTAAATGAACATAACTACATAATTTACAAAAATTAAAATGCAAGAACACATACACAATTAAAATAAATCCATCATCTGGGAATATTAGTAGACATACACATAAAAAGAATTAAATGAATAGAACTACACAACTAAATGCAGAAAAATAGAAATTAAATAGCACCACATACACAATTAAACAACTACATAACTTCATAAAAAACATATACATTGGGCATGAAAAGAAAATTCAGTAAACAAATTTGCTCAAACTGCATATTCTATTCAATTAAAGACAATAAAAAAATTAATTGACAAAATTATAATTTAACAACACACCACACACTCTCATAAAATAAATTTAAACCATCACAAATACATATTAACATTGACATTCACCACAAATTTTAAAAACCCTGCAAATAAAGATTCTCTTTGAATGTGTTATAAATGCCACCAACACATTAGAAGCCAAACGGTTTGAGGACAGGCTTTAGGGCTTAAAAGCCTCATTAGCTCGTAGCTCAGGTTGCTATTAAGCAACAAATGGGAAGGTGCCATCCTCACACATTCAAAGGTGAGCATACTGACACGTCTGAATATGCGTGTGTGTACCGCAAGTGTACGGGTGTCGAAGTAATAAAATACCTGGTGAGTCGGGTAGTTGAATCCACAGGGAACATGGCTACTAGTACTAACTTCTTCTCTGTTTTCTAGCCTAATGATAAATTGAACGGTGTGGTGATCTAATGTGCGAAGAAACGAATACCGGAGATGAATATGCAAGGGTGAAATGGAGGGAGAGTCTCAATCAATAAAAATGAGGTACCCGGGCAATGCTACCCCTAGGATCTAACATGAAGTTCAAGATTCGCTAAATGCTTCTAAGCCGATTCTAATGAGTCGAGGTAATCCAAGAACAACCGGCCCTTACCTCCAAGCCACTGGTACTAGTCCCCTACAAGGTCCCGGTGGAGAAATCGACCAATCTCAACACCTCACACCCCATATGGCCGCAATACGCTCTAGAGACACCTAAGAGTGAAACCAATTCCTAAAGATAGATCTAACCCTAATTCCCGGTGAAGGATTCCTAACCCCCTACAAGGTCCCCGCGGAGAAATCTCTCAATCTCACACCTCACACCAAATATGGTTGCATAGAGTCTAGGGAATACGGAGATAGGAAACACTCAATCGGAAGGGAAAGGGGACGCTCCACTATCTCATGACTCACCCTCTCAACTCTCTTTAACCTTGAAGTTCTAACTCTAATGGAGACCCCTCTCTCATCAAAGTAACAAATCATGCATATACAATCAACCACAAGGATCAATAAAACATGCAAGCAATGGGAACACAAGATTAAAACTCAAATCAACTCGGATTAACTAGAAACATAAAGCAAATCAATACAAAAGAATAAATCCTAGGGTTCACATGCCCAAGTATCTACTAGAGTTTAGCCCTCCATGGGCAAGTTACAAGACAATGATTAATATAATGAAAAGCAACAAAAACCATAGAGAAAACCCTATTGAATTCGTGATGATTGGCCTTGGTCGGTAGTTCAACATCTTGAAGGACTCCTCTCTGAAGCTAGGGTCGCCTGTGGCTTCCCAAATGCTATGATGGCGAAGGAAACTATAGAAGTTGGTGAAGAATACCCTCCAAATCGACAAAGACCTCCTCTCCAAACCCTAGCCGTCTCATCCCTCAAGAGCCGCACAAAAGATGAGAAAGAATAGGGCAAAACGGCTATTTATAGGCCTTAGACCGCGTCTGTCACGTACCCCCACACGCGCCCATGTGGATTTTCCACGCGCTCCCATGGGCTGCAATAATTTCCACACGGGCGCGTGAACAGTAATTCTGCTACAATGCTTAGCTACAGTAAACTATTTATAGTATTTCGCTACAGTACTTAGCTATGGTACTCTCCATAATTGCGGTCCAAACACCCTTCTCTTGAGGCAACATGGCCGGGCACACGTCCATGTGGTAGACAATAAGACTTTTCTTCATCGACGTATCTTTGAGAGGTCTTGCAATCTTCACAAAGAGAAGGAACATGAAGATGTGGCTGCCTTTGTGCCCTTCTAACTAGTGAATTGACTTGAATCTTCTTGGAAATTGGAACACATCTCCACGTTCATGAACTCCTCTCGTGTCTTGGTCCTTGAATTGAACAAGAACTCCAAACATTGTGTCTTTATAGCCTATCTTTGCTTCCTTTTTACTCTTCAAGGCATTCACAACCTATATGCATAAAAGAACACCAAATACACAATATGAGACATAAACCATGGTAAAAATGATGCTCAATGCATGTAAAACATATATAGAAATATATCTACTCAAGCACTTATCACATACATACTTAATAAAAAAAACATACACATTGAGCATGAAAAGAAAATTCAGCAAACACATTGCTTAAACTGCACATTCTATTCAATTAAAGATAGAATAAAAATCAATTGACAAAATTATAAATTTAACACACTTCATAAAATAAAACCAAAACATCACAAGGAAAATAGACAAACCATTACAAACTTATGAAGATCTAAAGAGAGGAAAACAGAGAAACCAGTAGAAAAACAGAAACTTTTGGGTTTAAATTCAATACAGAACTTAAACTTTTAAATGACAAACAGATGAAAAACAGAGACCTTCAACAGCAAATTCAGTACATAACTGATTATTTAACAAATAACAAACAAAATAGTGGAATACAGAAACCTTCAACCCCAAATTCAATACAAAACTTATTATTTAACAAACAAAACTGTGGAAAAATTAAACACTGAACTCCAAATTCTAATTTAGATCCCAAAATTAAAACAAAAGAGATTTTAAAACATAAAACTCACACTGGTTTAAACCTTGAAGCCATACTGTATCCAAAATAAAATAAATAAATTGTTAAACATCACACTTACAATATTCTGGTGCTTCTGCTCCCGTAGCCCAAACCTCCTAATCAATCGACATCACTCAAAGCTTATCCTTGAACCTCCCTGTTTATCCTTGAACCTCTCTCTTGGTAGACAAGATGCTTCCCATAACTGCAAAGTTTAAAAGAAGGATGTTAGTGTTTGCACGAAGGGTACAGGAGAAAAAACCTCACCAAACTAATGACCGTCGAAGGAAGAAAAACCTAAGGGACGTGCAAGGGAGAAGAAGTGTTGGGCTAGTAGGTGGCTGCTCAGCTTGGGAGATGAGTATGGGGGTTAAGGTTCGGTTAGGGAAACACTAGGATTTCAAGATGAAAAGAGGAAGAAGGCGGCATCTGCTCGGCTTGGGAGATGACTATAGAGTTAGGGTTTGGCTAGGGGGAAGATGATGACTATAGGGTAAGTGATGGGGTTAGGGTTTGGCTTGGGAGATGAGTATGGGCCGCCGCTCGTGGGTAGAAGACGATGGGATTAGGGTTTTGCTTGGGAGATGAGTATGGGCCGCCACTTTGTGGGAGAAGACGATGGGGTTAGGGTTTAGCTTGGGAGATGAGTATGGGCCTCCGCTCTGTGGGAGAAGACGATGGGGTTAGGGTTAGGATTTGGCTTGGGAGATGAGCATGGGCCGCCTCTGTGGAAGAAGACAGTGGAGTTAGGGTTAGGGTTTTGTTAGGGTATGGCTTGGGAGATGAGTGGCCACCGCTCTGTGGGAGAAGTCGATGGGGTTAGGGTTAGGGTTCGGCTGAACACAGGGCTTTTATTCACAAGTTGACGTGGACAGGCCGGCTGACGTGGAGGCTCCATCTCAGACTGAGGACATGGCGAGCTGTGCTAACTGTGTTTTTTCCGGCATCCAGGTCAGCAGCATGGATGTGGTCACTTGCGGGTAACATCCCGATGAAAATAAATCAAACTTAAGTAACCTTTATGATACAAAATTAAAAAACTTAGTCACCGGAAAGAAATAAGTTCAAAACTTAGTGGCCTATCAAAAAATTAATCCCAAGTTGATATATATTGTTATTTTTATCATATTGCACTTTATATACATAATAAATTTTCTAAATATTGTTTGACATGTGTTTTTAAAATGAAATATACTTGAATCTAATAGTCAATAATACGATAATATTATAACAAGAAAACAAAAACAAATAGTTCATAAGATATATTCATAAAAATAATATAAAAAAATTAATTACAAGTCATAAATGAGACATAAAAGTGATCCCAGTTATAATAATTCATCACCAAAAACATCAGTGAAATGTCTCAGCATGGAAAAGTAAATGTTTCATATATAAATGAGGCTAATTTAAACTATTAATAAACACGTACCCCAGCCAAATCTTTATCAATTAATTCATGTTCCTTCGACATGAAGAGCTGAAGAGGTGAAGAGGTGATCCCAATTTTAGTCATGGTGCAGGTATTTAAATGCACTGTTAAGAATATCATAACCATATATATCCTTCTAGTTCTCTCAATTTCACATATAAACATTTCAGTCTTTTGTCCAAAGATTTTTCACTGCATCAGGAGGGTCATTAACTATGTGCAGAGTGCACATACAAATACAGGCACATTATTTATAATGATATATACACAATTTTATATATATATATATACATATATAATTTAAAAAATATATATATAATTATAAAAACAGTTGAATATGTTCCGAAAGGCTGCACTATTTTAATTAAATTTGATTAAGGTCTTACTAATAAAAAATTTCATGAAAGTTTAATCAACAAAGGGGGACTTTTCAAAAATTCTACTTCTGACTTTACATGCCACTTTCACAAAATAAACGCTATGACATCTTGATTTATTTATTTCTAAAAAATATTGAAAATTATATTAAAAATACAAATAAGAAAAAATAGAAGTGCCCAAAGAAATAATACGAGGTCCAGCGTGAAAGAATCTAGTGGTGGTACTAGACCAAGTTAAAATTTAAAATGATTGAAAATGTTAACATAACCAGGAGCTTTTTAATTTTATTAATCACCAAAATAATTTGATTTGTATATGGAAATTACCTCTTCATCATCTTGACTACATAACATTGGAAAACAACAACTTGGCTCTCTTCTTCCTGGATACACATGCATATCATTACCAACTGAACTATCGTTCTACATAGATTTTAAAATTGAAAATATTTAGCAGTTATAAATCTCTGATGATCTCCATCCAAGAAGGTACGTTTGTCAAGTACCTCATTAATGATACGTTTACCAATTTATTTATTTTTATTCTTTTTATTGCCCCTATGTGTGTTCAAAACTAGGCGTGTAGTCAATCCTTTGAAGTTGAATCAAGTATTAATTTATCATAAATTAATATGCTAATCAATTCTTAGAAAACAAATTGGCAATTTGCTAGAAGAGATTAATGTGATGCAAATCAAACAAGTTTTTTGAACACAAAGTAAAGACACATAAGGTACGGAATCTTTAGAAGATGACGTGTTTTGAAGTTATTTAAAAAAATTAAAAATAAAATGATTTTACGAGGCACTAATTGGGGGAGGTTAGAATTTCCAGAGAAAGACAACCTAGATTGATAGTTGAACATTTTATTTATTAATGTTTTTGGCATTTTTTAAATAATATTATTAAATTAAAAAATTATAAAAATAGAGCTCGTTTTTTGAATTTACTTGAGCCAAGTAATTTTGTTTATGTTTCTTTTTTAATAATAATATTATTTTTTTAAGATTTTAGTCTTATTGGGAAAAGAGGAGCTCGAATTTGTGCTTATATAGCCCCTGACTCTACTTGTTAGCTAGAACGGAAAGGAATGGAGTGATGAGGAGGCAATATCTAACTTTATTAATCATATATTAATATATTAAAAAGGGAATAAACATTTGGTAGAAAAAAATTTTACATTCTGATGAGTAAATGCACCAACACAACTGATAAGTGGATAAGGGAGCATATTTTTATTTGATTATAATACTTATTTGAAAGATGATATTTAACATCATGTAAAAATTGATACTTGATCACAGGCAATGCATAATGAGCAAGAGGGATCTAAAAGAAGTAATTCTAAAGTAAAACAAGGGAAAAAGAGCTTCCTCGACATCAAGATAAGAAAACAGACCAAATAGAATACCTTATAGTCTCCTTACGACCACCTCTTATGGTCATAAGCCTCATTTAGAAAACCTTGTGGGAAAGCTTATGCTCATAAGCAAGAGCACAACTGCTAGGCAGAAAGGTTTAGGGGCATGACTTACGCCGCTAAGCTGGGGCATGGTTCATCCGGAGGAGTTTATGGGGAGGATACACATTCGTAAAGGAGATTACAAGCACCATCTAAAGAAACTTTCAACCGTAAGTTGGACCATAACACCAAGACATAAGATCTTATAGGCCGCGCTTACGGTCATAAGATGCTGATAAGGCACGTGACCCATTATCTCCAGCTCCTTACGACTCATTTTTACGCTCATAAGTTGTCCGCAAGGGATTAGGTATTAAAGATTTTACTGAGATTTTTATGAGAAACTTTTTGGTGGCCAAGCAAAGGAATGAGAGGAGAAAGAATCTCAGTCCTTTCTTCTATAATCAAATGATTTGGAGGGCTTCATCCATAGTCTAGTTCATTATAAGAGCCGTCGAGGCTTGTTCTCGGCGGCATTTATGGAAGACTTGTGGAAGATTCACCAACATTTCGAGGCGATGAAGCTTAGAGCAAGTTTTAATGCTTTAATTTGCATTTTGCATATTGGTTGGATTGTATGATAGTTCTCCCTAATGGATAATTAAACTTCATGGTGTTTGGGCATGGATAGAACCTAGGGTTTACTTTTTGATGACAATGGTTGTGGACTTTAAAGCTTGCATTGGTTGATCTATTGCTACTTTGATGTTAAATTTAATTATGTTCTTTCTTGTCTTGAACTATATTTCTAGCAAAAGTTGGGAGTTTCATGATTGATGTACGTGTGTGACGAATCGAGAGATCCACCTAATATAAACGTACCACATTTGGAAGCAACCACGAGTTCACCAGAAATAGGGCACTTTGGGATTGAGATTTCTCTCCCCGTTGTTCTTCGGAGTGAGTTGACATTAGGATTCCAATCATAGTGCAATCATAGAGAGTGAGCATTAGGAAGAGATTCCAATCTTGCTTTATATGGGATTAGGAACAATAACCTCGAGAGAGGGATTGGCTACTCATTGAACTCGTGTCTTCTTTAGATAGAGTTCACCGAGTGAATGAAGTCATAGCATAGCTTGTAATAAAGCGGTATGAGACTAGTTAATATTCACCTTGAGAAAAGGAGCAATATAATTTTAAAACTCTATCGGTTCAATGTACTACATAAATCTAGTGTAACTTTGTCTGGAGCTTAATCAAACCCTAGGGAAAATCTATGCCCAAACACTCTTCTCTTATGCTTGACTCATGATTTTTATTTTTGCTTTAATTCTTAGCTTCTATTTAAGATTTGACAACTATGACTCAGTTTAGGCTAATTGACGAGCTGTGAATTAGTACTAGTATTCCCTAGTTCCTCCTAGATCAACAACCCTGCTTTTAATACACTATATTAGTTGATCAGCATGTGTACTTGCATTTTGTAGGTGACATTAGTCCTATTAATAACCCCACACTAAACATACTATATTCCCACTACTTGGCACAACTTATCACACTCATATTTTGCATGCATGATGCTTTATATAAAGCCATGGACCATAAAAATTAGGTCATACTAAGATCTAATTAACTAATCTTACTCAAGCTCAAACTAAATAACTATTATTAAATTTTAGATAAATATGAGCTTGTGTTTATCATTAATTCCAATAGTCTCCTTAAATCAAGCTCATCAATAGTTTATACTCTAATTGCATTTTTGTTTTCAAATTACTTTGATTTAATCAAGTGTTTTAATCTCTTCTTTTCTTTAATGTCATTTTAAAATACATGAATTTTAAAATACAATTAAGTAAAATTCGGTGTTTGGTTAGATGTAACTGAAGATGCTACACTATAAGATTTTATATTCGGTTAAAGAAATTTGTAAATTTGAAATTAAAAACCTTTTACATACAAAATATTTTAATGTCATTTTAATGATTTTTAAGTGCCGTATTAATTAGTTTAACTATTAATTTTATTATTAAATTAGTCATTAAATTTATTAAATTTTATTAATTTTTTTATTACATTTTGTAATTTTTGAATTTAATTATTAACCCAACAAAAAGAGTATTTATTAACTTTTCACACATTTCTAGCATGTTATTTAATGATTTTAATTATCGTATTGATCATTTTAACTATTAATTTTATTATTAAACTAGTTATAAAAATAATTATTAAATTTATTATTAGATTTTATAACCTTTCCACTCAACAAAAGTATCCATGAATGTTTGACAATACTTGTTTTTTTTTAATTGGCCATATATATAGGTCACAAGTTATGCATGTGAAAAAGCCTAAATACAAGGGATTTGGTTTTAGACCCAATTTGGTTTCTAAAACCAAATCCCTCATTGGATGTAATCTGAGTTATATGGGTTTTTAAAATCCTATGAAACAAATGCTGGATTTATAGAAACCCACTAACTCAAGTTACATGTAACTCCAAATCGCTCCAAACAAACACTACCTAAATCTAACTACATTTTCCTTTTTGGCTTATTTAGCTTAATATTAGTTACTTCAACTTTACTTAGAAGCTTATGCTTTAAGGCATCAACTTTTAAATTAGTTATAACATACTGTTCATTTGAACTATACAATTTTTTGTTTCCATGAATCATCTTAACCAATTGAATCATTAGATTTCATTGCTTCAACTTGCTTGGTCAAATTCCTTGTTTCAACACTACTTACTAGTTCTTTCAGGTTATTGGACTCTTTCTGTGACAACTCAAATTTTGTTTTCTAGATATTTTACCTTCTTTAAAGCTAATTTATTAGTTGAAAAGGTACTTCACTAAAAAATAAAAATTTATATCACCACAGTCTTAATAGACTTAAAAGAAGCTTTTTTCCTCTTAATTTTACATATCTCCATCTTCAGTGAATATATATGAGGTAAAGTTGATACCATATATATACTTGTGTAACTTTAAGTTATCATAATATTCATACCTCAGTCTCACATAGGGAAGTCCTCAAGAATTGGGTTAAGAACCGGCATACTTGAGAAACATAAAGGGCAATGATGACTAGAGGACACATTTATCTTTGCAATTAAGTTATCTTGGTTATTTTTGATAGTTTGAATTCTATTTTTAATTTTCATATCATAACCTCAATTAGATAATTGACCATGATAAGAAGATTTTGGTAAAGTCTAAGAGTATAATAAACATCCGCAATACACCTCTTAGACTCATATATTCATAACAATGTTGATATTTGCGGATAACTAGAACACTAACATTGTTTCCAGACTTTACCTCCAATTTGAAATATCATTCACTATTAAGAATAACTTTCTCTGCTTTTAAAAGTTCTTGCAATCTAGTTCGTGTATTTAGACTTGTAATAACCAAATCTTTTACAATTTAAAGCACTATAGCTTCAACCTATATTTCTTATAACTACATATGTAGTTATTTCTTTTAAGCATTATAAACTCCTCTTTTCTTATTAATTAAGATTTTTATGTGATTTTCTTTTATTAGCTTCCAATATCAATTGACCTAGTAATGATTTTCTTGACACATATTTTATTGAGTTTTTTTTTTTGCTGCATAACCCATTAATAAAATAGTCTGCTTTTATTTTTTCTGCAAAAGTTAGTTTTTTTCTCCATTTTCCTATTGAAATAGTTCGACATTCTGACTATAATGGCCATAACTATAACAATATTGATGCCATTTAACATTTGACTTGTCTGCTGACTTTGGTTTATGAGTTGTTGAGAATGGTCATTTTTGTCCTCTTTTTCTTCTTTGACATTGATTTTCTTGTTATTGGTGCTACTAGTATTGGTTGCTATAATCATTGTTTCCTTTGTCTTTACCTCTGCCTCTGTCTCTATCACTATCTCTTTATAGTGTTACTTGATTTTCTATCGAGTCCTTCAATGCTTGATCCTCTCTATCTGATGAATTAAACTTATATTAATACACCAACAATAGCTTTGCAGTTATTCAAGTAAGAACTTATATATGTATATATATATATCTTTAGTTTTTCTATAGCTAAAAAAAAACAATGTTTTTTTAATATCAAGAATCAAAGTATTTTTTTAATGATAATGATATCTTTGGTCTTGCCTTTGCATATTCACATTTTGTTAAGAATCATTGTCAACTAGTAGAAATAATCGTAAACTATTCTCCTGACTTAATGGAAGTGTTTTAAACTTTGAAAATAAAACTTGAAGTTGTTGCTTCCTTACTCTTGCAGACTTTTGATATTTTTTTATGATATATATACTTTGAAGTTTCTTTGTGAAGAATAGTCTCCACGATCAATGATTAATTCCTTGAAATAGTTAACTTTTAACCTTGTGATCCTTGAACCTCAAAATTTTTATTTTAACTTTCTTAGCCTCTTACATTAGAGTGTTAGGAGTTATTTCTAGAACTCATTTTGAGATGATTTGCTAATAATCCTTAGATCTCAAGAAATTCTCTATCAAAATGTTCTAATGGTCATAATGACCATGGAAACACAAAACTATAGTCTATATAAAATTATCACCTGTCATGAGGATTGCTAATACAAGTAAAATAATCTTGCTTTGATACTACTTGTTGTGAAAAGAGAAAAGGGGAACTTGAGACCTATGGCTTATAGCCTCTAACCTTACCTATTATAAGAGAAAAGGGGATGGGCAAACGATAAATAACTTTATTATTCACACAAATATATAAAAAGAAGAGACAAACACTTAGTAGGACAAACTTCCACACCGTAATGGGTTAGTAAACACACAATTACACCCTCATACTAGACACACCAGACTTCCACTACTTGGCACAACATGTCACACTCATGATTTGTATATATGGTGCTTTATATAGAATCATAGAACACATAAATAAGGTCTTACTAAGACTTAAATTAACTAATCGTTTCCAAATTGAAGTAAATAATTATCACTATAAAGTAAACAAACATAAGATTTTGTTTATCATGAACTTTAACAATTCTTCCACTTTTATTTACATTTAAATTTTCATTATTTATAAGGTTTTGTCCATGTTCCATAAAGTTTATGCATTTAAAACTTACATGAAATGTAAATGTTTACAACTCTATTGAGGTCTATATAGGTTAATGTTTTTAAAATTTTTATAATTTTTCTTAGGACCTTTATTTTTTTATTAATGTAACTCTTTCTTCTAGGAAACAAAGGCAACTCAATGTGATTGAAAAATATGACAAAATTTATAGTGAATGTTACCATTACAAAGTAACACTATATACTAATAAGTTGAATCTTTATCAAAGTAAAAACTAATTTTATATGACTTCAATTTCAAAACAAATAAGCTGATCTTATTCTAATTTTAAGTAAACAAATAATAATTCAATGAAATTGACTTTCAAAATATAATTACATATGGTTGATAAGTGCTATATTACATATATTATATCGATCTTATTTAGCACTTACGTGATCCTTAAGAGTATGTTTTTATGGATATCTGGTACTTAGTTGTTCTATTATTTCTTATTGGACAAAAAAGCATGACAAGAGCCAAAGGATGAAAATTAGGAGTAAAACAGTGCCAAAAAGCAGCAAACAGAGAACTACATGGGCAGGGTACACGCTCATGTACTTGCCTTTGTATACTTCGGTAGAGAAGCACACAGAAACTATGTGCATATTCGTTTACTACCTGAGAAGAACATGACCGTGTAGATGAAGAACACCCCCATGTACATTTAAAGAGTTGTAGAGCATGTTCCAGACAAAAACATGGGTAGAAGTAGAGTATATGGTCATGCAACTCAAGAGTTGAAGCGAGGATTTTGCTTGAGCGTTACACGACGAAATGAAGCATTACACAGCCATGTACAACCACCTGTGTACCCCGGGGGTGAGAGTTTTTTAACAAGTCCTGAGAGTTACACGGGCAAGCTATACGCCCGTGTATTTACCCATGTACCAATCGGATTCCTGGAAATATAAATAGAAGTTTTCAAGGGTTTTGGGGGATCTGATTTTTGACCTAATTCCTAGTAAAGAAGCTGAGGAAGATTGGCTAAGGTTTAGAGAAGATCCAAGCTATCAAGGAGGAGATCGAAAGAGTCGTCGAAGTGACGATCCATTGGTGACGATATCTGCTCACATCTACTCCAACATCAAAGACATTGAGAAGGGGTTTTTCTTTTTATGGCTAGGGTTTTAGAGATTGATTTACATTTTGTAGTGATGAACCTAGGCCCCATAGAAGGCTAACTTCCTTGGGTGTCGGATTGATGTAGCTCGAGGATACTTTTACTTTGTTATTGCTATTTATTATAGATTGCCTTTGGCTTTTCATATTCATCTTTGTTTATCATTGTTGGTTTTGTGTATTGAAAGAGTTAATACCATTGTGTTTCACATTAGGTATCAAGAGATCCATATGAGGAGATCACACATAGATAAATAGGTATGACTGATGCTCACTAGAGATAATTAAGGTGCCATGCACCTATCGATTAGAATCTTGTAGTTTATCTCCGATTCTTGACATGGAAATTCCTAGAGCTCATTGCAATTGTGCGAAGGTAGAGGTAGGAGAGATCCACTTCTATCATAACATGGGATTAGACACTAGGGAGTCTTGACAGAACACTTAATGTATTTTTAATTCCTTTGATCCGATTAAGCTAGGGGTTTATCTATATTGAATTGCAATAGTATTATTTACTAATTCCCAAGTGAAGTCATGTTTGGGTACCATTTTATTCATTGCTTCTAGTCCTCTTCCCTCTTTGATATGGTCTTTTACTTCTTTTACTATTTTTGTCTTTGGAGATTGACTTTGATTCTTGATTAGTAGTTAGCTAGCTAAGATAGAGGTAGTATTGGTACTATTTAGTTCCTCTGGATTAGACCTTGCTCTTTTACAAGTATTATTTCGATTGTTACGTACACTTGTTTGCGTATTCACACAATCAATAAGTGGTTGTATTCAAAGTTTCCGAAGCTAGTGATACATTGTTAATTTTATCCTATTTTGGGCTCAAACTAATTCAAAAATTATAGGTTATTTATCATATCACCAAATTTGTCAAATGTTTTTTTGAACTTGAAAATAAAGTTCAACGTGGATTGATGTATACTGTAGGTTTTCAGATAAAAAAAGGTTAGTGATAAGTGTGTAATGATACATCATTTATATATTGTTTTTTACACTTATTTGACATATATTAGAGTATTTCTTCAGAAGATTACGTTAAACCTAGTAAAAATTATATTTTCAGGTGTTGGGTGATGAGTGCATTGTATATCGTATTTTATTTACCTCCAAATTGCATTTTAAATGTCTTTTAGAAAATTTTGTATATATTTTGGTGTTATTCCAGATATTTTGTTGTTGTTGTATAGAATAAAAGGTTTTATAACAATAGAAGCTGTTTTAAATCAAAAATGGGCAAAAGAATGTCAAATGCTAAGTGTTCAGGCTAAGCATGACCTAAGCACAACCATGCTTAGTGGTTGTGCTTATTGCTGGCCTTTACTAGAACTCTCAACAAAGCAAGTAAGGTTACTGTTCCCATAGCACAAGCATACCTCTGACAACGCCCCTTGCATGTGACGCGCAAGTGCATAGGTTTGTCGAAGTAATAAATCCTAGGTGAGTGGGTATCGTATCCACAGGGAATAGTAAATAGAAACACAACGATTCCTATTTAAGTAGGATGAGAATGAATCAATGATGGTGTGAATAAGATTGATATGAAAAGAGTAAAAGAAATAAGAAAGAGAGGCATGATAAAATGAGAGGAAAGGCAATCGAAAGAAGCGGGGTACTTAGACAATGCTTCCTCTAGGACTAATGTTTTAAGTGTAAGACCAACTATTATGTCTCCTAATTGACGCTTAATGAGTCGTGGAAATCCTTAAACACATGGTCCCAAACCTAAGGTCAACCGTGAATAACTCTACACTATGTCCCAACGGAGAAATCGATCAATCTCAACATCTCACACTGTGTAGAGTTGCAATACACTCTAGGTATTTCAAGTGGTAAACCCTATTCCAATGTATAGATCTAACCCTTTGGTCAAGGCGAAAAACCCCTAGTCACAACTAAGCCCTAGGTGCTAAAGTCACTTCAATGCTTCACTCCGTTGCCTGTACAACTAAGCCCCAACAGAGGTCATCTCTTAGCCCATTCACTCTACTATGACCGCAAAGAACTCTTGGAATATGGAGGTAGGATAAATCACATTGAAAGGGAAAGGGGATGCTCCACTACCTCTCGACTCACCCTCTCGACCCTCTCCAACCTTGCTTTGTCTAACCCTCATGGTGTGTCACTCATCCATAAAGGTTACCAAGATGGTCTCTCAACCCCAGTGTCACTCTAAAGGAGAAATCATTCAACAAGCATTCAAGTTTAGAACTCAATTAGAAACATCAATTAAGGAAAGCATAATAAAAGGTCAATGAAACAAAAAGCATCCTAGGGTTTACAAAATCCAAGTACCCACTAGGGGTTTTATCTCTCCATGGAGCAAGATACAATCAATAATGAAATCAAATGTAAAAACATGAAATCCATAGTAAAACCCCCTCTGTATTCTTGTCGATGGTCATGTGGAGTGGCCTCGTTTTCTCTAAAGGTCTCCTTGTCAAGCCTAGGGCACACCTCGCCGGATCGGTATCGATGAAAGCTCACCCAATAACTATCTTCCAAGCGAAACGCGGTATTGAAGCTGTATAACCACTCCAAAAGCCTTGCCAAAGCCTCTCTAAACCCTAGCCGCCGGCCTCTCAAAAGTTGGAGAAAATATAGGAAAAGGGATGTTGCAAATCGGGCTGAAAAAATGGCTTTAAATAGGCTGGAATCGGATATCCACACGGGCCTGTGGATGTTCCACACCCCCCTGTGGAATTCCCACACGCCCGTGTGGATTTTCTGAATTCTGATTTTCGGCCGGCTGTGAACAGTAACTGCTATAGTAAATTGTTACATTGATTTGCTATAGTAACCTGCTGCGGTACCCCCACCAAAAACACTCCTGAATCCACTTTTCATCGAGGCATCATAAACAGGCACATGTTTATGCCGTAGATCACATCGCTTCTTTAATAAACGGGCTTCATTGGTAAAGATGTTGCTATCATTGCACAAGTTGGGATATGCAAATGTGACTGCTTTCGTGACCCTCAAACTCATTGTAATGGCTTGAATACATGGAAGTTGGCACACATTCATGTATCTTAGAGCCCCACTTATGTCTTCGCGTTTGTTGCTTCCAAGATTCCACCAAATAGTGTGTTCACGATCTACTTTTAGCTTCTTTTCTTAATACTTAGCTTTATAACCCTACATGCGCAAAAGAACACAAATACACATGTATTAGCGCTTAAACCTGATAAAAGTCATGCTCATCGTAAGAAAAAAATACTTCGCATTCTTAACACACAAACACTTATCAACCTCCGAGAGAGCACATTCGTGCTCTACCCGTGCTCTCTCCCCATTTTTTCCACTTCCTTTCAGTAAATATAATGCACGGTTTCTCTACCCCGAGCAGGGTATGATTTTGGGGAGTATGGGCTAAGCATGACCGTGATGCACCCGTTCTTTTCACTGCCTGGGAGACTTATTTATTTCATGCTAAATTCCCATGAAAAGCATGACCTAAGTATGACAATTCTTAGGTTAAGCCAAGATCTAAGGCATTGGATGGAGCTTTTTGATGGGGGGTTTTTCTCCTCTCCTCTAGGTGATAGCTTGGGGAGTTTTGGGCGATCTTCACCACCAATTCCAGGGAATTTGAAGCTGAGTTTAAAGGCACATTGAGAAGTGGAACTTAGCAATTGAAGAAGTTCTCTAGAGTACATTTGAGAGATCTTGATTGAAAGAGAGAGTCATGGATATTTATTGTTTTGTATCTCTTTTTTTTTCTCATTTGTATGAACCTATGAGGGGCTAACCATTCTACGACGCCTGGGCTTTATGAATCATGTTGCTTAGTGTACTGTGATTTACTTGTTTTTCATAACTATGGAGTTTTATGAGTTCTTATGTTAAATCTTATGCCATATAACTTGATGTGCTTGATTTGTATAGTTGTAGTTGTAAAACTTGACGTGTATCGATTTCCGCCCGTGGTTGTAATTGCAAAACTTGACGCATATGAGACCCGTAGTTATAATTGCAAAACTCAACATATTTAAGAGCCATATATATGGTATTGCTTGTGAGCACATGTAAGAACCCTAACATGTACCTGATAGTCATTGGAAGCAAGTCTGTACATTAATGCACTTGGGAATTAGTTGGGGCATTACTTCTCATTGTTGCAACAACTCAACCTTTGTCCACTTGTCCTTCTCGCCTTTATTTCTTACTTCACATTAGTTTAATTACTTTACCTTCCTACTATTGTCTGGCTAGATATTAGAAGAATAATTTATAATAGAAGTCCCGGTCACTGTGGTTCGACAACCCTGCCCCTCACGGGGTATTACTTTATTACTTATTATAATCCGTACACTTGAAGAGAGTTACGTCATCGGGTAGCGCTTAAGAAAAACAAAGAGAGCCAAAAGAAGCTATTTGGAGCCAAAATAAAGAAAATAGAGCTCTCCGACATCAATAGCTAAAGAACGGGCCTGGCAGATCATCTTACGGTCACCTTATGGCTAGACTTGCGGCAATAAACCTCATTCAGAGAACCTTGCAAGCATGCTTATGCCTGTAAAGAGGAGCATAATGATCAAATAGAGGGTGTTACGGGTAGGACTTGTGCTCGTAAGTCAGACTGTAAAAGCCATCTAGAGGATCTTACAGGGAGCAACACATGATCGTAAGAGGGCCACAAGCGCTATCCATATAAGATTACAGTCTTGCACTTATAAGTGTAAGATGGACTGTAACATCACGACAAAAGGCCTTTGAGGTAGCACTTATAGTCATAAGCCTAGAGGTAAGGTATGCGGCCCATTATCTCCAACTCCGAGAAGTCTATCGGCATCTTAAGGGTAAAAATTAGAAAATGGGGTTTTATGCTTTCTATCATGTATATTGTCCCTTGTGAATTATTTGATTGTTTTTCTGTAATGGAGAATTAATTTATAGGTGTTTAGGTATAGATGAACTCTAGGGTTTATGATTTGATTGACTTTGGTTGTGGATCTTTTATGCTTTTACTTTAATTATTAATTGTAATACTTTATAATTGAATTCAATTGCATGTATCTATTATTCTTAATTATATTAAGTTGAGAGCTCTAGATTCATGTCAGATGTGCTTGTGTGACGGATTGAGAGATCCACTTAGCATAAACAAGCTGCGATTGAAAAGGATTATGAGTATGCCTAGGGATATGGTACTTTGGAGTTGAGAGTTCTTCTCCCATAATCTTTTCGAGTGAATTGGCGAGTAATTCTATTCGTATTGCATCCTAATGAGTAGTTTCAAATAGAGACTTTGATTCTACTTTCTATGCGATTTAGGGGCAATTGCTTCAAGAGGAGAATTGTCTATACTTTGAATGCTTGTCTATTTTGATTACTGAGTTAATAGAGTGCACTGCGGTTGTAGGGTTGTTTATATCAACACTGTATGGGATCAGTTAATACTCACCTTAAGAAAGGGGATTGTATAATTTATGAATTTTCTCAGTTCAATTTGGATTGCTAGACTTATACAACCATTGTTCTGGATTTAACAAACTGTAAAGGAAATCTATGCTTGGGTACTTCCTCTCTATGCTTGTTTAGCAATATTTTCTTTTACGCTTTTGATCCTTGTCTTCAGTTTGTTTTCACATCTCACTATTTGGTTTAGGCAAATTCTCGGTTTAGAATCAATACTAGTAGTTCCTAGTGCCCTGTGGACCGATACCCTGCTTTCGAGCACACTTTATTACTCCATCGGCACGTACATTTGCATTTTGCAGGTGATGTAGTCACCTCTTGATATATACTAGGTGAAGCAAATTAGACTAGACTGATTAAGGTAACATTAGTAATTTATCCTATAATGAAGGTTAGGTAGTGGATAAGTCAGAGAAATACTTCCTTCAGTCTTTTTTTACTTGTCACATTTAAGAGGTTTTCTTCGGTCATTTTTACTTATCCATTTAGAAAATTTATGAAGTATTAAATATTTTTTTAATTTACCTTTTTTTATTTAATGTAGTTTTACAACTTCTAATAAATCATATTCAACTACACTTTTTATTAAATTATATTTTAAATAAGGATAATATTAGAAAGTTATTATATTTTTTTATAAATTTTAAATTATTAATTAAGTATAACTAACTTTTTTTGTCTCCAATTATTTAATTGGTCTTTTTCTTCTTTTGATCCATTTTCTATGATTCTTAACTTTTCTGTTAAATATTCTTCCACTTCATTAACCCATATATATTTTTGATTTTTGATTTTATTTTTTAAGTCATATTGGTTTAATTCTTCTAAAGGATAATATCTTATTTTGATTAATTCAATTTTATAATAATCTGTTGTTTCAAGTAGATGTTTCATTTCTTGGGAATTTTAATCTACATTCTGGTGGCTTTAATAATTCTTCTTTAGTTTGTTTTTATATTTAAACTTAAATAAGATTTGCAGAAAATATAATCTACTTCTATTTTGCAGTAAAAGAAAATTTACTACTAACAAGAAGAATTCAATAAACATATAAAAGAATTAATGGATTTAAACATAATAGAACCAACAAAAAGTCCTCATAGAACTAGAACATTTATAGTAAATAAACACAATGAAATAATCAGAGGAAAAAGCAGAATGGTATTCAATTATAAAAGACTCAATGATAATACAGAAGATGACAGATATCCATTGCCAAACAAAGAAGCATTACTAAACAAAATTAAAGGTACAAACATTTATAGAAAATTTGATTTAAAAAATGGTTTTTAGCAAGTCAAATTAGAACCAGAAAGTAGAAAATAGACAGCATTTGTAACAGATAATGGACATTATGAATGGAAAGTTATGCCATTTGGATTAAAAAATGCTCCTCAAATCTTTCAAAGAAAAATGGATAATATATTCAGAAATGATTCATTTATTGTCACTTTTGTTTTTATGTTATCAAATTTTTGTATTAAGTTTATTTTCCAATTATTTAATTGGTCTTTTTCTTCTTCTGATCCATTTTCTATGATTCTTAACTTTTCTGTTAAATATTCTTCCACTTCAATATTATCTATATTTTTTACTATAGTTTTTTCTCCTGAATTTTCTTGAATTAATAAACATCAAAAAAGAAAAGAAGTAACATATACAATTGATTCCTGGAGAAGAATTATATAAATTTGGAATATTTGAAACAAAAACAAAAATATATGAACATTATGATGAAATAGAAGTATGCTATACAAATGATGACAAACAAATTATAATGGATTTAATAACAAAAGAATCATATAACAAACTTATATTATCAGGTTACACATTAATTCATTTAGGTCCCTTAATGTTAGGAGTAATAAGATGTGGAGGTAAGTCTGAACTCTGAAAGTTGGACAAGATGAACTCTCACATATTAAAAGATAATCATTAGATTTGCTAAAAATTATTCTTCTAAGTAATTATGCAAAGTGGAACACTCAGGTTTTGGAAACTGGAGACTCTACAAGGGTGGTCTAGTATCGCATGAGGCAGGAAATGTTAGTACACTCTAAGGCCGGTAAGGTTGAGCAAAGCCGACGAGAATATCCATGGTGAAAAAGAAGTTTAATTTTTCAAAAACCCATAAAAAAACTAAAAAACCAACAAAAACCAAAAAAACAAGTTTTTACTTTCAATAATTATGGATCAAATAGAGTTATTTACCAAGTTTAACTTCTATCGTATTACATGTTGTGGATCTTGTTATTGCTTAAGAATTCTCTCTTACTTATTTCAAGTTATTATAAAGTAGTAGTAAATTTTTCTTTTTCTTTGCAAAATAGAAGTAGATTATATTTTCTGCAAATCTTATTTCGGTTTAAATATAAAAGCAAATTAAATCAAAGTTTATCTTACTATAACAAAATATTCAATCAACAAGAAAAAATTAAATCAACAACAAAATATCAAATAAAAAATGTCAATATCAAAAAGAACGAAATCATAAATCATTAAATCAAATTAAGACATCAATGAACCAAATTCTTAAAAGAAATAATAGAAAAATAATTATAATACAAGTAATATGTAATAATATTCATCCGATAAATATCATGATAATATTAAGAGATTTAAATATCTTAAAAATGAAAAATAAAAAAAGAATATCCATCAAGAGATAAAAAAATAATAACTAAAAGTATTAACGGTATTAAAAGTGACAATACAAATTATAGACGAAATAATAGAAAGTCTAATATTAACAGAATCATAAAAATAAAAATGGATATAAAAATGGAAGAAATAATAGAAAAGATATATCCAGGATATGACTGGACAATTGATTTTGAAGAATTACCAGAAGATATTGATGATATAAAATTTTTAGTAGAATGCAGATATGATAAATATAACTATCCAACAAAGATAAGAACAGAAGAAAACTACATAATGGAAGAAATTAATAATAATGAAGAAGATGAAGAATATCAAGAAATGATAAGACAATTAGAAGAAATCAATATAGAAGAAATAATGATGAATGTAGAATCAAGAGCAAGTAATATTTCAGATAATCAAAGAGCAGAAAGTTCAAATACTAGAACAATAGTAACTCCAACAACAATTGAAAGAACTAGCAGAACAACTCAACCTTTACAATTTCCATCCCAACATAATTTCAATTCAACCAATTACTATGAACAAAATTCTAAAACATATAAAGGAAAACCAGATCCTTTAAAAGTTATAAAAACAATGCCTAAACAAAATAATGAAGGAAGCATGTTAGTATTAAGTACAGTTCATCCTCAAAAATGCCTAGAATTAATAGATAGATGGGAATCAGATGCCATAAATGTATTAGAAAGAATACCCCATATATTAGATTCAATAGGAACAACAAATTTTATTGAAAATCTTTTAGGAACCACTGCAAGAGATTTACTAAATAGTTAGAAAATTAATTATTCAAAAGAATATCAATACATGAGCTACAAATGGTCGATAACTCATATAATGTAACGAGGGACAAATTAGACAAATTATCTTAGGAACTAATCCATCTAGAAGAGACACACTATTACAAGATATGGCGACCCGAGATTTAGAAAAGACTCAAATCCAAAACTTTGGTGAAATTGTTCAATTTAGTCAAGCATATATAACATTAGCAGCTAAAACAGGAAGAGCATTCACAAATAATGAATTAACTAAAAAATGGTTTATTAAACTCCCGATAGCTTTAGGAGATATTATTTTAAAAAATTGGATCGAAAAAGGACATGAAAATTTAACTAGAATAGCGCCAGCAATAATGTTTACATTTAATTATTTAAAAGATAAATGTTTGGAAGCATAAGCAAACAGACAAATCTCAAATTATAGAATTGGTTATAAACCTTTCAAAAGTTCTATAATTGCATATTTACCCTCAGAAAAAATATAATTATATATATACCCCTGAAAAATATAGGTAATTGCGGATATGCCCCTACTGTTAGATTTCGGTAATCAAACTTGATTAACTATGGTTATAACTTGGATTAAGATATACAAAAAGTCCAAAATAACCCTTGTACAACTTTAAAAAAAAACTTTTCAAGGGTATATATGCAATGGTATAATGGTAATTTTATATATTTGTTGTTTGTTAATGGATGGGTTTTCAACTAATTTGAACCCCAAGGGTATATATGCAATTATGTATATTATTCAAGGGTATGTATGCAATTAACTTTTATTTAGGGGCAAATATGCAATTTCAAATTTTTTTAGGGGTACACCTGCAAAAGGCCCTAAAATATATGTACCGACCCTAAATAATGAATGGAAAAAACAAAAAGGATTAAAAAGAAGTCAATACTTAAAAAAAGGAAGACCTAAACCAAATCATGTTAAAAAAATTAAAAACACATAAACCACCGGAGAAACGTAAATGTTATTTATGTGGAATAGAAGGACATTATGCAAGAGAATGTAAAAATTCACAAGTAAATAAAGAAAGACTAAATATGTATCATGATGAAATAGATATAGTAAGTATAGAGCAGAGTGATAATGACAGTGAAAATGATAGTGATGTATGTAGTATTTTTGATGGAAATGAAAAACAAACCTGTAAAACAACATGCTATATAAATAAATCATAAACCAATTTTTAAAAAGAATCAAAGACCTAGAAGAAGAAATTAAAAAATTACAAGAAAAATAAGAAAATAAAAAACAAAGTAAAAATGATACAATAATCTACGAAAAAGATAAAAATTTAATAGAAACATAAAGTACAATGACCATTTGTTAAAAAAGATAACAATTTACTTAATATTGATTTTATCTTAGAATTTAAAGATGGATTTAAAATTTTAGAAAAAGGAATAATTGACACAGGAGCAAGTAAAACTTATATAACAGAAGATATTGTTCCATCAAAATATAAAGAAACAACAACACAAAAAACATTAGTCAATGATGCCTTTGGAAATCAGTAATTTTAAATGAAAAATTAATAGATTGTTCAATCATATTAAATAATCAAAAATATAATTTACCTTATACTTGGATTAAACCAATAACAAATGAAAATTCTATAAAATTTTTATTAGGCATGAATTTTATAAAAAATCAAACAGGAGGAATATTTATTCAAGGAGAAAAGGTAATGTTATTTAATAAAGTGAATCATTTAGAAACAACAACAAAAACACAATCTTTAGCATATCTATCAGAAATTGACATCCCATTAGATGAAGAAATTGAAGTAATAAACTATATTGAATTAAATCATATAACTCCTTTAAAAGATAAAATTGAACCTATATTAGAAGATCTAAAGGAAGATGGAACCATAGGAGAAAATCCAATTAAAAACATAAACAGAACAAATGAGAACTGTAAATTAGAAATAATAAATCCAGATATCGAATAACACGTCCGATGAACAAAGGCAACCCCATATGAACAAAAAGAATTCAATAAACATATAAAATAATTAATGGATTTAAACATAATAGAACCAACAAAAAAAGTCCTCATAGAACTAGAGCATTTATAGTAAATAAACACGAGTGAAATAATCACGGGAAAAAAGCATAATGGTATTCAATTATAAAAAGACTTAATGATTATACTGAGAAGATGACGGATATCCATTATCAAACAAAGAAGCATTACTAAACAAAAATTAAAAGGTACAAACATTTATAGTAAATTTGAATTTAAAAAGTGGTTTTTTGCAAGTCAAATTAGAACCGAGAAAGTAGAAAATGGACAGCATTTGTAACTACATAATGGGCATTATGAATGGAAGAGTTATGCCATTTGGATTAAAAAAATGCTCCTCAAATCTTTCAAAAGAAAAAAATGGATAATATATTCAGAAATGATTCATTTATTGTCACTTATATTGATGATATCTTAGTATTTAGCAATAATATAAAGGAGCATATCAATCATTTAAAAATATTTTTTCCAGAAATGCAAAAAAACATGGTCTAGTATTATCTGAAAAGAAGATGAAAATTGGTGTAGAAAAATAGAATTTTCAGAAGTGATTATTGGAAAAGGAGAAATAGAATTACAGAAACATATAGCAAGCAGTATTTTAGAAATGCTAGATAAATTGGAAGGATTAAAACAAATTCAATCATTCTTAGGAAAATTAAACTATGCAAGAAACTTCATACCAAATTTAAGTAAATTGGCTGGACCATTGTATTACAAAACAAAACAAAATGGTGAAAGGAAATTTAACAATGAAGACATTAAATTAGTTCAAAAAATTAAACAAATTGTAAGCAACATAAAACCTTTAGAATTACCACCAATAAATTCATATTTAATAATTGAAACAGATGGTCGTATAGGTGGTTGGAGAGCTGTTTTAAAATTTAGACCAAAAAAGGAATCAACAAAAAATGAAGAAAAAATAAGTAGATATGATAGTGGAACTTACAATACTAAAGTAACAAGTACAGATGCAGAAATATTAGCTTGTATTAAAGCTATGGAAAAATTTAAATTATTTGTTATAGAAAGTAAAGAATTTTTATTAAGAACTGACTATCAAGCTATTGTATCTTTTTATCATAAAAAGTCAGAAAATAAGTTATCTACAAACAGATGGTTAACATTCATCGATTATATAGTTGGAAATGGATTCCATGTTATTATTGAACATATTAAAGGGAAAGATAACATTATAGCAGATCAATTAAGTAGAATTATACAAGAAAATAAACTTAATTGAACACGAAAGACTTGTCCATCCGCATAGTAAGAATGTGGCTGCAAAAACCAGCAGGTCAATTCTCGTTCTTGCTATGGTGGGAGTCTGGATTACCATTCCCTAGTTAAAAATATAAAAAGTTTGAAAATCTAACAAAATTTTGTTTTGCAGATGTCTAACCCTAAAACCTCTTCAGCTCAGGAAAACTCTTTTCCTATCCTTCAATTTCAAAATATCCCACAAAAACATAAATTCCGTACTGCCAATATCCTGGACCACCAACAACAAACTCTTCTTGATAATCTTTGGAATAATCGAAACAATACCCAATTTCTCCAATCCATGAAAAATCTTAGTCGATACTTTCAAGATCAAAATGCAAAACCAAACCACATTATCCTATATAGCCCTACATCACATCAACCCCAAACAAAAATTTATTCTCCACCAGCCGTTGAACACTTTATTGCCGAAGACCGAACAATAAAATTAATAGAAACTGAAATTGAAGTTAAGAAAAAAGAAATTGAAGAACTCAACAAAAAACTCCAGAAGGTAACTAAAGACTACAAAGAAATATCTCAGCATATGATCCAAGATCAGAAACAAAAAGAAGAAACTCTTGAAAGATTCCCTCCAGTTATCCAAGATGTACAACAAATAATTCTACAGAAAGTTCTCAAAACAGCCTATGAAGATTTTGTCCAGACTCAAGTACTTCTTCGAGAAATGGCCAAAGATAACGTACATCCTCATGGTATGACACTCTCCGTTGATCTTTACCAAGACTCAGCACATCGTCATCAAGACTGTCAATGTGAAAAAGGCTTCTTCATTGTCAAAGCATCTTTTGATCTATCCTTCTGGATTGACCAAGACATAAAAGGGATATCATTCAGTGTTGAAAGGCTACTACAATATGGCATGATCAGCAGACTGATACTTACAAGGCCAAAACAAATCAAGTTCTTACAGAAGCACTGGAAACTTTCATATCTACTATCAAAAATATTCAAGAAGCTAAAACTGCCTGCAGTCATCAATCTCTCAATCAAGTCAATTCCACTAGGCTATGAAGAAGGATACTTGGAAAATGCAAGACATCAAATTACTGTGGAATTATTCATGAAGTCTGTTCCGTATCAACTACACATTCCAACTGAAGTATTCACAGAAGAAATGCAGTCATTCACTACTCCAGTCACTGAACAACTTTCCTTATGGCGAGCATTCACCTTCATCAGTATCAGACAATCTTATTATCATCCCTTGGCAATGGAAGATTCTACTATGAAAGTTTATTCAAGAAAAGAGGTATTTCCTATAGACATTCCATTTGCAAACCTCAAATATAATAAACCTTCAGCAGTTCAACACTTTAAGGACATAAATGCAACTATCTCATTCCAACACATGGGAGACTATTCTTCAAGCTATCTCCTAATAATTGAGGATCAAGATAACGATCTTCCTTTGGGTGTTCCTTGTGGTCATTTACCAACTGATCCAGCAGATTCTCCACATGAAGACGTAACTATTGCTCATCTTTTGGTGGACTGAAGCAGAAGTTGTCTATTTTTATTATGTAAAGGAGTCGGTGTTTGTTTTTTTTAGTGTGTAAAATAGGTTTATAACTGTAGCAACAATAGTTTTATTGTTGAAGATCATGCTTGTAATAAGTGGGTTTGGTAAGTGTCATGTTAGCTACATGACAATTAGGTATATGTCTTGTAACAAATAGTTAGGACTTTGAGCCTATATAAGGCCCCCTTGGGTTGTAAGGAGAAGGCATCCTTAGAGACTCATACTTAGAGACTCAACACCCACACATCCTTAAGGTCTCATCCCTTCCCTTGGGTTTTCTTATTTTTTGATTTGTTCCTATTTGAATATTTTTTACATGATTGCATAGGTTATCTATTTCAATTTTATGATTCTTTTTTTCTTTTATGCTATTTTTTACATAATCTAAATTAGATCATATAGTTTCTAATTTTAATAATTGTGTTTCCAGATTGTATAATTTTTTAATAATTAAATCCATTTTTGCATCCATTTTTATTTTTATGATTCTGTTAATATTAGAATTTTTATTATTTCTTCTATAATTTGTATTGTCACTTTTAATACCGTTAATACTTTAGTTATTATTTTTATCTCTTGATGGATATTCTTTTTATTTTTCATTTTAAGATATTTAAATTTCTTAATATTATCATGATATTTATCAGGATGAATATTATTACATAATACTTGTATTATAATTATTTTTTCTATTATTTCTTTAAGAATTTGGTTCATTGATGTCTTAATTTGATTTAATGATTTATGATTTCGTTCTTTTTTATATTGATATTTTTGTTTGATATTTAATTTTTTCTTGTTGATTGAATATTTTGTTATAGTAAGATAAACTTTGATTTAATTTGTTTTTATATTTAAACTGAAATAAGATTTGCAGAAAATATAATCTACTTCTATTTTGCAGTAAAAGAAAATTTACTACTACTTTATAATAACTTGAAATAAGTAAGAGAGAATTCTTAAGCAATAACAAGATCCACAACATGTAATACGATAGAAGTTAAACTTGGTAAATAACTCTATTTGATACATAATTATTGAAAGTAAAAACTTGTTTTTGGTTTTTGTTGGTTTTTTAGTTTTTATGGGTTTTTGAAAATTAAACTTCTTTTCACCATGGACATTCTCTGTCGGCTCGTTCAACCTTACCGTCTTAGAGTGTACTAACCTTTCCCTGTCTGCAGTACTAGGCCACCCTTGTAGAGTCTCCAGTTTCCAAAGCCTGAGTGTTCCACTTTGCATAATTACTTAGAAGAGTAATTTTTAGCAAATCAAATGATTATCTTTTAATATGTGAGAGTTCATCTTCTCCAACTTTCAGAGTTCAGACTTACCTCCACACTTTTCTTCCCCTAAACGGACCTCCTGTCCTTCAGACGGGTACTTCTTGGTGTTCTCCAGGTTGTCTTACTCTTTATATTAGTTAGATTAACTCTTTTCACATAAAAGATTCATTTTTTAAGCTCAAAATATTTTTCAAAGATTTGTACAAAACTCATTTTTTAGATTTTTAGATAATGGTTCATGGATCAAATAAAAGCTATACTACCAAGATAAAACTTACTATCTACATGTTGGGGACCCTGTTAAGGGTTTTACCCCTGCATGGTAAACATTACCTTGAGGTTTTCGAGGAAGGTTACTGTATCTCTGATACCACTAGATCCACAGAGCCGTCGTCACGATGGGGACGTGGATGTTGGGGATGCCGTTCAACTTACTCCGGGGTTCATCCGGGGTGAAATAACGGTTAGGGCGGAAGCTTAAAGAGTTAGAGAGAAGGATGCATAAGCATAAATATTAAAGAGAGAGAGAGAGAGATGTATGAACAAAGAAGGACTTCTTTATTGCATTAGACTTGGATGGTGGATACAAGGGAAGGGATGAGACCTTAAGGATGTGTGGGTGTTGAGTCTCTAAGTATGAGTCTCTAAGGATACCTTCTCCTTACAACCCAAGGGGGCCTTATATAGGCTCAAAGTCCTAACTATTTGTTACAAGACATATACCTAATTGTCATGTAGCTAACATGACACTTACCAAACCCACTTATTACAAGCATGATCTTCAATAGTAAAACTACTGTTGCTACAGTTACAAACCTATAAGTGTTGAACTGCTGAAGGTTTATTATATTTGAGGTTTGCAAATGGAATGTCTATAGGAAGTACCTCTTTTCTTGAATAAACTTTCATAGTGGAATCTTCCATTGCCAAGGGATGATAATAAGATTGTTTGATACTGATTAAGGTGAATGTTTGCCATAAGGAAAGTTGTTCAGTGACTGGAGTAGTGAATGACTGCATTTCTTCTGTGAACACTTCAGTTGGAATGTGTAGTTGATACGGAACAGACTTCATGAATATTTTTGATAGTAGATATGAAAGTTTCCAGTGCTTCTGTAAGAACTTGATTTGTTTTGGCCTTGTAAGTATCAGTGTGCTGATTATGCCATATTGTAGTAGCCTTTCAACACTGAATGATATCCCTTTTATGTCTTGGTCAATCCAGGAGGATAGATCAAAAGATGCTTTGACAATGAAGAAGCCTTTTTCACATTGACAGTCTTGATGGCGATGTGCTGAGTCTTGGTAAAGATCAACGGAGAGTGCCATACCATGAGGATGTACGTTATTTTTGGCCATTTCTCAAAGAAGTACTTGAGTCTGGACAAAATCTTCATAGGTTGTTTTAAGAACTTTCTGTAGAATTATTTGTTGTACATCTTGGATAACTGGAGGGAATCTTTCAAGAGTTTCTTTTTTTTTGTTTCTGATTTTGGATCATATGCTGAGATATTTCTTTGTAGTCTTCAGTTACCTTCTGGAGTTTTTTGTTGAGTTCTTCAATTTCTTTTTTCTTAACTTCAATTTCAGTTTCTAATAATTTTATTGTTCGGTATTGGGCAATAAAGTGTTCAACGGCTGGTGGAGAATAAATTTTTGTTTGGGGTTGATGTGATGTTGGGCTATATGGGATAATGTGGTTTGGTTTTCAATTTTGATCTTGAAAGTATCGACTAAGATTTTTCATGGATTGGAGAAATTGGGTATTGTTTCGATTATTCCAAAGATTATCAAGAAGAGTTTGTTGTTGGTGGTCCAGGATATTGGCAGTACGGAATTTATGTTTTTGTGGGATATTTTGAAATTGAAGGATAGGAAAAGAGTTTTCCTGAGCTAAAGAGGTTTTAGGGTTAGACATCTGCAAAACAGAATTCTGTTAGATTTTCAAACTTTTTATATTTTTAACTAGGGAATGGTAATCCAGACTCCCAGCATAGCAAGAACGCGAATGGACCTGCTGGTTTTTGCAGCCACAGTCTTACTATGCGGATGGACAAGTCTTTCGTGTTCAATTAAGTTTATTTTCTTGTATAATTCTACTTAATTGATCTGCTATAATGTTATCTTTCCCTTTAATATGTTCAATAATAACATGGAATCCATTTCCAACTATATAATCGATGAATGTTAACCATCTGTTTGTAGATAACTTATTTTCTGACTTTTTACAATAAAAAGATACAATAGCTTGACAATCAGTTCTTAATAAAAATTCTTTACTTTCTATAACAAATAATTTAAATTTTTCCATAGCTTTAATACAAGCTAATATTTCTGCATCTGTACTTGTTATTTTAGTATTGTAAGTTCCACTATCATATCTACTTATTTTTACTTCATTTTTTGTTGATTCCTTTTTTGGTTTAAATTTTAAAACAGCTCCCCAACCACCTATATGGTCATCTGTTTCAATTATTAAATATGAATTTATTGGTGGTAATTCTAAGGGTTTTATGTTGCTTACAATTTGTTTAATTTTTTGAACTAATTTAATGTCTTCATTGTTAAATTTCCTTTCACCATTTTGTTTTGTTTTGTTATACAATGGTCCAACCAATTTACTTAAATTTGGTATGAAGTTTCTTGCATAGTTTAATTTTCCTAAGAATGATTGAATTTGTTTTAATCCTTCCAATTTATCTGGCATTTCTAAAATACTGCTTGCTATATGTTTCTGTAATTCTATTCCTCCTTTTCCAATAATCACTCCTAAAAATTCTATTTTTCTACACCAAATTTTCATCTTCTTTTCAGATAATACTAGACCATGTTTTTTTGCATTTCTGGAAAAAATATGTTTAAATGATTGATATGCTCCTTTATATTATTGCTAAATACTAAGATATCATCAATATAAGTGACAATAAATGAATCATTTCTGAATATATTATCCATTTTTCATTGAAAGATTTGAGGAGCATTTTTTAATCCAAATGACATAACTTTCCATTCATAATGCCCATTATGTGTTACAAATGTTGTCCATTTTCTACTTTCTGGTTCTAATTTGACTTGCCAAAAGCCACTTTTTAATTCAAATTTACTATAAATGTTTGTACCTTTAATTTTGTTTAGTAATGCTTCTTTGTTTGATAATGGATATCTGTCATCTTCTGTATAATCATTAAGTCTTTTATAATTGAATACCATTATGCTTTTTCCTGTGATTATTTCACTGTGTTTATTTACTATAAATGCTCTAGTTCTATGAGGACTTTTTGTTGGTTCTATTATGTTTAAATCCATTAATTCTTTTATATGTTTATTGAATTCTTTTTGTTCATATGGGGTTGCCTTTGTTACTGGACAGGTTATTCTGATATCTGGATTTATTATTTATAATTTACAGTTCTCATTTGTTCTGTTTATGTTTTTAATTGGATTTTCTCCTATGGTTCCATCTTCCTTTAGATCTTCTAATATAGGTTCAATTTTATCTTTTAAAGGAGTTATATGATTTAATTCAATATAGTTTATTACTTCAATTTCTTCATCTAATGGGATGTCAATTTCTGATAGATATGCTAAAGATTGTATTTTTTTGTTGTTGTTTCTAAATTGATTCACTTTTATTAAATAACATTACCTTTTCTCCTTGAATAAATATTCCTCCCTGTTTGATTTTTTTATAAAAATTCATGCCTAATAAAAAAATTTTATAGAATTTTCATTTTGTTATTGGTTTAATCCAAGTATAAGGTAAATTATATTTTTTTGATTATTTAATATGATTGAAACAATCTATTAATTTTTTTCATTTTAAAATTAACTGATTTCCAAAGGCATCATTGACTAATGCTTTTTGTGTTGTTATTTCTTTATATTTTGATGGAACAATATCTTTTGTTATATAAGTTTTACTTGCTCCTGTCTCAATTATTCCTTTTTCTAAAATTTTAAATCCATCTTTAAATTCTAAGATAAAATCAATGTTAAGTAAATTGTTATCTTTGTAATAAATGGTCATTGCACTTTCTGTTTCTATTAAATTTTTATCTTTTTCGTAGATTATTGTATCATTTTTACTTTGTTTTTTATTTTCTAATTTTTCTTGTAATTTTTTAATTTCTTCATCTAGGTCTTTGATTCTTTTTAAAAATTGGTTTATAATTTCTTTATATAGCATGTTGTTTTACAGGTTTGTTTTATAAGGATTTTCTGTTTCTTCTAGAAAGAAATTTGGTCCTTCATTTCCATCAAAAATACTACATACATCACTATCATTTTCACTGTCATTACTGTCTATACTTACTATATCTATTTCATCATGATACATATTTAGTCTTTCTTTATTTACTTGTGAATTTTTACATTCTCTTGCATAATGTCCTTCTATTCCACATAAATAACATTTACATTTTCCTGGTGGTTTATGTGTTTTAAATTTTTTAACATGATTTGGTTTAGGTCTTCCTTTTTTAAAGTATTGACTTCTTTTTAATCCTTTTTGTTTTTTCCATTCATTATTTAGGGTTGGTACATATATTTTACTACAATAACTATAATTTGAGATTTGTCTGTTTGCTTATGCTTCCAAACATTTATCTTTTAAATAATTAAATGTAAACATTATTGCTGGCCCTATTCCAGTTAAATTTTCATGTCCTTTTTCGATCCAATTTTTTAAAATAATATCTCCTAAAGGTTTCGGGAGTTTATTAAACCATTTTTTAGTTAATTAATTATTTGTGAATGCTCTTCCTGTTTTAGCTGCTAATGTTATATATGCTTGACTAAATTGAACAATTTCACCAAAGTTTTGGATTTGGAGTCTTTCTAAATCTCTGGCTGCCATATCTTGTAATAGTATGTCTCCTCTAGATGGATTAGTTCCTAAGATAATTTGTCTAATTTGTCATGTTACATTATATGGGTTATCAGCTATTTGTACCATGTATTGATATTCTTCTAAATAATTAATTTTCCAACTATTTAGTAAATCTCTTGCAATGGTTCCTAAAAGATTTTCAATAAAATTTGTTGTTCCTATTAAGTCTAATGTATGGGGTATTCTTTCTAATGCATTCATGGCATCTGATTCCCATCTATCTATTAATTCTGGCCATTTTTGAGGATGAACTGTACTTAATACTAACATGCTTCCTTCATTATTTTTGTTTTAGGCATTGTTTTTTTATAACTTCTAAAGGATCCGGTTTTTCCTTTATATGTTTTTAGAATTTTTGTTCATAGTAATTGGTTGAATTGAAATTATGTTGGGATGGAAAATTGTAAAGGTTGAGTTGTTCTGCTAGTTCTTTCAATTGTTGTTGGAGTTACTATTGTTCTAGTATTTGAACTTTCTGCTCTTTGATTATCTGAAATATTACTTGCTCTTGATTCTACATTCATCATTATTTCTTCTATATTGATTTCTTCTAATTGTCTTATCATTTCTTGATATTCTTCATCTTCTTCATTATTATTAATTTCTTCCATTATGTAGTTTTCTTCTGTTCTTATCTTTGTTGGATAGTTATATTTATCATATCTGCATTCTACTAAAAATTTTATATCATCAATATCTTCTGGTAATTCTTCAAAATCAATTGTCCAGTCATATCCTGGATATATCTTTTCTATTATTTCTTCCATTTTTATATCCATTTTTATTTTTATGATTCTGTTAATATTAGACTTTCTATTATTTCGTCTATAATTTGTATTGTCACTTTTAATACCGTTAATACTTTAGTTATTATTTTTATCTCTTGATGGATATTCTTTTTATTTTTCATTTTAAGATATTTAAATTTCTTAATATTATCATGATATTTATCAGGATGAATATTATTACATATTACTTGTATTATAATTATTTTTTCTATTATTTCTTTAAGAATTTGTTTCATTGATGTCTTAATTTGATTTAATGATTTATGATTTCGTTCTTTTTGATATTGATATTTTTTATTTGATATTTTGTTGTTGATTTAATTTTTTTCTTGTTGATTGAATATTTTGTTATAGTAAGATAAACTTTGATTTAATTTGTTTTTATATTTAAACTGAAATAAGATTTGCAGAAAATATAATCTACTTCTATTTTGCAGTAAAAGAAAATTTACTACTACTTTATAATAACTTGAAATAAGTAAGAGAATTCTTATGCAATAACAAGATCCACAACATGTAATACGATAGAAGTTAAACTTGGTAAATAACTCTATTTGATCCATAATTATTGAAAGTAAAAACTTTTTTTTGGTTTTTGTTGGTTTTTTAGTTTTCATGGGTTTTTGAAAATTAAACTTTTTTTCACCATGGACATTCTCTGTCGGCTCATTCAACCTTACCGTCTTAGAGTGTACTAACATTTCTCTGTCTGCGGTACTAGGCCACCCTTGTAGAGTCTCCAGTTTCCAAAACCTGAGTGTTCCATTTTGCATAATTACATAGAAGAGTAATTTTTAGCAAATCAAATGATTATCTTTTAATATGTGAGAGTTCATCTTGTCCAACTTTCAGAGTTCAGACTTACCTCCACACTCTTTTTCTCCTAAACGGACCTCCTGTCCTTTAGACGGGTACTTCTTAGTGTTCTCCAGTTTGTCTTAGTCTTTATATTAGTTAGATTAACTCTTTTTACATCACTGTCCCAAAAGATTCAGTTTTTTCTTAAGCTCTCCAAAATATTTTTTTCAAAGATTTGTACAAAACTCATTTTTTAGATTTTTAGATAATGGTTCATGGATCAAATAAAACCTATACTACCAAGATAAAACTTACTATTTAAATGTTGAGGACCCTGTTAAGGGTTTTACCCCTGCATGGTAAACATACCTTAAGGTTTTCGAGGAAGGTTACTGTATCTCTGATACCACTAGATCCACAGAGCCGTTGTCACGATGGGGACGTGGATGTTAGGGATGCCATTCAACTTACTCCGGGGTTCATCCGGGGTGAAGTAACGGTTAGGGCAAAAGCTTAAAGAGTTAGAGAGAAGGATGCATAAGCATAAATATTATAAAGAGAGAGAGAGAGAGAGATGTATGAACAAAGAAGGACTTCTTTATTGCATTAGACTTGGATGGTGGATACAAGGGAAGGGATGAGACCTTAAGGATGTGTGGGTGTTGAGTCTCTAAGTATGAGTCTCTAAGGATACCTTCTCCTTACAACCCAAGGGGGCCTTATATAGGCTCAAAGTCCTAACTATTTGTTAGAAGACATATACCTAATTGTCATGTAGCTAACATGACACTTACCAAACCCATTTATTACAAGCATGATCTTTCAATAGTAAAACTACTGTTGCTACAGTTACAAACCTATATGAGTCTCTAAAGGATGCCCTCTCCTTACAACCCAAGGGGGCCTTATATAGGCTCCAATTTCCCTAACTATTTGTTACAAGACATATACCAAACTCAACTATAGCTAACAAGAATTAAAGAGAGAAAGATTTATGAACAAAGAAGGACTTCTTTATTGCATTAGACTTGGATGGTGGATACAAGGGAAGGGTATGAGACCTTAAGGATGTGTGGGTGT
The DNA here is from genome assembly GCF_009730915.1 of Dioscorea cayenensis subsp. rotundata. Taxonomy (NCBI): domain Eukaryota; kingdom Viridiplantae; phylum Streptophyta; class Magnoliopsida; order Dioscoreales; family Dioscoreaceae; genus Dioscorea; species Dioscorea cayenensis. Next base: position 8,953,357 of record NC_052472.1, on the reverse strand, counting down.
TGAGTCTCTAAGTATGAGTCTCTAAAGGATGCCCTCTTCTTACAACCCAAGGGGGTCTTATATAGGCTCCAAGTCCTAACTATTTGTTAGAAGACATATACCAAACTCAACTATAGCTAACAAGATATATATACCTAATTGTCATGTAGTAAACATGACACTTACCAAACCCACTTATTACAAACATGATTTTTAAGAGTAAAACTACTGTTGCTACAGATATAAACCTATTTTACACACTAAAAAAATAAATACCAACTATGAATTAGTTAAAATTGACAAGTAAAAAATAGCATGATATTAGTTTAGTAATTGTTAACTACAATGCTACTTTAATGATATCATTTTCAAAAATACTGCTAATCTTTTAATTTTAATTAGAGAAATATAATTTGTCCAAAAAAAAATTGATGGAGTTTAGAAAAACTCTGGTAATCTATGGCGAAAGTCCTTATTGGGGTGGTATAGATCACCTTAATTAATTAAAATTTATATGAGAATATTTTTTTATCCTAGTTCAAGAAATTATAAGAGATCCAACAGTAGTAAATCAGAGTCCCTTTTTACTCCATGATCAGGCGTATCAATATTTTTCTATGCTAAAAAATTTAGTTGAAAATACATAATTATGGGTGAATCCAAGTTTTTTTTCAGTGGGGTCAAATTGAAAAATTTCTAAGTATATATATTTTTAAAATTCAAATATCGGTATTTAGACATCAATTAGAATATTTAACCCAATGAAAATTGTCAAATGGAAAATATATCTGAGTATTTTAAATCTAAAGTTTAATGAGATATTTGTGATTTGGTTGGTCAAAGACTCAAAAAAGTCTTGTACTGTTAACTCGTCACACTCACTCTCTTTCCTCTATTAATTATGATGCTGCCCGGAGTTGACCAAATGACTTTGAATAATCTTCGGTAGTGCATCTTTAAATAGAGAAACCCATCTTGATGATGCTCTATATATGTTGAGTTGACCAATGACTTTGAATTTTTAATAATCCTTAGTATGACATCTTTTAAATAGAGAAACTTCTTGGTAGATTCCACTCAGACTAGCCTCCGTTTAGAGGTTTAACTCTACGCGGCACAATAAATTAAGTGACATGAGAGGCATGATTAAGAAGGCATTAACTTGATTAAGAGACAAAACTGTAAATTTGACGTCTATTAAATAGCCTAAACCTTATTCTTTTAATTATTGTGATTGGGCACCTATATTATCAATATTTAATATTAAAAAAGAATAAATCATAGATAGTATTCAAAGAGTTGGAATAAAGATGATTTAACCAAATACCCTTCGTAGAGTGGTTAACATCTTTTAATGTTATTTGTTTTTGTTCTAAATAACTCTTATATTCTCAGCATATTTTTTATGGCAGTGCTGGTGTATTGCAAAGATAAGGTGAGACTCGAGATAAGGTAGGGCGTCTCACAGAAGAGATTGAGTTTTCAAAATTTATTAAAAATTAATATAATTTTTTTAATAAATATGATAAATGTAGCATATATAGTTAAGGGTATAAGTATAATAAAAAATTGATCATTTAACCATTTACCCTCCTATGATGGTATCAACATTGGGTTACAAAACTTGTTTTTACATTAAAAAAACTTTTGGCATAATTATATTTGGCGTTTTTCAAACTCAAACAATAGAGTTAATGTTATTGGACTAAAGTCTTTTGGCGGTTTGTCCTATATATATTAATTTAAGAATTATAAATTTCGCAAATATTTAAATTATTATTTTTTATAAATAAATATAAAAAAATCAAAAATTATAATTGCACTATCCCTTTTATTATTAATAATTATAAATTAATTTTTTTAAAATTGTAAAAAATTTTGAAAATAATCAAAGGATATTGGATGGTGAGATTACTTTTATCATTTGATGTATTCCTTTGAGAAGAGTGGAGAAAGAGTTATTTATAATGAAAGTGAATAATGTGGGACGTTTTATATTAAATATTAAAACCTCCCTCATTATTAATTTCATATGTATATTTAACTATTAATTTTACAGCAATAATACACCAGTGATGTGTGTGCCTAATACGAGTATATCTATATATATTCCCTCTTTTTCAACTATAATTTTAAAAATAAAATTTCTACATCTCATAAATAGGAATATATTCATTTCAAATTTATGTGAGTTGAACATGTCTACTAAACGGGTTCATTAGACAAACCTAAATGTGCCCAGCATATTTTTTATATTAATTAGTTAAAAAGTGATTTTAAACAATTTAGTTTTATTTATTATTAATTCAACCAAAATTTAACAAACCTAATCAAAATCACCAAAATAAAAACTCTCTTAATCCCAATCCTTTTCCCACAAACCAGTGTTTAAAATCTAATATACAAATTTAACAAGATGGTCAATTAAGTTTTCTTCAAGTAAAGAAATAAAAAATCATTGACATTGCAAGCGTGCTTCTAATTATGATAAGCAAAATAACGAAAACAATCTTGTAGTTATAAGATTACAACTTGCTGCTTTCAGATTGCAAATATTATAAACACTTTCATGTTTGACTTTTTTGTGCAAATTAATTGTATTTCTTAAATATAGTTTATTATAAGCCTTCTGATTTTGGCATGCAAAAGTGGAGCCTCAAAACCAAATTCTCAACTCTTTTGAATATGAGGCAACAAGCATGCATGACAAAGCTACAAAGCCAACTTGTTGAAAATTGTCAACTTTGTTTGGCAATATAAAAAGATAATGCACCAAAAACTTAGCTTTTCCACTAAAACCACTTTCAACGTAAGTGCTTAATTTTAAGTAGGGATGGAAACATTGCGGCCACCAACAAAAAGTACAAATACAATTCTCCAAACATAACATAATCACCATTTTATAATTTTTATCTAAATTTCCAAACCTATTAAGCTTTCACGTTTAATATTTAACTTATATAAAAAAAATAAATTATAAGTCTTTGTAAATATCAAAAAAAATATTGTCAAAGAAACTAATTTTGATAAATTTATAAAAATTTAAGAAATTGTAAATACTTGAAATATTCAAAACTTTCAGACGATCTCACCCCTTTTTCTTTTTTTGAAGTTAAGTTAAATATAAGAAAATTTTTACAAAGTTCGAATATTTAAAACAATAATATAAAAATTAGAAGCTGATATGTTGAAGTTATATTTAGAAGGCAATTACTTGTTGGATAAATTGCATGACTTAGAAACAACGTCATGCTGAGCCATGATTTTTCAAAAAGGTTCAATTGGTTCTTCAGAACAGAGTTTATTGAATTCTATTAGAAGATAAAATATGAAGCCATGTTTGATATTTTATTTTCAAATATGTTTTATTTTTATTTTTATTTTTTAAATCGAGAATCAACTTTTCAAGCATTGACTTCATTGTTTCAAAAAATATTTCATGACTCAGCATGAATTGTGTTTGAAATGCGGGTCTCATTGTGAGTCACTCGTAAAAATAAAAAATGATCTTCAATTATTTTATTTTTTATTTTTTTAAAGTGTGTTTTAAAAATTAAAAAACAACACTTGTCTTTCATCTAAAATGTAATTAACTATTTTATAAAAAACAATGAAGAATTGGCCGAAAAGCAAGCATGCCAATTTGGCAATAATAAACTGATGGCATCTCAGTGATGCAAGAATGAGGCCTCTACACTAATGTATTCTCTTTTGGCTTCCATTGCAAAGTGTAAATAGGCCCCTTTTTATTCAATTAGTGATGATTTATATTTTTAGAAACCACCTCTATTACGTGTTGTTTTAAGTGGGGTTATGAGAAATATTTAAAGTGTTTATTTTATAAGATAATAATAATTTTAATTTTTTTTTTGTAAGTTTAACTTTTGTCAAGAGAAATGTTTTATTTTATAAAATAACCATTTATGGGGAAAAAAATCAAAAGTATTCACCTTTTAATCTTACCGTTGATTATTATTTTTTTAAATTTAAAAAAAAAAAATTCAAACCCATCAATTTATTTATCCTAAAATTAAAAAGAGTTCAGATTGATTTATTTATCACAAAATTAAAAATGATTCATAAATTAAATAAAAATGATATCAATTCAACATTGATTTTATTTTATTTATACAGTATAGACAAGCCACATCACCGCACAAATTAAGTTCTCAAATATACTTTGAAAGAGAGTAAAATTTTCAATTATTTACATAAAAGTAAATTGTACTACCACTTACATATTATAGTGGTTATTCAATAGTAGTTATAATCAAAATCATAAAATTATATATTAATTTTGTAAACCCCACAAGTTTTACAATAATTAATCGTGACTAATTTGTACATAATATTGAAGATATATAATTATAAAATCTAAAATTATTAAATGAAGTATAATTTATTTTTTCTTTTTGAAGAAAAATAGTTGTTGAAACTCCTAAACTTATATATATAAGGAAAAATTTCGATATATTTAATTGATATAAAACCTCTCTTTTTACCTAATTCAAATTTTAATTAATCTAATATGAACGGTTCTTTTCTTGAAATCATTAAATTTTTCAAATGGCTTATGTGGCTAGCAAATATATATGGTAAAAAAACATTGGGTCAAACATACTTGGGTGACACATGACGCTCTGAAAATATTAATGCATCCGCTCTTTTTTTTAATAATATGTGACAAGCGCTCTTTTTTATGAATATAAATAGTACAGAATATTATTGGAGTCCAGATATACAGTGTATATATAGTACAAAAATAATATAAAAATTTCGGATAAATAGTGTATAAACAGTACAGAAAACAGTACTACCGGGGGAGTGATTTGAACCCATGACCTCCCTCTTTACACTTTGGGCTATCCAATGCATTGCACATTTGAATCCTGGATGAAAAGTGTATGAACAGTACGGAGAACAGTACTGCCGAGGGAGGAATTTGAACCTATGACCTCCACCTTTACCCATACCATCCACTCCTTGCTAAATGAACTTGTTGGTGCATCCATATCTTGTTTTCACATTTTCGACTTTGGCTATAAAGTTTGTCATTGAGGCTTTCTTTACAAGATTGAAGAATGTTATACAAAGAAGGATTAAATTTTTGTTTTATTTTTTACAAGCCACAGTCCTCGATCATTATTGTAGGAGGGAGTTGAATCCTTGATCTTTCACCTCAGAGAGAAATGAGTTATCATTCTTTAATTATCAAGGGGATGACTGAATTTTTTTTTTTTTTATACAAATCTTAGTAGAGGAAAAAATGTTACACTAAATTTTTATTACAGAGATAATTAGAGTTATGAAACTTCAACCCTAAATGCTTTCCGTCGCATATAATTACCAAACAATTTGAAGAATATATATAATAAAAGATCCATATTGTAATTACTATGCTTTCCATCTCTAAATATATTGCATTGCATATTACATATTAAGAACCATCTTGTCCTTAATTGGATATTGTAATCACAGTGAACGTAAAGTATTCTGATGCTCTAATATAGAGCAAGATTGTTTTCTTTTCATGGTGTAAGGGTTAATGGATTTGGTGGCAATATCAATGGTCATCAACATGAGATTGATTAATCCAATGCAAGACATGCATGCACCTTGTACGTTAGAAGTTAACGACTTGGAACCTTGAACTTGAAGGAATTATAGATCTCTTTAATTAATTTGATGGCTTTGTGATCACTAGGCTAAGCTTAGTTATAAATTATCAAATTAGGGGTACAGTAAAACAATTTTGAATGTTTTGAATCATTAATATTCTGTTTAGGTGCGGCTAAAGGTTTGGTTTGAAGAGATTTTTTTTTTTTAATATTCATATTATTTTTCCTTCAGTATTATTAATATTCATATCATTAATATTCATATTATTTTTCCTTCAGTATCTCCCCTTCAGTTTCAATTTCAAAATATGAACGTACATAACGACATAAGAAAAGCGGTATATTATAAAATTTTGAAAAATATTATATTGGCATATCATGCTTGAAAAACTTAAAATTGTAATGGAATATTGCAAAATTTTTGGAAAACAACTGTACTAATCACATTTGAGGAGTTGAGATTGTATCAATTTACTACCATGTTGCTTTGGTGTGTTGTTGTTGACTTGTATTTTTACGCTTGAAATTTTATTATTATTATTATTTTTTTAATAAGGTGGATTGCTTGAAATTTTATATTTGTTGGTTTTTTAAGTTTGTAGTGTCATAAGATTATAATAGTCTTACAGCTTTCTACTAGTTAAATTTTATAAATTATTTGACTACCTCTTGTATTGAATTGGACGAGCTTTTTCTAGCTCTTTCATCATATGAGCCATTCGAAAGTGCTCTTATCCCTTGAGCTCGTCCATTTATATCAACTAATCTTTTAAATATATGTACTTCTCTCAAGAGCCATGACTTAAGGTAATTTTTCCTCTTGCCAAGCACCCAGTTACAAGCAATAATACTATAGTTGGTATCAATGTAGTTAGTAGATCCTGTGTCGTGACAACTAATATAGAGATTTTGCCTTAATTTCTATAAACCTAAAATATCTCAAAATCCATCCTTAGAAATTTCTATATCATTAAAATTAAACTCTAGATAGTTATGAAGTTCATTTATGAAAGGAGTCAAAAGTGTAGTGATGGATTTCTACCAAGTTCTGAATACATGTTAAAAGATTTACCACTATTTTTTGTTTGTTTGTTTTTTTATGGAGCTTTGTAACAATATGAGCATAATATGTACTATACATTTTATAAAACATATTTTTAAAATATGACATATCACTAGTTTTATTTTTTTCATGTCATGAAAATTTTGATTATTAAAAATATGCTACGAAATTTAAATATAGGCCCAATAAGACAAAGAAGAAAAAAAAAAGTGTTCAAATTATGTAGATATGATAGATTACTATAAGTGCACGGATTGTCAAGTAATAAATTCCCTTGTGCGTGAGCGTGAGAAAGTCGTATCCCTAGGGTCTCAAGAAATACTATTACTTCCTCTTCGTGTCACTATTTAGTCTACCAATCAAGAGAGTAATGTTTTAAATGTAAATAAAACAATCAAAGAAAGGAATGACATGTACAATACCAGTCAATGTGGTCAACAAGGAGAAAGAGCACATAATTCTGAGTGGAGATGAAAAAGTTAGCGACATGTGTCGGCGAGGCAATAGGGAGAGGAGGATAAGTTCCAAGCTTCGAGGGTTCATCATACCGGCAGACAAGATCCCTAAAAATGAAGAAACGGGAAAAGAGAGGGCAGCTTGATACTGGGAATTAGAAGGCCATGTTTCTCTTAAAGGAATTGAGAGCAGGGATGGTTATGTCTTTCTGTTCATCTGGTTTTCTAGCAATATAGTTCTCTTAATTTCTACAACTAAGTGTAACTATGGTGAGAGTGTTCTAATCTCAAACTCTGACTACTCTTACGCTTTGCTATTTTTTTTCCTTCCTATAAATGACTGTCATTTAGATCTATGGATCTAAGGTGCTTGTGAATTGAATGACCTTTATGAGGAAAATCTATCTTCTAGAGCTTTTTTAACTGAATTCCAAGTTCAATTTCACTGGATGTTAATGAACAGGAAACACTTTCTTTGATCCAAACAGTGAAGTAGTGTCCTGTCATTTGAATGTTTTGTTGACATTGAAATCTTGAGCTGTTGATACATAACATTTGCTGCTTTCATTGTACTTCCTCCATGGCTGATAATACTTGCATGGAGGAACTACAGGCTAAAGTGGAGACTCTTTTTACCTTGATGGACAACAATGAGCAGAGATTCAAAACTATTGAGCAATCTCTTACCAGTCTGCCATTAATTCAAAAATCCTTGGCCGGGATTTCATAATTCCTTAAGTCCAATCAATGCATTATACTAGTAGGAGAATCTTCCACAGCACCTTCATTGATTGACGACTTGTCCTAAGCTATTGTTCATAATTCCATGGGCAACTATTCTATCGAAAACATTAAGAATGATTTTCTCAGGTTTGCCGGCAAGGAGGCATTGCAATGGATCATTCAAGGGGGAGCAATTTTTTGAGTATTATGAGGTACCAGATAACCATCGATTGCAAATTGCTTCAGTGCATTTTGATGGGGAGGTTGTGCCTTGGTTTCAAAGATTAGAAAAATTAGGCAGACTTACTTGATGGCAACAACAAACAAAATCTTTGTAATGTACTTATGGCCCATCCATTTTTGACTGCCCACTATTTTCTCTCTTTTTGTTAACTCTGGAGAACACACTTGCTGAGTTTTATGTTCATTTCATTGCACTGGCAAATAGGGTCCAGGGAGTACCTGAGGATATTCTCTTGGACTGTTTTATCAGTGGTTTAAAAAAAGACATATAGGCCGAGCTAATTCCATGGTATCCTGATGATCTTGATAAGGCTGTCACATTGGCCAAATTATTCAAAGAAAAGCTACAATTGGGGAAGAGGACTTTCCATGCAAAGAATATTTACATTCTTGATACTAAGATAAAAGCCTTACCAGGTATTACGTTGGTTGCTATGGGACAAGGGTTGCTGTCGGCTACTAACTCACAAGGGGGTCCCTCTAATACCCCATCCACAGAATTCAGGAGAGGGACCCACACATAGATGCAAACTCGAAAGGCTAAGTGTTTGCATTTCAATTGTGAGGAAAAATAATCACCCACACACAAATGCCCTAACAAAAGACTTCTACTCTTACAATGGGATGACAATGATACCGAAACATATGACAGTGAATTTTTCATTGATCTACATCCATCTGAAGAAGCACATGTTGGGAGTTAGGAGACTAACTAAATTGTCTTTGAATGCTATATCCAGCACTCATGTCTCGGGAACAATGAGGTTCACAGGATATCTCAGCAAATAGCAAATTAAAATTCTACTTGATGGGGGCAGCGATGATAATTTCATCCAACCAAGGATAGTGAAATTCTTGCAACTAGATATCTTTCCTGCTACACCATTGAGTGTTTTGGTGGGAAATGGCCAAACATTGCAAGTAGAGGGCCGGATTCTTGATTTATTTGTGCGTGCTTGCTTTTGTGCTTGACATCGCGAGAACTGATCTCATTTTAGGAGTCTCTTGGTTAGCCAAACCAGGCCCCCATGTCACTGATTATGAGAAAAAATAATCAAATTTTATCATAATAATCAATTTATGGTGCTGAAAGGTGATTAATTGGAAAATCCTATGTATACTACTGTGCCACAACTTGCCAAACTTTGTTCTACTCAAGTTGTTTGGGAGTGTTATTCTCTTCAAGTGCTTCATGATAAATTTGAACCCAACTTAGTGGCATAACAAGTGAGTGTTTCCTCTGTAGAAGTTACAGAAGTACTAGCTGCATCTACTCCACCAGAATTATCTACAGTGCTACTCAAATATCAGAAAATTTTCTCCAAACCTATGGGATTACCTCCATCTAGATCTTGCAACCATAAAATTCCACTAAATTCCAGATTCTACAATAGTGAAAGTAAGACCATATCGGTATGCAAACAGTCAAAAGGCTGAAATTGAATAAATGGTGGAAGACATGTTGGGTGAAGGCCTCATTAAGCATAGTACAAGCCCATTCTCATCTCCAATTATTTTGGTCAAGAAAAAAAGATGGAACTTGGCAATTTTGCACCGGCTATTGAGCACTTAATGCCATTACAATAAAAGATGCCTACCCTATTCCTATAGTGGATGAACTTTTGGATGAGCTTTATGGAGCTAATTATTTTTCCAAATTTGATTTGCGTTTGGGTTATCACCAAATCCTTTTACATCCAAATGGTAATTTCAAAACGGCATTTCGCAGACCTCAAGGACATTACCAATGGTTGGTCATGCCATTTGGCCTCTCAAATGCATTGGCAACATTCCAGTGCCTAATGCGGCATGTTTTTAATTTTGCTCTCAAAAAATTTGTTTTGGTCTTTTTTGATGACATACTTATTTACAGCACCTCTTGGCTTCTTCACTTGAAACATTTAGAGATTGTTCTCTCCACCATGGAAAAAAATCAATTGTATGCAAAATGGTCCAAGTCGCAGTTTTGAATAGCGACAGATTGATTATTTGGGTCACATTATAGCCACTAAAGGTGTCCAGATGGACCCTTCTAAAGTATCAGTAATCCTAGAATGGTCATCTCTTCAATCTGTGAAGCATGTTTAGGGTTTCTTAGGATTAACTGGCTACTATCAGAAATTTATCCAAAATTATGCTACAATAGCAGGACCATTAACAGATTTATTGAAGAAGGATCCTTTCAACTGGACGGATGCTGCACAACAAACCTTTTATACATTAAAGCAAGCCATGACTACGGTCCCAGTGTTAGCCTTACCAAATTTTTCACTGCCATTTGTTCTGGAGACTGATGCTTCCGTGATTACAATTGGGGCTGTGCTAAGTCAAAGTAACCACCCTATTACATATTTTTCAAAAAAATGTCTCCTAGAATGCAAAGTCAATCGTCCTATGTCAGAGAATTATTTGCAGTCACGGAGTTAGTCAGCAAATTCCGTTATTACTTGTTGGGTTATCAATTTGGCATCTGAACAGACCAACAAGCACTATGACATCTCTGGCAGCAAACAATCCAGACTTCTAAGAAACAGCGCTGGCTACCTAAATTGCTCGATTTTGATTTTGTTATCGAGTACAAGTCAAGTAGGGAGAATGCTGCTGCAGATGCCTTATCCCGATGTATTGCTTTAACATCCTTTCAATCACAAACATATTTTTTGCAGCAATTGAAGATGTTACAACATCAAGATAGCACTTATGGTCTTCTGATCTAGAAATTGCAAGACACTAGTAATGAAGATTATGTTTTTCCGCTCAGGCATGGTATATTATGTTGGAAAGACCGTTTGGTGATTCCACAAGATACACAATTGAAGCAGCAATTATTACAAGACTTCCATAGTTCTCTATTGGGTGGGCATGCAGGGTCTTTAAGAACATTCATGCGAATATCTCAACAATTTTATTAGAAGGATATGCGCGGTGATGTACATCAATTTGTTCAGCGATGCATGGTTTGTCAACAAGATAAGCATTCAACTACACCCCCCTAGTGGTTTGTTACACCCACTCCTGATTCCTCACCAAATCTAGGAGGATAAAGCAATGGACTTCATTTGCGGACTGCCGAGTTTAAAGGGGCATTCTATTATATTTGTTGTCATCGATAGGCTATCCAAATATGGCCACTTCATGCCATTAAAAAGTGACTTCTCCAGAATAACAGCTGTAGAGTTGTTCATCCATTTTGTGTTCAAACTTCATGGCATTCCCTGCTCAATCGTATGTGATTGAGACAAAATGTTCACAAGTCGATTTGGCAGCATCTTTTTTCCAAAATGAGCGCTTCTATTAAGATGTCCACCGGTTACCACCCACAATCAGATAAACAAATGGAAGCTTTGAACAAATGCCTAGAAATATATTTGTGCTGTTTTGCAAGTGAACACCATGGGAATTTGGTGGATCCGTTACCTTGGGTGGAATATTGGTACAACATCTCCTATCAAACAAGCGTAGCCATGACTCCTTTTCGAGTTGTCTATGGACAGGATCCCCCAGGATTACTACCTTATCATGAGACAATGGATGATCCTCCCATGGTCTCTTAATAGTTTCTTAATTGGAGTAAAATTCTGTCTCAATTAAAAGGCAATCAACTGCCTGTGCAAGTGTACATAAAACGTTATGCGTATGCCAAACTCATTGAGGTTACATTTTAAGAAGGTGATTGGGTCTTTCTTAAACTTTAGCCGCATTGTCAGACTTCATTGTTGCTTTGCCGGAACCAAAAACTCAACATGAAGTATTTTGGCCCCTTTCCAAGTATTAAAGTGAATTGGTGAAGTGGCATATAAGTTAAACATGTTGGAAGGTACTAATATTCACCCAGTATTCCATGTGTCCCTCTTAAAGACATTCTTGGGCCATCCTACCACCACATCAGTTCCACTGCTTTTCATGACTTCTTCCTATGGCCCTATTATTTTTCTAGCAGCAATCTTACATTACTGGAATGTATTAATTGGGCACAAGAGAGTTGCCCGAGACCTCATTCGTTGGCATGGTCTGGCATTGGAGGACATATAATGGGAGGATGTGGCTCAATTGATCCTTCAATACCCCATACCTGACCTTGAGGACAAGGTCATAGCTTATGAGCGGGGCATTGTTACATTACCAGTCAGTGTGGTCAACAAGGAGAAAGAGCACATGATTCTGAGTGGAGAGGAAAAAGTTAGCGACACGTGTCGGGGATGCAGTAGGGAGAGGAGGATAAGTTCCAGGCTTTGAGGGTTCTTCATACCGGCAGACAAGATCCCTAAAAATGAAGAAACAAGGAAAGAGAAGGCAGCTTGATACTAGGAATTAGAAGGCCCTAGTTTCTCTCAAAGGAATTGAGAGCAGCGATGGTTATGTCTTTCTGTTCATATGGTTTTCTAGCAATATAGTTCTCTTAATTTCTATAATTAAGTGTAACTCTGGTGAGAGTATTCTAATCTCAAACTTTGACTACTCTTATGTTTTGCTGTTTTTTTCCAATCCTATGAATGACTATCATTCAGATCTATGGATCTAAGGTGCTTGTGAATTGAATGACCTCTGTGAGGAAGATCTGTCTTCTAGAGCTTGTTTAATTGAATTCCAAGTTTTATTTCACTGGATATTAATGAACAGGAAGAAGTTTCTTCGATCCAAATAGTGAAGTAGTGTCGTGTCATTTGAATTTTTTGTTGACATTGAAATCTTTAGCTATTGATACATAACATGATGCTAAGCAACTCAATTGAGATGAAGTCTCTATGAATGAAATAAGCCTCAGGCAAGGATCCACTCCGAAGTACTAACAATGCAATGATGATATAAAGATAAAGTAGTTGTTGGTAATCTTGAATTGCAAGATTTTGAAGTCGATTGCCTCAAAAACCTTTGGTGAATAATTCTAATCCCATACGGGTTCCAGCTATCAGACACCTTTAAGATTTCAATGGACACAAGGAATCTCAAATCAAGGGTAGAACCCTAATGTGGAAGGTCTTTTACAACCGAAACTTTCGGTGTGTAAGTATAATGAAACCTCCTTAATCTATGTATAACCTAGTATATGCAAACATTAGGTTTTACACATATAATTCAAAATTAAACTATGGAATCCATCATTATATATTAAATCCAAAGAACAAACCAACATGCATTAATAAAGAAAGTAATCATCCATACAAAGTTTTTCTCCCAAGGTCTTGTGCGTGGTAGCCTTAGAAGTTTAGTTCGACATGAATAAAAGAGGAATTACAAAATCAATAGGGAAAAAAAAACTCATAGTGAAATTCCCTATTCGACAATCTAAAAACTGCATTGCACTCTATGGTATCTCAATGTGAATTTAACAAGAATTCATAAGTAGACAATTCTTCTTGCAAAGCAATTGTCCCTAATCCCAAAAATAAAATTTGATTTCTCCTAAAATCTATTCCTTGTGATTACAAAGTGTATGGTATTACTTGTTAAATTACTCAGAAGGATAGAGATAAGTCTCGACTCCAAACTACACCATTGCTAGACTTACTCACAATCCCCCACAATCCCCCAAATCGTGGTTTGTCTATGCTAGCTGGGTATTTCTACTCGTCACAAAGCACATCATACAAGAAAACTAAGACTTTTTGCCATGATAACATTCAGGACATTAAGAACATACAATTGGATTCAAATAGAAATAGATTGGAATTAAGAAATAATTAAAGCATAAAGATCTACAACCAATGTCAAATAGAATAAACCCTAAATTTCATTTACTCCCAAACATCCACAAAGTTAGTTCTCTGATAAGTGCTTGTGCATTAGTAATACGAAGTATTCTTTTCTTACAATGAGCATTACTTTCTCAGATTTTATCGTTTATACATGTGTATTCGTGTTCTTTTGTGCATGTAGGGTTGTGGAGACAAGTATAGAAGAAAGAAGCCAAAATAGATCGTGAATGCACTTTGTTGATGAAATCTTGGAGTGAACAAATGTGAAGACACAAGTTGTGTTAAAAGACATATGAGTGCGTGCTAACCTCCGTTGTGCTCGAGTGAACATGCAAATTGGAGGGGCACAATGGCAGTCACACTCATGTGTTCCGACTTGTGCAATACTAGAAAGATTGTCGTCAAATGTGATTTTATTGAAGATGCAACGCGGTTTACTGCATGGATGTGTACCCATTTATGTGGCCTCTGTGAAAGTGTGGATTTAGGAGTATTTTGGTAGAGTACTATAGCAAATCACTTTAGCAGTTACTGTTCACAGGCCACTGAAAAGTCAATTCTTGCAGATTCACACGGGCATGTGGAAATTACACAAACCCGTGTGGATGCCCGATTCCAGCCTATTTAAGTCGCGACTTCAGCCCGCTTTGAGAATTTTTTCCCATCTTTTGCCCATCTCTCCACCGTCTTTGGAGGCGCTCACGGCTAGGGTTTGGAGAGGCATTGGCTAGGTTTTTGGAGTGGTTCTACGGCCTTTAACACCGCGTTTCTTTAGAAGATAGTTATTGGGAGAGCTTTCGTCAGCATCGATTCGGTGATGTGTGCCTAGGCTTGATGAGGGAACTTTTGGAGAAGACGCAGCTACTCCACAAGACCATCGACAGGGATACCAAGGGGGTTTTATTCATGGATTGCATATCTTTACTTTTGATTCCATTATTGATTGTATTTTTCTTTAAGGAGAGCTAAACCCCTAGTGGGTACTTGGACTTGTAAACCCTAGGATGATATTGTTTCATTGACCTTTTATTATGCTTTCTTTAATTGATGCTTTAATTGAGTTCCAATCATGAATGCTTGTTGAGTTAATTTTCCCTTAGAGTGATACTAGGGTTAAGAATCCATCTTTGTAATCTTTGTGGATGAGTGACACACCATGAGGGTTAGACAATGCTAGATTGGAGAGGGTTGAGAGGGTGAGTTGAGAGGTAGCGGAACGTCCCCTTTCCCCTCTGGTATGATTTATCCCACCTCCACGTTACAAGAGTTCTTTGCGGTTGCAATAGAGTGAAGTGCTAAGAGACAAACTCCGCTGGGGCTTAGTTGCACAAGCAACAAAATGAAGTGTTAAAGTAATCCTTAGTATTCGAGGTTTAATTGTGAGTAAGGGTCTTTCGCCTGGACCAAAGGGTTAGATCTATATTAAGGAATAGGGTTTATCACTTGGAGTCCCTAGAGCTTTAAGCAACCTTACACAGTGTGAGGCATCAAGACTGAGCGATTTCGGCATAGTGTAGGGTTAGTCATGGTTGACCTTAAGTTTGGGGCCATGTGTTTTAGGATTTCCACGACTCATTAAGCATCAGTTGAGAAACATAATGGTTGGTCTTGCACTTGAAATAATAGTCCTAGGGTGAGCAATGTCCGGGTACCCCAATTTTGGTCGATTGCCTCTCCTATCTTTTATTTGCACCTTCTTCTTCTTTTCTTATATCTATTTTCATTGATTTTGTTCACACCACTATTGATTCATATTCATTCTAGTAATCTTTGTGTTTCTGATCACTAGTCCTTGTGGATACGACTACCCACTCACCAGGGTATTATTACTTCAAAAAACTCTTGCACTTGCGGTTCAAGAAAAGGACGTTGTCATTCTCCATTAAAGGAGAGCAGACGTCCAAACAATAAAGCACAACAAAAATTAAAGAAAACATCAAAACCTCCTTCTCAATTTCTTCGAGAGATGATTGCCATAGAATGCCCAAGAATCTTCCACAAAGCCACCAAGACAATCCTTAACGGCTCCAATCCATCTAATCTCCAATAGGTGGGCTAAATCTCCCTCTTTATTCACCTCTAAAGTTTTGGAAATCTACCCCTTTTCTTCTCCTAAGCCTCACTATTGAATAGAACAAAGGATACCCTAAAAATCCTCTTTAAAAATATTTATACCTAGCCACTTACAGGTTGTTAATGGGTGTAAGAACATGGCCATAAAGAAGTAGAGATGATGAGTTACAATCCTTACGAGATCACTTAGGGCTGTAAGTCCTATCAATAAGGTCTTGTTTTTGGTGTTACGATCTAGCTTACTGGCATAAGAGCTGGACTATAAGCTTCTTTGGATAACCCTAGAGACCACTCTCACAGGTGTATGTTATGATTGTAAACTCCTCTGGACAACCCTTATGGTCTGACTTACGGGCATAAGTCATGCTCGTAAACTCCTAAGATTATTCTTATGCTGCTTCTCATGGACATAAGCATGCTCGCAAGGTTCTAGAAGAGGCTTATGTCTATAAGCATATCCATAAGTTGATCATGAGTCTTCCTGGCCTATTCCTCGAGAGAGCTCCATCTTCATCATTTTGGCTCTAGAATACTTCTTTTGGCTCTCTCTCATCCTTAAGCACTAACTGAAGCCTAAGAATGCAAAATACACCATGTTTAACATCAAATTCTATAATGTTACTCTAATACACACCTAATAAGTGTACAAAATGATATTAAATGTTATATAATTGTACACTCATCAAATGGCAGTTAAGAACCTCCTCTAAAATCCTAAATTCATCCTTTATACTTTTCCAAGCATGTGGGCATTGTGCGGCCGTATAGGGGCCTCATAGAATGCGAAAAAATGGATTTGACGAAGTTTAGGGTTCATGCGGCCTTCATGAGGGCTCACAAAGATCATATAGACCTCTAGACTAGTCATGTTAGTACTGTACAAGTGCATGTAGGTCGCATGACATTCTGGACATGTTATGCGGTTACTGTGCGACCCGCATATGTGCACTATTTACTACTATAGTAACTACTACTAAAGTACACTAATATAGTACTTTAACTCTATATTTGCTCTTTTTCTTGCCATATTCGGCCCAAAATATGTTCTTGAGCTCTTGATAATCTTTTAATGCCTTATTAAGCAAATTAAACTAACATTGATCTAGTGAAAATAGATGCCTAGTATATGAAATACATATATAAAAATACATATATGTAGACAATTATCATAACATCCCCACACTTAAGCATTTGCTTGTCTTCAAGCAAACAAACATGAAGAACAAGAGAAGATGATAAGTGGCAACCTTCCCTATTTCGTCCCCCGTGGTCCAAATTGGTATGGCAACTCTTTGAGTACCACTCCTGATGCTAAGCTCATGTCACATACAATGATAATTAGCTTTGAAATGCTAGGTAGATCTCCGTAGGCTCCTAAGTTACTTTTGACTCTAAACATGAAGCCTTCGGCCAATATACGAGTTAAATATTATAAGAGATAAGTAGGTTTTTTTTCCTATAATATTGTTGTTTTTGGACTAATGTGAATTGTAAATTTCCATTTTCAAGGGTGTATATGTCGATCAGACACCAGAAAATCTAGCTTACTTAAAGTTACTCAGAGAATTACAAGTTCATATATATGCTTTTGCGCTTCATAGCTTTTGGGTTATGGGACACCCTGATTATAAGCCCGAACCTCTAGTTACTAAGCTACTCTAAGCAGAGGAACATTGTCCTTAATTATTTTTAACTATTATCTATGTCATCTCCATTAATTTAGGAAAATTTGTAAAAGGTCCTAAAGCTCTTGTTAAAGTACAAAGTCATTAAGAGTCCATTGGAGATGGAACCTAACAAGTCAAAGCATGACACCAAAATAATGGGTTAGTACCAAAGAGGGTCAAAAAATCATCGCCTTTCCTAACCTAGATGTCTAGGGTTCTACATAAAGGCGTTTTGTGAGGTGATGTCTCGAATGGAGAAAAACTACTAATGAGTGCAAGGTTGTGAGTGAGGTTTAGCATCTATCATAATTCTGCACTACTAAATTCTTAAAATAAATTATAGCCATCCTAGGTTCACTAGCATGCAATTTATATGGAAAAAATTCAAAAATCATTCACGAAATCCATCCCACACTTGGAGTTGTATATTGTCCTCAATTTACATAAAAATCAACAGCATGAATATAATATGTAAGGAAAACTAAGGAGGATAAGGTTTCATGACCTTCCTCGATTCCTCAAGATTTGACTCATGAAATGTGTGGGGTCGAGGTGGTCGCCATTGTGTCCTCGAGATAAAATTGAGGGAGGTTCATCTAATGCCCTTTTCTACACTGCAAAGATAGAAAGGGCCATCATCTCAATGGGATCAAAACAAACAAAAAGAAGACAAAAAGAAAAATATTGAAAATAAACAAGATAAAAGTTTAGTAACATTAATCATAAGAACAAAAAATTTTGGCGCTCATGTCCAACTCTCCAAATCATTATTGCTTGGTGCATGCTAAAAAACATGGTACACAAGTATGTGTTTTCAAGTTTAAAATATTCTTGCACCATTTGGCTTGGGTTTTACAACAAATTTAATCCATAAAAACCAAGAAAAATAAGAGAGAAACTCATATCCAAAGCTTGATTGTGAAATTCGAGGATGTCAATGAAAGCTCGAACGAAAGTCAAAGATTGATGAAATTAAAGCTCAAAAGATGATGAAGAACCTCAAAATCAAGGTTAGGTTGGCCCAATGGAGAGGTTTTTCAAGAGAAAAAATATCAAACTATGTGGATAATGATGAAGCTGAAAAGAAAGAAGAAACCAGTCACATGACGGACACATCAAGTTTTGTTGGCATGAACAAAACTACTCATCCAATCACAACATGCAGTGGAAATATGCACATGAGACATCTACGCAAAAACAAACACAAAAACTAACAAAACTAAAACAAAAAACCAACAAAGCAAAATGTGAAATTTAAACCCTTAGGTTACCTCCCAAGAAGTGCTTGTTTAACATGACAAGCTTCACATGCCCGGTCTTACCTAATTGGGGGTTCAAAAAGATGAGAGTTACCATGCATCTTGGCCCTAGTTGATGAAGTTCCACTGGGAAAATTCAAAGTCAGAAATGAGTACACGTTGTTCTCACTTTGGCCAATCATATCGTGAATGAAAATTTTACCTCTTTTCCCATAATCTTTGGTGCACTCTTTGTTTCCTGACACATCTTTCTCCAAGCTTTCTACCATGGTGCTCCTTCTTGACCATCACTCCTCTTCTTCAATAAAGATAAAACTTTCTCCCGCTGCTTTATTGGAGGCTTCTCTAATAGCTATAGCTCTACTTACCCGACATCAATTTCGTCTAAGTACTCTTCCAGCAGGTTTAATGACAACACTTCTTGCACACAATCATAAATGATCAAGTTAGTATCACCAATAGAATAAGAAGTATCATCATGATCCATTTTGTGTTTGATAAGTGCTTGAGTGAACATATTTCTTTGTATATTTTATGCACTGAGCATCATTTTTATCATGTTTTATGCCTCATAAATTATATTTAGTGATCCTTTGTACAAATAGGGTTGTGAAGGCCTTGAGAGAAGAAAATGAAGCAAAGATAGTTTTTGAAGGCACTTTTTCCGAATTTTCATGCAACATAAGGATCAAGACACAAATGGAGTTCATACACATGAGGATGTGTGCCAACTTCCAAGAGAATTCAAGTTAAATTGTGAGTTGGAAAAGCACAAAGGCAGCCACATTTCTATGTCTCTACTTGTGTGAAGACTTCAAGAACTTTCTTAATGATGATTAAATGTTAAGAAGCCTCATAACCTACCATGTGAACGTGTGCCCGACTATGTGGCCTCAAGAGAAGAGTGTTAGAGCCTTGTTTATGAGGGAGCATTGCAGCAAAACATTGTAGTAAAAATACGGTAGTAGTACTGTAGTAAACAATTTTCCCCCGACTGGGTTAGAATTTTACCCGGGTGGGTGAAGAAATCTGCAGCCCACCCAGGCGGGTGGCAGTTGACCCAGATGGGTTAAAAGCACATGACAAGCACGAGTTGGTTATTATAAATAGCCATTTTGATCTATTCTATGGGGATTGTTTTTGGACAGCTTTTGAGAGGTAAAGCGGCCAGGGTTTGGAGAGGAGGTTTTAGTAAATTTGAGGGGTGTTCTTTACCAACTTTGATAGATTCTTTCTTTGTTATAGCAAAAGGAAGCCATCAACGACTTAGCTTCGGAGAGGAATCCTTCAAGACGTCAAAAGACCCATCAATGCCACATCACAAATTCAAGGGGTTTTATTTCATGGTTTTCATTGATTTACATTGTATTATTTGTTTTGTAACTAGCCCCATGAAGGGCTAAACCCTACTAGGTATTTAGGCATGTGAACCCTAGGATTTTATTCTTGTATTGATTTACTTTGTGTTTTCTATTAAATCCGATTTTAATTGAGTTTCAATCTTGCTTTCTTATTACTTGCTTGTCTTGCTGATCTTATGGTTGATTGGTATGCATGATTTGTTTGCCTTGGTGAGAGAGATGTCTCCATTAGGGCTAGAACCTCAAGATTGAAGAGGGTTGAGAGAGTGAGTCATGAGATAGTGGAGTGTCCCCTTTCCCTTCTGATTAGTGCATCTATCTCTGTATTCCCTAAGCTTTATGCAACCATATTTGGTGTGAGTTGTGAGATTGAGAGATTTCTCCACTGGGACCTTGTAGGGGGTTAGGGATCTTTCACCTAAAAGTAGGGTTAGGTCTATCCTTAGGAATCGGATGTACTCTTTGAAATTCCTAGAGTCTATTGCGGTCATATGTGGTGTGAGGTGTGAGATTGAGAGATTTCTCCACCAATTATTCTTGGATTTCTCCACCGGTGATCTGGAGGAAGGGATGGATTATTCTTTGATTCCCTCGACTTGATTAACTTGGTTTAGAAGCATTTTGTAAATCATGTGATTTATGATAAATCCTAGGGGGAGTATTGCCTCGGGTACCTCATTTTCATTGATTGAGACTTCCCTCATTTTTACTCTTTCGTGTTTGCTTTTGACATTCATATTCTTTGTGATTAAGTTTATTTCATCATATTCTTGATTCTCACTAGATAACTTAGAAGTAGTTATTACTTATACTTTCGGTCCCTGTGGATTCGACTACTCGACCTGTTGGGTACTTTACTACTTCGACACCCATGCACTTGCGGTACACGTACGCAAGAGGTGTGTTAGTGTTTCATAGCTTTCGGGAGCTTGAATATTGCCTCTTTGTCACTAGCTCGAAGTGTCATCTTCCCATCTTGAATGTCTAAGAGAGCATGAGAAGTGGTTAGTAATGGTAGGCCCATAAAATGATGTTAACATCCTCATCCTCATTCATATCTAACATCACAAAATTAGTAGGGAAGACAAGACCTCCAACTTTTACCAATACATCATGCCATTAGTTCCTTTGTGTCATGATTATTGTGGTGAAGGACACACCACTGAGCAATTTTAAGCAATTCAAGAATCAATCAAATTTGGGTAAAACTTGAATTGCCAACAAAACAACCAATACTCAAATAATTACAACATTTGATGAAGCAACTAACTAAATTTTAGCTGGAGTAAAAATCAAGGACAAATAACATCACCAAATCCTACTAACTCACCTAGTTTCAACCAAATAGCTGCCCAACAACCAAATAGAAGCCTTTGTTAGAGGATTTATTAATACAATATATGTCCAAGATAGACATTGTGATTTAAAGTAAAGTGGAAACTATCACACCTGTCTCTACTAGTGAGACACATGTGGAACACAACCAAAAAGAGCTACTTAAACTGGAAATTGAAACTACTAAATTAACAAAAAATAATAGTTACTAAACACAACTAGCAAAGTTGATATACAACTGATACATGTTAGAATACATGTATATTACTAACACTACATAGTACAATTGCGGGTACAACCGCTATAGAATCACAACCAAAAACAAATGAAAAAGGGACCCATTGCAACCCTGTGCTTAACCTTAACTAGCATTATACTCGCACAGAAAATCTAGTAGGTTCTTGCTCCTACAACTATGGCACATTTCAATTGGTTGTAGTGGCTACTTAGTTCCAAATAAAAACAACATTAAGTAACATTTAAATAATTATAGCCTAAGAGTTTGCTTAACATTCAATTTGTAAGCATAAACCATAACAAAAATACGAACATGATGATTTAGCAAATAAAATCCATAGCCAACAAAAGCATAAATCAAAATAGAGCTAGCATAAATCATCCCAGTCTTAACCATTGTCGCAGTTAAGTTAGGGTCCATTAAGGCCTAGTTATATGTACATATACACAACATAAAATTTAGGGCTACCTTAGGGTTACCCATTGAGTTCACTCGTGTAGTGACCTATGGTGTCTCAGGTCACATAGAGGCGTCACTGTAATTCTTTAACTCCCTATCAGGTTTTCTCCTCTTTTCTTAAATGGGGACAATATTCACCCATGTCTTCTCCTTATAGGCCAGTTCGTGAGGAACCTCCAATGTTGCTAGCCTTCACGAATGTCACCAATAAAGAAACTTCAAGAATATCTGCAGGAGAACCTCATGCAGCATAAAATTCTTTACTATAATAGTTTCTCACTAAAATCATGAATAGGCTTTAAACACATTATAAACATAAAGTAAAATTAGGGTGTAAGTCGTCCTACTCAGTTCTAATAACATAAGAAACTTGTTTAGAAGCTAGTTATAATACTAGATAAAATTTTATAAAATAACTAAAGAACCCTTTGAAATCAATTCGTTTGAAAAACAACATCCACTACTAACTCACCTGGAGTTCTTGCTAGACTGGGTTCTCAAATAGGGCTCTCTCTTATTTAGGGACCTTGACTTATAAATGTAATGAATAACATAAATAAAGAAATAAACACAAAATAATAACAAAGAACTAAACTATCTATAAAGGTAAACACAAGAAAATAACTACCTCCTTAATTGGGCCCACTCACTCAAACCAAGCTCAAAACCAACTTTTTAAATACTAGAATCAGTCTCAAGATTGACTTAAACTCAGTGAATTGGGATGGAATTAACTCTAATTGAGTTTAAATCAACTTTAATTTGTTCTAAACCTACTTGAACCAACTTGAACCAAGTCCAATTCTTCTATAAGTCTCCTGAATCGGGTTGCTTTAACTGAACAAAATCTAATTGAACTAGTTCAACCCAAATTATTGGACCAAATTCCTTAACCAAGCCCAATGCAGCTTAAATACAACTCAACTTAACCAACTCACTTTAACCTATCCGGTTGATCCCAATCAACTCAATTCCAAACCACTTCAAGCCCAACCAACACTTATAACTCAATTCAATCTCACATTGAGCTAAAATCCAATCCTTACCCAATTGATTGCACTAAGACAACATGTTTGACTCAACAAAAATCCAAGCTTAAATTCAACCCACTCCAACTTAATTGGATCAAACCCAATTCAACTCAAGTCAAGTCCTCTTCGATCCAAATTCACAAAACAACCAATATTCAAGCCCAACTAACATTTACATGCCCACATAACCAACTTGACTTATAAGCAAAGCCCAAACCAACTCCAATAGATCGATTTCAAACCTAACCTTTAATCATACTTCACCATCTTCTTAACCATTATTAACCTTTCTTAACCCTTGATTAACTCAACCTTAATCTCTCTTCATCTCTCACACCACCTTTTCTTCCTCTGCACTACCACCTCATTCTTTCACTCCCCCAACTTCAAAAATCTTTTACACTACTATCTTCATCTCTTCACCACCATACTAGTTTCAACACTTTTAATCATACATGCATGAATACTCATGCTCATATGCATTTCACCATTCTTCCCCTTCAACACCATCATCAAATAAAGACACACATATTCAATAATTGCTAAACTCTTAAACTCTTTCTCCCCAAAACATGTTTGCATGAAGCATGCAAGTCACTCAACTTCTCCAACCATGCAAACAAGTAGCATTAAGCCCCACACATATAATCCAAGAGCATATCTTGTTGGTTAGATGATGCTCTGACAAATCCTGATCTTCGATGATCTCCAAGCCCTATGATCTCCAAACTCCCTTCTTAATTCTCTTATCCTCCTTATTCATAACTCTCTTTCTTTGTTTCAAGACTCCATTATTGAGTAAAAACTTATCCTTTCAATTGACCCGGTTTTCCACACTTTTTTCTGAAAGTTCTCTTCCAGTCCATGATAAGAGAAACCTTTATAGAATATTTCGTAAAAATTCACCAGTGATCCCTAAATTTGAAATCATTCTTTCCAAAAGGTCCTTTCTAACTTATCAATTGGTCTCAGGAACTCTTCAAAACAAGTCCCCTTATTTGTTTGTGAGCACATAGCCTTCTATAAAGTCTTACTTTTGAGTCCTCGAGATTTCCTATTTGGTCTCTTTCACATGAAAAACTCATCCCAATAGTCCCTACTTAAATTGCAATAATACCATGAAAATAAATTCTCAAAAGTTACTGAGAAATTCAATGTGTTGTAGAAACACTTCAAAGTCTGTGGGCCCCACACCATTAATATTTTTTTTATTTCTGTATGCTTAGCAGTTATGTTGAATAAAAAAAGGAAACCTTTTATATTAATTTTTTTTTGTTTACCAAACCCTAGCCATACGTCTCCTCATTTCTTCCGATATAGATTCTCATTTGGATTAAGAAAAAGGGAGAGATCTAGCCTCTTTTTTCTTTTCCCTTTTTGGTGTGTGGTGCCTACGGCAAGGTCGGGGATAGGTCTCTTCATCAAGGGATTTGTGTCACTTCGTTGTGAGGTAAGCGTTCTCTTCCTAGGATCTGGGCTAATTGGTGGAATTCTTTTTATCTCCTAGATCCTGTCGTGGCATTTCTAAATGTTCTTATTTAGAGTTTATGTTATGTGCATAGTGGTTTGGTTATCTCAAGATTAAAGTGGTGATTGTTAATTGGAATGTTACATAGTGAATTTTCTTCATTGATTTACTAGTTGTTTTTTACTTTCGTTCATGCACAAATTATTTATGTTTATAAAAAAAAACAGATATTCTAAGTTCTAGTTTTCTTTTAAATTTTCACTTGAATGTGAATTTGAGTGTACTGTGCTGGCGTCCACCACACACACAATATATATATATATATATATTAGGTTGATAGGTTATAATGGTTTCATGTGTTCATTGTAAAGTTATGTTGTTTATATATTGATAAATGATAAACGTTTAAATGTACGTATTTTATATGTACTTGTGTACATTGTTTATGTAAATATTTGATGAGCCGATGCCCTTTTTATGGTTTAATTAGTAAATTTCATATTTTAGGCACAAAGGAAGCATAGGTGAGCTCAACGACTCAATTTGAGAAGAAATTGACACCGAAAATGGCATTTTAGGGCCTCAGGCACTGTAGCAGCAATGTAGCAGTCTCAAGCACGAAGATTTTGGAAAAATTTTAAGTCTAGGAATCCTTATGGGCAACTTCACAGCCGTGAGCTCAACCGCAAGAAATTCAGAGCGTAACAATTTTAATGAAGCAGTATTGTAGCAACTTAATGAAATTTTCAGCCCGTTTTCTGAGCAACCTCACGGCCCATATATTGACCGTGAAGCCACCCATAAGCCATTCCGAAGCCACTCTTTATAAGCGTCATTAGGGTCATTTCTTTGAGGAGGAGGCACCAATTCTTGGAGCTCATCATCACCATTGTTGATCTGAGATTGAAGAAGGGTTTTGACGGTATTTCCACAGCGGATTTGGTCGGGAGAGCGCGATTTGGAGCAAGATCTACTCCTAGGGTTTGATTTGAGGAGGTTGAAGATGATGAGAAGCCACCCTTTTGAGTGGCATCTTTGGAAGCTTCCCCGGCCTCCAACCTTTGAGGGAGTGTTTCTTATGTTTTGTTTGGTTGTTTGCATGACTCTCTTGGTGTATATTTTGACTATGAGCAAGTAAACATCCAAGGTCACCGGATTTAGGTGAACCTTGGGGGTGAACTTGTGTCGTTTAGGATGATTTGTTCTTTATATTGCATTTTGGTTTGTTTGTGATCCATGTTTGGTGTATCTGAATGCCTTGGTATGCATGAGAACTCTGTGTATCAATTCTTAGGTAATACTAGGTTATTTGACCATTGTCCTAGTGTTAGAATCACCAAGTTTGGAAGGGATAGACATATAAATACACCATGACTATCGGGTATTTGTAAGCCTCCATTTCTATGGTTGAGTACTGATGTGCTTTCCCGCAAGTGTACGGGGTTGCCAAGTAATACCCTGTGAATGACATAGGGGTCGTATTACATGGGGCTTAGGAGCTCCTATTACTCCTCCATCACTTACTTTCTAACCTTACAACTTAAACATGGTATGTCACTCTAATACATGCAACAATGCTAATAAATCACAAGTATAACAATTCCAAGGCAATCAAGAAATCACAAGAGCAATGATGATGATAAATAGGCCTAGGGATGAGAATCCCCATGAGGGGTCATCATGATATATGGATGCATAAGAACAACATGGCAAGGGTGATTTAGACCGATGGATCACAAAATATGTTCAAACCCAATCTCTCGGCGGCTAAACCCTAATCCCATATGAATAATGACAAGGATCTCTCCCTAATCACATTCCTATGATTGCATTAAGCAAAGGAAGATCATGCAATAAGAATACACTTAACCTAAGTCCATCCTTATAATTCGGAGGGGCTACCAACATCCAATTTCTCGGCATATCGATACAAGAATACCCCATCTAGCTTATTAATGATCTAGTACGTGCGAGTAGGTCACATCTACACCTACAACTCAATAAAGAACTAAGGATCTCTCCATTTTATAGTTCTAGACATGAAGAACAAAGAGCCAAACCATAAATCACACCAATGCATTCCAAAATAAGAGTATAGCATCCACGATACATAATGAACCCCCCAAGGTTCACCTACATCCGGTGGCCTTGGGGGTCTAGTGTGCCATCAAACAAACAAGAATCAGAAACTCAAGAAGTATAAGAAACAAAAGCATAAATGGCACTCCCTAGTGCGAATGATGGTGAAGAAGAACAATGCCGGCCGAATGACGCTTCCTCTACCCTAAGGAATGCCGAATGTTCCTCCTCCCTTGATGATAAAGCTCTCCCCTTGAAGTTGAAGCCCTTGATCACCTCCAAGCCTCAAGCTAAACTCTCCCCAAGATGATGCCCTCATTTCTCCTCCCCTCTCAAAGTGTTAGCTGCCCAAGATCTCCAGAGTTTCCCCAAAAGAGCCTTCAAATGCCCTCATATACTCCATGTATACTCCCCTCCAAACCAGCCCGTATGCCGTCAAAATGGACTCAAAACACCCTCAAAATGGGCTCCATACTGGTGGTATACTGGCTCAATGAGCTCCTTATTAAGGCAGTTTAAAGTAGGTAAAAGTGCACTTCAGCTCACATAATAGTATCCATACTGGTTCAATGAGCACCTCATTGAGCCAGTATGCCTTCAAACACATTATCCTCTTCTCTGGCTACAGTAATCATCTCGGGCTCAATCCAGGGCAGCAATGAGGCCGTATGCCATGGTTCAATCCCTGACTCAAAAACACTACAGGTGTTACAGTAGCACCTGCAGTGATTTTAATACAGTGTCGATGCTACAGCACTCCCAGCTACAGTGTCTGCTACAATGAATATGCTACAGTACCACGACCTAGTTTTCTTCTCTTTTTCACCCAAATTGTATCTTCATGTCCTCCATGGCATTTCTATGCCCTGCAAAGCAAATAACACACGATTAAGCATAAAACTGGGCATCAATCCTTATAGAAATATATGCTAAATATATCAAATATATACACTAAAATACGTACATTTAGACACTTATCAAGTACTAGCTTGTGTTTCAACCCTAGCTTGAGAAAACCACCATTCCCATTGCAATCGTAGGAGGATTTGGGCGGAAGAGATTCCGTATCCAATACTCGTACCGGATTAGGGGTCAATTACCGTGACCATCGGGTTGGCCTAAATAGGGTTTTCTCGGTACAACTAGCCACTTGCATATTAGTTCGAGCATCTTACACACTTTAGTAGCCCCTAAGGGGATCCTCATCCGTGACCACTTCTTTACCTTGATTAGTTCCCGTATTTTGCCTTCGTTACTAGCATTCTACTTGCATTTGTTTAGTTTCCTTACATTCTGTCCATCATTTGGACTTGTAGGTTAAACAACATTGCAAATAGGAAAGTAAGGCTAGATTCTCGGGCCATTGGGAATATGACCCTCTCGTGCTCGCATGAGAGTTATCACTTGATGACCCGTATACTTGCGGGATTGCACGATTCATATAAAGTTTTTGGCGCCGTTGCGGGACCCACAAGGAATACTCGGAAAACTTAGAGCATGTTGATTTGACCATTGTTTTGTTTTGCATTTTTCATTCTTGTATATATTTCATCATTTCTTCATTCGCATTTTCTTTTCTTGTTTTTCTTCAATATCTAAGTCTTGATTCTAATTATCTTGCAAGGTACCCATCTATTAACATGAGCGAGTCAAGTGAACTTAGTTGAGCCCAACGATAAGATTGAACAAACTTTGCACCAACGGTTAGGAGAAGTGGCCAAAAGTTCAAGACAACAAGAGATTCGGGTTAAATCTAGTGAACCCTCATTCATGGCCGAGCTTTGGAGGGCTCTATTTGATTATAAAAGGCTATAATTCACTAGGGAGGAATTCAGTGTATATGCACCAACTGTACCGGCCTATAATTTTGAGATCAAGGCAAGCATGATAGGAATGATCTAGAACTCAGTGCAATTTTGATGGGTTAGCTGATGAAGACCCACATGCTCACTTGTCTCGCTTCCTCCAGATCTGTTCCACTTTCAAGATTAACTTGGATCTGATGATGCCATAAGGTTGAGATTATTTCCATTCAATCTAAGAGGAGCAGCGTACAGATGGCTCACTTCCTTAGCTCCTGGATCCATCACCAATTGGAAAGAGATGGTAGAGAAGTTCCTTGCTAGAGATTTCTCCCCAAGTAAGGCAGCGAGACTGAGATAGGAGATTTCATCCTTCAGGCAAGGGGACTCTGAAACAATCTTTGAGGCACATGAACTATTTAAGGAACTTCTACTCAAGTGTCCTCATCACAGGTTCCCTACATGGATGATAGTGCAAATGCTATGTAATGGGCTGAATTATGCTACAAGGCAACTCATCGATGCTGCAGCAGGTGGTTTTTTAAGTAACAAACTCCCTGAAGAAGCTGAAACATTGATTGAAAACATGGCAAGTAATGAGTGCCATTGGAGCACTAGATAAAAGCCACCCAGAGCAACATGACTTTTATCAGGTGAATGATACTACTGCTTTGGCCACGAAAGTGGATGCTTTAACAAAGAGTGTTATGGAAAATAATGCATTGGCTGCTAAGGTTGATGCATTGACACAGAGATTTGTTTCTGTTTATGCTGGGGTCCAGTTCAAATCCTATGGCAGTTATATCATGTGACACTTGTGGTGCTGAGCAGGCAACATCACAGTTCCTAATATTTATTGCTCCCTAGATACTAGTGGAGATTGTGGACTATGTTAGTAGAGGACTAAGAGGACCGAGGAATCAGTATGGCAATACCTGTAATCCAGGGTGGAGGAACCACCAGATTCTCTCTTGGAACCAAGATAAGTCACATAAAAGGCCTCCACCACCTCAGGGAAGTCAATATCAAGCTTCTCTACAACAAGAGAGGAAGTACACCACTAAGGATGTCTTAGCAAAATTCATGATTAACACAGAGGCAAGGTTTGTGAATGTAGACAAAAGGCTTGATGAATTTGGCACAATGCTGAGAAATGTCCACGCTTCTATTCAGTCTCTCGAGAACCAGGTTGGATAGCTTGCTAAAGCACAATCTGAATGACCCTCGGGCAGTTTGCCAAGTAACACTGAAATCAACCCAAGAAAGCATTTGAAGGCTGTTACACTAAGAAGTGGTAAACAGTTGGAAGCAAGGGCCATGGATAGCCCAAGTGCCTCTAATAAAGGGATAGACATTCGGGAAGACCCTAACTCAAGTGAAGATGCAAGTAAAAAGAATGAGAAGATACCTGATGAAGATGTTCCTAAATCTCCAATTCGAAAGGGGCCCGAGTATAAACCTGTAGTGCCATATCCCTCTAGGCTCAAGCAAGACAAGGAAGATGCTCAATTCAAAATGGTCCTCAGCATCTTCAAGCAACTTCACATTAACATCCACCTGGTCGAAGCTCTCTCACATATGACCAAGTATGCTAAATTCATGAAGGATCTACTCACCAACAAGAGGAAGCTAGAAGATTTGGAGACTGTAACTCTATCAGGGAATTATTCTGCTGTAATCTAAAAGAAACTGCCCAAGAAACTCACTGATCTCGGCAGCTTCATCATCTCCTGTATGATCAGGGAGGGAATGCAAGAAAATGCTCTAGCCGATTCTAGGGCTAGCATAAATGTGATGCCATACAACTTGTTCTTGATGCTAGGGTTAGAAGATCTGAGGCCCACATGCCTACAGCTTATAGATTGGTCATTGCAAAGACCTTGAGGAGTGGTTGAGTATGTTCTTGTTAGAGTTGATAAACTTATTATCCAGTGGGCTTTGTGATCCTAGATTTGGATGATGATGTTGAATTCCATTTGATTCTTGGACGCCCATTCCTTAACACCTAGGGAGCCTTAATTGATGTCAAGGGAGGTAAGATGACATTGAGAGTTAGAGATGAACAAGTGGTCTTCACCCTGCCCGAAGCAATGAAACACACACTTGATCATGATGATACTTTATATTTCACAGATACAACTGACTTGATCATTTCTAATTGTGAGAAGGAAGTCCTCGCTGTGAATCCCTTAGATGAATACTTGGAAGAGTTTGGGGACAAAGAAGTTGAAGGAAAGATCCCCTCCTCCACCAATACAACAAGTGGCCCAGTGGAGGGCAACTCACCACCCCATGGCAAGAAAAAGAAAGCTTTGAAGAGAATGTGGAGAAAGGCGAATGAAAGATTAAAAAGAAGTATGAATGTCTCCACAATGCCACCCAAGGAGATAGACCGTTTATTCTTTGAGAGCCGAGGTAAGTTTCAAATCTTTTCATGTCTCTCAATGAATCTTCTAGGTAACAACACTTCACCAAAGAATGGAGGTAACTCTCCCCTGTTTGTCCAACCATGATCATAAGGAAACACATGTCAAGCTAACAACATTATACAAGCGCTTCTTGGGAGGCAACCCAAGCTTTTAAATTCAATGCATTTCCATTTTCGTATTCTTTGAGTGCTTAGTGTTCTCATTTTCATATTTTTTGAGTGTTTAGGATTTATGTTCTTTATTTTATGTTCATGTTTAGTCGTCTTGTTTATCATCTTTGCTTAACTCTTCATGCATGTTGTTATGATCCCTTGAGTTGTTTGTTGTTTAGATGCCATGAGAATTAATTCTTGAGTATTTATGTTCTTATTACGGCTTTTTTTTCATTGTTTTTAGGGTTTTGAGGAGGTTATATTGATGCAAAATTGGAAATAACCCATTTTTGGACCGTGAGAGTGCCTTTAAGTGATCCAGAGGACTCTTGTGGGTGCCCTTGCGCCCGCAAGGGCACCAGCAAGAAAAATGGAGGCACTTCACGGGTGCACTTACGGCCGCAAGGGCACCCGTGAGGCATCCCGAGGCTCCTCATGGCTGCCATTGAGGCCGTAAGGGGACCCACAAGGGTACCCGAGTGAGGGACTTAAAGAGTACCTCGCTCACCCCTCACCTCTCATTTTCACTCTCTTCTTCTTTCTCTCATTTCTCCTTCAATTCTCCACCAAATCTCTCCATTCTTTTTGCTTTAAATCACTCTCCTCCTCCTCTAAACTTGTTTTGTGAAGAAATTTCGAAGATTAAACACTCTTTTGGCCATTTTAAGCTCTTGAATCACCTCATATACTCTAGGGTTAAGGTATGCTTCTTCATCACTCTATCTTTGATTTTTAATGGCTTTGTGGGGTGATTTCTTTATGATTTTGAATCTATTTGGATGCTAGGTCATTGTGAGAATGAATCTAAATGGTTGTAAATTTTGTTGGCTATATTTACAAGCAAAACTCTTGTAAAATGTTTTTCGGGTTTACTGTAGCACTGGGCATTTTTCACTAGTTTTCATTCCATTGAGCTCTATTTTTCTTGTAACTTTGTTTATTTAGTGTCTTCTTTCTCTTTTAGGCATGCAGGTGAAGATAGTAGCTTACAAACAAGCTAGGACAGATTGTTCTCCGCCCGCCGTCGAGCCAAGGTTCAAGAATGAGGATCATAAGACACAGTTTGCACTCTTGTCGCGAAAGGGATTCGGTACCATCAGTAGAATAAATTAGGACGTATTGAAGACTTTAGAATTAGATGGTATCATCTTGGAGCTGATTTCACATGATGGGTGGGATAGGTTGTTCTCCATTGAAGATCCCACCTACAAAGAACTAACCTTGGAGGTGTTGAGCACCATTGAAGTTGCAAACCATTGTCTGTTCACTCACCAACCAAGTTCGATTTCCTTCCACGCATTTGGGAAAGAAACTCCGGGTTACTCAAGATCATGTGGGTGTGCTTTTGGGAGTCTACATGCGTACACCTGAGTTTAAAGACCTACCACAAGACTTCTCGTACGCAGAAATGAGTGAGATATACTGGGCCTCCATTACCACTAGCTGGAGGACAAGGAAAGCATCCCAGTTGTTGAACCCCCGGACATCGCTATATACATGCACTATTGACTAGAGGCATCTTATTGACTGGACTTGATAGGGGTGGTCTCACGCACAGACTTATTGATGCTTTATAGCATTATTAAGCGTTACCCCCTCCACATGGGACACCTTGTCATAGAGGTCTTAGCACATCAGGGGCAGTTTGTTCGCCTTGGGGCCATCTTTCCCGGGCCGGACATCACACGGATGATCAGAGGCATGGGTCTTATTGAGTGTACCCAGGGCATGCCAGCCGTTGGTACTATTGGCCTGCTTGGGATTTAGACTCTCGCATGTATTGGTATAGTTGAGCTACAAGGTGGAATTTACAGACTTACACAGCGTCAGGGGATAAATGTACAAGACCCTTGGTCCTTCACACGAGGTAGAGTCAGCTTCTAAGTTTGAGTCCGAGTCTGAGCTTGAGTAGGAGTCCAGGGAGCATAGACCTTCACTTGAAGCCAGATTCGAAGAATTCCATACTGAGGTCTACTAGTAGTTGTAGGTGCTTGAGAGAGGACATAGAGACCTAGCTGCATCACTGTGTCGTATTGAGAGCAACATCGCTGAGATCCTAGAATTCATGCACAGCTCATCATCATCGGTTGGTGCCTTATCTGCAGCTACTACTTGCGCAGCATCATCACATCCACCTGATCCTTGGCTCACAACACATGAACATTAATCTATTTTTGTTATTTATTTTTGTGTATTTTGATCGCACATTGTGTTGTTTGTTATAGTGTGTACTTTTGAGTTAGTTAGGGTTCTGACCCTACTTAACTTTATTTGTTTATTGTGGATCCTTGCTTATGCGCTCATGTTAAGTGCTTGTGTATTAGTAATATGAAGTATTCTTTTCTTACAACGACCATTACTTTTATCAGATTTTATCGCTTATACATGTGTGTTCATGTTCTTTTGTGCATGTAGGATTGTGGTGACAAGTGTGGAAGAAAGAAACCAAAGAAGATCGTGAATGCACTTTATTGATGAAATCTTGGAGTGAACAAACATGAAGACACAAGTTGTACTCAAAGACATATGAGTGTGTGCCAACCTCCGTTGTGCTCGAGTGAACATGTAAATTGGAGGGGCACAAAGGCAGTCACACTTATGTGTTCCAACTTGTGCAATGCTAGCAAGATTGTTGTCAAATATGATTTTATTGAAGATGCAACGCGATCTACCACATGGATGTGTGCTCATTCATGTGGCCTTGATGAAAAGTGTGAATTCGGAAGTATTTGGCGGAGTACTGTAGTAGGTTCCTATTCATGGTTTCATATCTTTACTCTTGATTCCATTATTGATTATATTTTGCTCTATGGAGAGCTAAACCTCTAGTGGTTACTCGGGTTGGCTCCATATCTGCAGCTACCTCTCAACTCACCCTAGGATGATATTGTTTCTTTAACCTTTTATTATGTTTTCTTTAATTCATGTTTTAATTGAGTTCCAATCTTGAATGATTGTTGATTGATTTTCCCTTAGAGTGATACTAGGGTTGAGAATCCATCTTGGTAACCTTTGTGGATGATTGACATACCATGAGGGTTAGACAATGCTAGATTGGAGAGGGTTGAGAGGGTGAGTTGAGAGGTAGCAGAAGTCCCCTTTCCCCTCTTGTGTGATTATCCTACCTCCACATTTTAAGAGTTATTTACAGTCACGATAGAGTGAAGTGCTAAGAGACGAAGTCCACTGGGGCTTATTTACACAAGAAACAGAGTGAAGTGTTGAAGTAATCCTTAGTATATGGGGCTTAATTGTGACTATGGGTTTTTCGGCTAGACAAAAGGGATAGATCTATATTAGGGAATAGGGTTTATCACTTGGAGTCCCTAGAGCTTTAAGCAACCTTACACAGTGTAAGGCGTCGAGACTGAGCATTTTCTCCACCGGGGTATAGTGTAGGGTTAGTCACGGTTGTCCTTAAGTTTGGGACCGTGTGTTTTAGGATTTCCATGACTCATTAAGCATCAGTTGAGAAACATAGTGGTTGGTCTTGCACTTGAAACAGTAGTCCTAGGGTAAGCAATGTTTGGGTGCCCCAATTTCTATCGATTGCCTCTCTTGTCTTTTATTTGTGCCTCCTTCTTCTTTTCTTATTTCTATTTTCATAGATTTTGGTCACACCACTATCGATTCATCTTCATTCTAGTGAAATAGCAATCTTTCCATTTCTGATCACTAGTCCTTTTGGATATGACTACCCACTCACCAAGGTATTATTACTTCGACAAACCCGTGCACTTGCGGTTTCACACGCAAAAGGGTGTTGTCAGCTCATTTCTATCATTTTTGCTTTTGGAGTTATGATCAGTTCATTTTGTTGCTTTTATTGATACTATTAAGGTTACTTCACACTCCAGGTCCTCATCACACTGTTTTCCGCAAGTCCAGTTCCAATGGTCATATTTTTCATTGATTGACTAGAAAAGTTTCTTAACTCCATCTCTGAGTATTTATTGCATATTTTTCCCACCCTATTCTACTGATATATGTACATTGGGGACAATGTACAGCTTTAGGTGTGGGGATGGAGTATTTTTCTTTGTTGCATGCTTGAACTACCTATGATAGCTATGATTTTATTGTTAAGGACTTCCTAGCTTGGTAGAATGATAGTTGTGAGTTGTACTTTACCTGTGCTTGAATGTAGTTCTATTCCATCTTTAGTGCAAATTTATACCTGTTCACGATTTCTTCCACCTTGTACACTCCAACAAACCCATTGATAAGTGCCTAAATATATCAATTTTATACCTGCAACTCATGAGCATTCTCATGCAATTTATATTATCTGTTGATGTCAACTTATGCATTTGATGTGTTTATTTGAATTTAGGACATCGAATGACCATATTTGAGAGGACAAACAATTGTGGAGCCGTTTCGGAAAAGATTAATGAAGAATTGAAGTACAAACGAACTCTGAGGGCAGAACTAGGCTAAAGAAGCAGACTGTGCGGTTATGCACCAGCCGCACAGCACAGCCAGAAAGCTGTGCGGCCAGTGTGTGGACCGCACAGTGGCCACACAGCACAGGTAGAAGCCTGTGCAGCCTGGTGTGCGCCCGTACACAGCCCACACAGACTCGGGTTTTCTCTCATTTTGAGCTGTGCGACCTTGTTTCTGCCGGCACAATAGCCCACACACCTCCATGATTATATATACCCTTTGTTAAGGTTTTGAGAAGGGACTTTACCACCATCCTCCTCAAAATACACCTTGCTTGATTCTTCACCAAAGGAGGCTATTTTGGGGAACATTTGAAGAAGAGAAGAAAGGGAGAATCAAGGAGAACATCAAGGAGCTTGACGGCGCAGATCCGGCTAGCTCTCATCATCATCTTCTAGTCGATATTCTAAGAGGGAGTTCTCTGGTTCTTGTTGCCATGTTTTACATGTATTCTAAGATTTTTTCTTTTGATATGTCGAACTAGACTCCCAAGACCACCGGGCTTCTGGGGAACCTTGGGAGGAGACTTTGTATGGATGACAGTTCTATTTTGTAGTCAAATTTGTGGCTTGTGTTGTTGGTTTTAATCTATCATTATCTTGTTCATTCTACAATGGATGGATTCCTTTGAATTGATTCTAAATGATACTTGTTCGGCGGGATTCTAGCATGTATTAGGTCTTGTGATGATTAAAGAGGGATTCATTGTATTAATACACCAGAGGTTTCGGGTGTTTGTAGCCTCTGCACGGTTAGAGTTATTTTAACCGAGCGTGCACATTAGAATAACCCTAATCAAGACTCCCTGCCCCCAATGACATCGTAGGGGTATCTTCCGAATGAGGAACCCGTACTAGATTAGGGCTACTTCACGGAGGTTCCGGGGTAGTCGACATTCGAGTCTAGTGGACCAAAACCAAGCTAACCGTATGCTTTAGTCGTACTTATCATCCGTGCTTAGTCTTCTTCTGGGGAATCCTTGCCCATGGGCCTACCTTTATAATTGGTTTCTTCACTCTTGTGTTCGTGATTGTGTGGTTAGTTTAGTTTATTTTCTTTGTTTGTCTTATTTTCATTAGCTCTATATTTGCAAACAACAACACTATTTTAGTTGATTAAACAGTGACATTCAAAAGGAAGTAATAGTAGATCTCGGGCCTTGGGAATACGACCCTCTTGTGTTTGTACAAGAGGTTATTATTTGACGACCCGTGCACTTGCGGGTAGGGAGTCGCGATGCCAACTTTCTAGCTTATCGCGCGATGACTCATCACCCATCATAATGACTTTGGGAATAAAATGTTAAATTCTATCTTTAATATGCTTTTAAGAGCTTTTGAGTTCCTTCATTGTTTTCTTTAGATTAAAGTGAACTATTGTATTAGGTTTTACACCAGGGGACTTGAGATACAGTATGTACATGTGAAAAATGAAAAAGATAAAAAAAGAGAGTCTATGACAGTATTCCTCTGCTAGTATAGCACGAATGCATCTATGTAGGCTGTATTCTAGTACATTGGGGGGCTCTTGTGCCTAACCAGTGATAAGTGTCTAAATGTAGATATTTGCTTATATGTATTTTACACACTTTGCATGCATTTTATTGAGGATTGATACCCGTTTTGTGCTTAATCATATACTATTTGCTTTGTAGGGTACGGGAAAGCTATGGAGAACACGAGGATATCATTTGGGTGAAAAGAAGAAGAATACAATCCCGAAATTACTAGAGTCGAGTTACTGCAGCTATGTTACTATAGCAAACACTATAGCAGCAGGATTGTTTGAAGCAGCCTATCTAGAACTTCATGCGGCCCTCATACAGCCCGTATTTAGGTCGTATGAAGGCCGTATGCATCCCCGCATGAATCAAAAATCTAGGTTTTGAGTGGCATATGGCCCGTATGTTGTGAAGGGTATAAATCAAAGATTTCTAGGCCAGAATGAGCGACTTTTTGGAAAGATTTGGAGAGGGCTTCTTTCAGACTTCTTGGGAGACCTTGGGTGACCTTGGGAAGAAGAAGAAGGCCAAGGAAACGAGGAGATCATTCAAGGGCAAGGTCAAGGGCTCTCAAGGCAAGAAGACATCATCATTCAAAGGGAAAATTGACAACTATTTGAAGGAAGGAGACCCGCGGCTAGAGGACGCGTCATTTGGCATTCTTTTGGCAGGGAAAGTGTCATTCGGCACATTTTCTACCTCCTCCTTCACCATTTCATCTAGGGAGTTCCATTTATGAGTTTGCTTTGTGTTTTACTTGACTTTGTTGCTTGTTGTGGTATGATGACATGCTAGACCCCCAAGGCCACCGAATGTCGGTGAACCTTGGGGGGTTTTGTCATGTATGTTGGATGATTGTTTGTTAATTCCATGCTTGGGTTATTTTGAGATTTAATCCATTGTTTTCCTACTAAGAGCTACACTAAGGAGAAATCCGTGGTTCTTTTATGAGTTATACATGTAGATGTGGCCTACTCGCATGTATTAGATCGTGAATGGATTAGAAGGGGATACTTGTATCAACACTAGGAGAAATTGGGTGTTGGTAGCCCTCCATGTTTTAGGGGTAAACTTAGGATGAGTTTGTCCCTATTTTGAGATTTCTTTGTTCTTAATACAATTGTAAGAATGTGGATTTGGAAGAAATTCCTATCAACATTCGTATGGGATTAGGGTTCAATTACCGAGAAATTGGTGTTGTTCTAATCTTGAAATCTCTCGGTCCAAATTACCCTTGCAACTTTTGTTCTTCATCCATGTGTCATGATGATCCCTCAAGGGGATCCACATCCATAGGCCTTTGCATCATATTGTTAATCTTGCTTTCTCATTGCTTGTTCTCTCTAATTTGTTGGTAATCTTGTATTTAGTTTTAATTGCATCTGGTAGAGTAAATTCCATCACTTAAGATTGTAGGCTAGATAATAGGTCGAGAAGGAGTAATAGGAGATCCTTAGCCCAGTGGAATATGATCCTCGGGTCTTTATACGAGGTATTACTTGGTGATCCCGTACACTTGCGGGGAAGTAATCAAGTTTTTGGCGCCGTTGCCGGGGAACTTTAAGGAATTCTAGGAAACTTTTAGATTATTACTCTAGGCATTTCATTTTTTACTCATTTTATTATTTCTTTTCTTTTCTTTTCTGTTTATATTTACTTGCTACCATTCATTTACTTTTCTACTCATTTCTTTTGTTGTATATTAGCATTAATTTAATTCACTTTCTATTTCTTCTTGTATAGTTCATCTTGAGAGTGCGACATGGCAAATCCGAACTTTTTGTTAGAAAGCTCGATACACAGATTAGAAGGCTGGATTAATTGAAAATCTCAACACCATTTTTCACATCCTCCAGACAATCATTTATACATGTTTCAGCTATCAGGGGATTCTAGCTTATCTAGTGAGTATGGCAGCTGGCACACAGTGTTTGAAACCTTTCTGAAGAATGGAACACCCTTAGTGATTGGAGGAAGAAAGATACTAATTGATCAGTTTTCTTTGACTGCTGAGTACCAACATATAGCTACCATAAATCCCACCTTGGAGGACGATGTCGAGGAAGGCCAGGTGCTAGCAAAGATACTGGAGTCTAGTTTGGAGCATAAACTTGACAAACAAAAAGGCCTTAAGATAGATGATGAGTTTTACGAGATGCATGTTTATGATACAAATAACAATTAAGATGAGAGTTTGGGATCTGTAGAAGAAACAAGGTCTGAACAGGATGATTTGCTAAAGAACAGAGGTTTGAAGCTGTCAACTGAGGAAGCACCTATTTTGGTGTTGAAATCACTCCCTGAGCACCTTGAGTACGTTTTCCTGGGAGAAGGAACACAACTTCTAGTTATCATCTCTTTAAACTTAACAGTTGAGCAAAAGAAGGGATTGGTAGATATGCTAAAAAAGCACAAGAAAGCAATTGCTGGGAAGATAGCTGACATAAAAGGGATTAATCCATCCATTTGTACTCACAAAATTCTAATGATGGATGAGCATAGACCTAAAGCCTTGCTGCAAAGAAGACTCAATCCAAATATGAAGGAAGTGGTGAGGGCCGAAATCATCAAACTTCTTGATACATGCATTATCTATCCGATATCAGATAGTGAATGGGTAAGCCCTATACAAGTAGTTCCAAAAAAAGGGGATGACTGTGATCACCAATGACAAAAATGAGTTAATCCCAACTCGAACAACTACCGGGTGGAGGGTATGCATTGATTATAGAAAATTGAATGATGCCACTCAAAAGGATCATTTTCCGCTACCATTCATTGATCAGATGTTTGAGCGACTAGCAGGACATGCTTACTATTGTTTTTTAGATGGGTTCTCCGGTTATTTCCAAATTCCCATTGCCCCAGAAGATCAAGAGAAGATCACATTCACTTGTCCGTATGGCACATTTGCGTATCGTCGTATGCCTTTCGGGTTATGCAACGCCCCGGTTACCTTTCAGAGGTACATGACAACAATTTTTGAGGACATGGTAGAAGATTTTATGGAAGTGTTTATGGTTGACTTCTCTGTCTTTGGTGACTCATTCGAAGTATGCCTCAAGAATCTAGAACGGGTCCTTATCCGATGTGAAGAAACTAATCTTGTGCTAAGTTGGGAGTAATGACATTTCATGGTCCAAGAGGGAATAGTCTTGGGTCACAAAATCTCAAAAGAGGGAATTGAGGTGGACAAGGCAAAGATCTCCACCATAGAAAAATTACCACCTCCAAATTCAGTAAAGGCCATTAGAAGTTTTTTGGGACATGCGGGGTTCTATAGAAGGTTTATCAAAGATTTTTTCTAAAACAACTAGACCCCTAACAAGGTTGTTGGAGAAGGATGCCCCATTCGAGTTCGATAAGGATTACATGGATGCCTTTATTACACTCAAGGAGAAACTAATTCAAGCACCTATCATGGTAGCTCCAGACTCCCTCATCTGAATTGATTTGTGATGCAAGTGATTTTGCTGTGGGAGCAGTGCTTAGTTAGCGGTGAGACAAACATTTCCATCCTATATATTATGCAAGCAAGACTCTAACGGGGGCCCAAGAGAATTACACTACAACCAAAAAAGAACTACTTGCCGTGGTATTCACCTTTGATAAATTTCGGTCATATTTGGTTCTTTCCAAAGTGGTGGTATATACGGATCATTCAGCTTTGTGGTACTTACTTAGCAAATCAGATGCCAAACCACGATTGATTAGGTGGTTCTTGTTGCTTCAAGAGTTTGATCTTGAGATCAAGGACAAAGCGGGGAGCAGAGAATCTTGCAGCAGATCATTTGTCATGTTTAGAGAGCCCTGGTACTGAAGTTTTGAGAGGGAAGGACATTAATGACCCATTCCCTGAAGAACACTTGTATAACATCTAGGTAATAGAAGAGAAGGAGCCACCATGGTTTGCCGATTATGCCGATTATGCCAGGTAGAAGGAAGAATTTTTTTTAGACCTTAAGCACTACATATGGGAGGATCCATACTTATTCTGAGTTTGTTCTGATCAAAGTTGTTCAAAGATGTGTTTCTAGGGCAGAGGGTCTAATTATTTTAGAGCACTGCCACTCAGGACCCACTGGAGGCCATTATGATGCAAATAGAACAACAAAGAAGATTCTTGATGCAGGTTTCTATTGGCCATCATTATTCCAAGACACTAAGAAATTAATTAAAGCTTATGATAGATGTCAACGGGTAGGCAACATTTCTCGTCGGAATAAGATGCCCCAGAACTGGAACCAAGCTTGCGAAGTTTTTGATATTTGGGGGATTGATTTTATGGGGCCCTTCCCTAGGTCCCGTGGATACAGGTTCATACTCATGGCAGTCGACTATGTATCTAAATGGGTGAAGGCTCAAGCCTTACAAACAAATGATGCGAGAGCGGTGGTAAAATTCTTAAAGAAATTGTTTTCCAGATTTGGCGTGCCACATGCAATCATTAGCGACAGAGGCACTCATTTCTTTAATGCCCAGTTTGCAAAAATTCTGAAGTACTATGGCGTGTCACATAAAATGGCAACACCGTACCATCCACCAACTAGCGGGCAAGTGGAAGTGTCCAACAGGGACTTAAAGCGAATTTTGGAGAAAACAGTGTCTCAAAGCAGAAAATATTGGGCAGAACATCTAGATGATGCCTTATGGGCGTACAGAACTATCTACAAGACTCCTATTGGAATTACTCCATATAGGCTAGTCTATGGAAAAGCTTGCCACTTACCTGTTGAACGTGAGCATAAAGCTTATTGGGCTATTAAGTTTCCCAATCTTGATTCTACACTTGCAGGTAACAAGTGAAAGCTCCAACTGAATGAACTTGATGAGTGGCGCTCCTCAGCATATGAGAACTCGAAGCTTTACAAAGAGAAAAGTTAAGGAGTACCACGACAGGACATATCAAGCACCCATAAGCAATTTCATGAGGGAGATTAAGTACTTCTGTTTAACTCCAGCTTGAAATTATTTCCAGGGAAGCTCAGATCATGTTGTTCAGGTCCATACACGGTTACTCAAGTCTTCCCACATGGAGCAGTTGAGGTAACCCACATGGAAAATGGCACTTTTAAGGTAAATGGGCAACGATTGAAATTATACTTCAATAATAACATTCCAAAGGATACCGGGAGGGGGAGGGGGGTGCTTCAAACTCTTTGAACCCCCGTGAGGTAAGTGATGAGGTATGTTAGGCTCGTGAAGCTAAACAAGCATTTCTTGGGACGCAACCCAAGCATTCGGAGGTGTTTTCCTACATTTTTTGTATTCTAGGTCTTAGTTCATTTCTATTTTTATATTTCTTAAGCTTGTTTGTTTCTAAATAATTTCATGCTCACACACTTTGCACATTGCTCTCATCGATTTTATTGAGGATTAATCATGCAACTTCTTGAGAAACTTTATGTTTTGGTGTTATTTCATGCTCTAAATCATGGTTTTAATCGTTTCATTCATTTTTGGAGAAGTTTCAAAGCTTTCCATATCATTATTTCATCATTTGGACCAGGATTTCGGGGTTTAGAGAGAATAATTTAGTCATACGGCCATCCACAACCCGTATGGAGGCCATCTGTGCCATTTGGGGCACCAAACAGAGGCTTGGGTGAGCCTCATGTGGCCCCCATACGGGGCCAAATGGGGGCCATTTGCCCCCTCGTCTAGAACACCGAGAGAAGCCTCTCGGGCCATGCCGCCCCCATGGGGGCCGCATGGCCCGGTTCTTGCCCATTTAACCATCTCTCTCTTCTCTCTCTCTTCCATTCTCTTCATTTCTCTCTTTTTCTACCGAATTTTTCTCACTTCTTTCTCACACATTTCTTGGCAAAATTTTCCCAATTTTTTCTCCTAAAACTTCTCCTTATCCATTGGAGATGTCAATCTAGTGGTTTTCCTCGAGTTTAATGCAATTTTTATCAAGATTTTGTCGGTATGCTCTTTGATGCCCTAGTTTTTTCTTTTTCATTATTTTTGCATTCTTGGAGTTTTTGTGTGGAATTCTTCAAGCATTTTGCTTAATTTGGATGATGTGAATGTCATGGATGGGTTTTTACTTGAATTTATGTAAAAAAGTTTTGGAATCTATGATCTTGGGGAAACTCTTGCTGCATGAATAGTGACCATACGGCCCCCATAAGACCGTATGGCCACTAAACTTTGAATTTTCACCATTTTGCCCATCTCTTGCATCGTGATTTGATTTATTTTGAATCCCTCTAGGCTTGATCAAGGTTTATCTTTGTTGTAGGGATGCCTAATACTAAAAGGCTAGCTTCCAAACACCTAAGAAACACAACACCGTCGCCTACACTCGAGGAACCTATCTTCAAGTTGGCACATCGTCAAGAAAAATATGATATTTTGAAGACAAAACCATTTGGAATTGTGCGCTATATTGATTGGGGTCTTGTGGAAAGTTTTGGGATGGAAAACCAAGTCAAAGGATGGTTATCGCATAATTGTTGAGAAAAATTTAATTGTAATCTATGGACCATCCTTTTGCCATCTAACTTTGGAGGGTTTTAGCAATTTTGAGACCAACTGCACTAGCCTGTGATGAGTAACAACCCTCCTGAGCATGGACACTTGTTACTTTCTTTAGTTTGTTTTGTTTTGTGTGCTTGTTATTTTGATGAGTTGGCATGGTTCTTGCCCTACCAACTCGTGGTGTAGAACTTTCTCCCTTCTGCATTTATGTTGTTTTGTTGACTACTCCCTAGGTTCTTCCTTGTGTTTGTATTTTTAAATTTTTGTAGAATGATGATGTCCCCTTTTTGCCTCGCAGGGCATTAAGGGAATTTGGTGAGCTTTCCTAGTTTGGAATGGAGGTCGGACCCGACATGTATTGCTTACCACCCCTTTTGTTGGCCCACACCTCGCCATGAAAACAAGAGTAACCGTGGAAGTTCATTTTCACCCTCCTCTATTATTTTCATTGCTTCATCTAGCATGATTATCATGATTAGTGTACATTGAGGGCAATCTACAACACTAAGTGTGGGGATGGGTGTATTTCATGTATTAGGACCATTGTTTATATGCTAGTGTTACCTATGATGGCTTTATTAATTCTTACAAGATTCTTTTAGCTTGGATTAATGATTGATGTGAGTTACTTGTTTTTAAGCTTTATGGAATCCTATTTCACCCCTAGTATTATCTTATGCATTGAATTTTCTGTCGATGCCCTGGGAATAGGAAATGTGACTACTCTAACTCTCTTGTATGCTTAACATACTACTTTGAGTACTCGGCCTTAGAACACTAAGTTCTATCCTTTAATGTATTTTTAAGAACTTCTAAGTCTTGTTGAGCTAATCCTAGTTTTGTGGCATGAAGAGTACTATGAAGATGTGATATAGGGTGAGTGTGTGAAAAAAAAGAGTCTATGTTAGTATTTCTTTGCTACTGAAGCATGAATGCGTCTATGTAAACTGTAATCAACAAGTTGGGTGGCTCTTGTGCCTAACCAGCATATGCACCCTCTAGAAAGATTTCAAAATGATTTTGGTGCAGTCTACGTTAGTTGGACTCGAAAAAAAAAAAGGATGAATGATGAAATGAAAATAAAAACCATAGTGATCTTTTTGATTACCTACTAGAGGTTTTAAGAAGAAAGAGGATTCAGTTTCAACCTATAAAATTAGAAGGATCTTACTTGTCCATTGAAGTAGTACTTAGTAGTTTAAGACTTAGTATTCTTTGTATGTGGAGTGATTAGCGTCTAAAGCTGTATTGATTGAAGTCCTTAGGTTGGACCAGATTGGGGAAAATGAGATAAAATATTCACTTACACAGCATAGA
The DNA here is from genome assembly GCF_009730915.1 of Dioscorea cayenensis subsp. rotundata. Classification (NCBI taxonomy): domain Eukaryota; kingdom Viridiplantae; phylum Streptophyta; class Magnoliopsida; order Dioscoreales; family Dioscoreaceae; genus Dioscorea; species Dioscorea cayenensis. Next base: position 8,908,477 of record NC_052472.1, on the reverse strand, counting down.
CATGTTAGGGGTGAGACATGGCATTTTTATTATGCTTATTGACTATAACTCAACATTTATTTGTCATTATCCACTACTTTTGGATTCTTATACTTGCTTGAGGTAATGCATTTAGCCACTTATCAATCTCTTTGTTTTTCATGAGTTGTTTGTTTTGGGACAAGCAACGCTTAGGTGTGGGGATATTTGATAAGTGTCTAAATGTAGGTATTTGCTTATATGTATTTTATACACTTTGTATGCATTTTATTGAGGATTGATACTTGTTTTGTACTTAATCATATACTATTTGCTTTGTAGGGTACGGGGAAGCTATGGATAACACGAGGATATCATTTGGGCGAAAAGAAGAAGAATACAGTCCCGAAATTACTGTAGCAGAGTTACTGTAACGATGTTATTGTAGGAAACACTATAGCAGAGGAATTGTTTGAAGCAGCCTGTCTAGAACTTCATGCGGCCCCCATACAGCCCATATGGAGGCCGTATGAAGGCCGTATGCACCGCCGCATGAAGCGAAAATCTAGGTTTTGAGTGGCATACGGCCCCCATATGGCCACCATGCTGTGAAGTGTATAAATCCAGATTTCTAGGGCGGAATGAGGGACTTTTTGGATAGATTTGGAGAGGGCTTCTTTCAGACTTCTTGGGAGACCTTGGGTGACCTTGGGAAGAAGAAGAAGGCCAAGGAAACGAGGAGATCATTCAAGGGCAAGGTCAAGGGCTCTCAAGGCAAGAAGACATTATCATTCAAAGGGGAAATTGACAATTATTTGAAGGAAGGAGACCCGCGGCTAGAGGAAGCGTCATTTGGCATTCTTTTGGCGGGGGAAGCGTCATTCGGCATATTTTCGACCTCCTCCTTCACCATTTCATATAGGGAGTGCCATTTATGAGTTTGCTTTGTGTTTTACTTGACTTTGTTGCTTGTTGTGGTATGATGACATGCTAGACCCCCAAGGCCACCGAATGTCAGTGAACCTTGGGGGGGTTTGGTCATGTATGTTGGATGATTGTTTGTTAATTCCATGCTTGGGTTATTTTGAGATTTAATCCATTGTTTTCCTACTAAGAGCTACACTAAGGAGAAATCTGTGGTTCTTTTATGAGTTATACATGTAGATGTGGCCTACTCGCATGTATTAGATCGTGAATGGATTAGAAGGGGATACTTGTATCAACACGCCGAGAAATTGGGTGTTGGTAGCCCTCCATGTTTTAGGGCTAAACTTAGGATGAGTTTGTCCCTATTTTGAGATTTCTTTGTTCTTAATACAATTGTAAGAATGTGGATTTGGAAGAAATTCCTATCAACATTCGTATGGGATTAGGGTTCAATTACCGAGAAATTGGGGTTGTTCTAATCTTGAAATCTCTCGTCCAAATTACCCTTGCAACTTTTGTTCTTCATCCATGTGTCATGATGATCCCTCAAGGGGATCCACATCCATAGGCCTTTGCATCATATTGTTAATCTTGCTTTCTCATTGCTTGTTCTCTCTAATTTGTTGGTAATCTTGTATTTAGTTTTAAATTGCATCTAGTAGAGTAAGTTCCATCACTTAAGATTGTAGGCTAGATAATAGGTTGAGAAGGAGTAATAGGAGATCCTTAGCCCCGTGGAATACGAACCTCGCGTCTTTACATGAGGTATTACTTGGCGATCCCGTACACTTGCGGGGAAGCAATCAACCAGCATGTGCAGCATCATTCAGAAAGATTGTAAAAATTTTTGGTGCAGTCTACGTTAGTCAGACTCAAGACAAAAAAGGAAAAAAAGAGTGTATGTGACAAAGCCCCTTGCGTGTGACATGTAAGTGCACGGGTTTGTCGAAGTAATAAATTCCCAAGTGAGTGGGGTATCGTATCCACAGGGAATAGTGATTGGAAATACCAAGATTGCTATTTAACTATAATGAAAATGAATCAATGATAGTGTGAATAAAATTTATGTAAAAAGAACTAAAAGAAATAAGAAAGAAAGGCATGATAAAATGAGAAAAAAGGCAATTGATAGAAAGTGGGGTACTCAGACATTGCTCCCCCTAGACTTATTGCTTCAAGTGCAAGACAAACTATTATGTTTCCTAAATGATGCTTAATGAGTCATGGAAATTCTAAAATACACAGTCCCAAACCTAAGGTCAACCGTGACTAACTCTACACTATGCCCTGGTGTAGAAATCGCTCAATCTCAACACCTCACATTGTGTACAGTTGCAAGAAGCTCTAGGAATTCCAAGTGATAAATCCTATTCCTATGTATAGATCTAATCCTTTGGTCCAGGCGAAAAGACCCATAGTCACAATTAAGCCCCAGGTGCTAAAGTCAGTTTAGCGCTTCACTCTGTTGCCCGCGTAACTAAGCCCCAACGGAGTTCATCCTTTAGCCCTTCACTCTAATGTGACCACAAAGAACTCTTGGAACATGGAGGTAGGATAAATCACACCAGATGGGAAAGGGGACATTCTGCTACCTCTCTACTCACCCTCTCAATCCTCTCTAATCTAGCATTGTCTAACCCTCATGGTGTGTCACTCATCCACAAAGGCTACCAAGATGGATTCTCAACCCTAGTGTCATTCTAAGGGACAAATCATTCAACAAGCATAATAAAAGGTTAATGAAACAATAACATCCTAGGGTTTACAAGTCCAAGTACCCACTAGGGGTTTAGCTCTCCATGGAGCAAGATACAATCAATAATGAAATCAAAAGCAAACACATGTAATCCATGAGAAAACCCCCTTTGGTATTCGTGTCAATGATCTTTGTGGAGTAGCTTCGTTCTCTCCAAATGTGCCCTTGTCAAGCCTAGGGCTCATCTCACTGGAGAAACGTGGTGTCAAAGGCGTAGAACCACTCCAAAAGCCTTGCCAAAGGCCCTCTAAACCTTAGCCGCAAGCCTTTCTAAAAGATGGAAAAAAGATAGAAAGAAGGATTCTGAAATCGCGATGAATTGCTGCTTTAAATAGGGCTGGAATCGAGAATCTACACGGCGTGTGGAATTTCCACACACCTGTATGAATCTGTAGGAATCTAAATTTCGGCGGTCTGTGAACAGTAACTACTACTATAAATTACTACAGTGATTGCTGCAGTACTTCACAAAAAACACTCCCGAATTCATACTTTTCATCAAGGCAACACAAATGGGCACATGTCTATGCTGTAGACCGCATCACTTCTTCAAGTAAAAGCACATTTGACAGGAATCTTGCTAACTTTGTACAAATCAGAACACATGAGTGTGACTGTCTTTGGGCCCCTCCAATTTACATAATCTATTGATCACAATGGAGGTTGGCACACACTCATATGTCTCAAGCACAACTTGCGTCTTCTCGTGTGTTCACTTCAAGATTCCATCAACATAATACATTCGCAATTTACTTTGGCTCCTTTCTTCTCTATTTGGCTCCACAACCGTATATGCGCAAAAGAACACAAAAACACATGCATTAGTGATAAAATCTGATAAAAGTAATGCTCATCATAAGAAAAGAATACTTCGTATTCTTAGTAGACAAACACTTATTCGTATGCCTGTATATATGTGAGAGTAATAAAGTATCTTGATCCCCTAGAGCTTACTATGTAGTCACTTAAGAGCTAGAGTTTTATTAAGGAACTGAAGGACTTTTAGCTGAGTATTGAGGGTATCTTTAACATTTTGATGCCATTTTCATTATGCGTGGGGTGAATGGACATCCTAGGGTAACCCAGGGTGTGGAGGTCAAGATGGGAGTTAGCACACACTCACAGGAGCACTCTAGATGAAACAGAGGTCGTATTACTTGACTATTCATTGAACAACTCACTTCTTGATTTTTGTCCATTCGTGATTGTGGAGTCCTTTACTATTGAGCTTGAGGTTGTGCATTTAGCCGTTTATCTTCTTGAACCTATTCTTTATGTTTGTTACTTTGGGACAATCAAACGCTTAGGTGTGGGGATGTTTGATAAACTTCTAAATGTACTTATTTTATACATAGAAGTGTACATTGTTTATATATATATTTTGATGAGCGGTGCCCTTTTTATGGTTTAATTGGTGAATTTCGTGTTTCAAGAACAAAGGAAGCCTAGGTGAGCGCAGCGACGCAATTTGACAAGAAATCAACATTGAAAACGGCGTTTTAGGGCCCGGCACGAAGATTTTGGAAAAATTCTAAGTCTAGGAATCCTTACAAGCAACCACATGGTGGTGAAGCCAACCACAAGCATTGTAGCATTGTAGCAGTACTCTAGCAATTTAATGAAAATTTTGGCCTGTTTCCGGGTAACTTCACGGGCCGTATATTAACCGTGAAGCCACTCGTAAGCCATCTGAAGCCACTCTTTATAAGCATCATTAGGGCATTTATTTGATGAGGAAGCACCCTGACATATATCCGAATTGTGTGTGAACCTCAAGTGTACTGGAGTCGAAGTAATAACAACCCCGGTGAGTGGGTAGTTGAATCTACAGGGAACGGAAGTATTAGTAGTAACCAATTCTTATTTATCTAGTCAAAATCAATGGATGTGATGAAATTTTGTAATTGCAAGAATATTAATAAGCAAATAAACGGGCAAGATAAAAAGTAAAAGAGATCTCAATCAATAAAGGTGAGGTACCCGGGAAATGCTTCCCCTAGGATCTAACATGAAGCTCAAGATTTTGTTAAATGCTTCTAAACCAAGTCTAATGAGTCTAGGTAATCCATGAACAACTGGTCCTTGCCTCCAAGCCACCGAGTACAAGTTCCCTAAAAGGTTACAGTGGAGAAATCGCTCAATCTCAACAACTCACACCCCATACGACCGCAATAAGCTCTAGGGAAATCTAAGAGTGAAACCGATACTTAAAGATAGATCTAGCCCTATTCTAGGTGAAAGATCCCTAACCCCCTAGAAGGTTCAAGCAGAGAAATCTATCCCAGTCTCACGTCGCACACCAAATATGGTTACATAGAGTCTAGGGAATACGGAGATAGGAAACACTCATTAGAAGGGAAAGGGGATACTCATACTATCTCATGACTCATCCTCTCAATCCTCTTTAACCTTGAAGTTCTAACTCTAATTGAGACGTCTCTTATCAAAGTAACAAATCATGCATAATAAATCAATCACAAAGATTAATAAAACATGCAAGCCATGGAAACACAAGGTTAAAACAAAAATCAACTCAGATTTAATAGAAACATAAAGCAAATCAATACAAAAAGAATAGATCCTAGGGTTCACATGCCCAAATAACTACTAGGGTTTAGCCCTCCATGGGGCAAGTTACAAAACAATGATTAATACAATGAATAGCAATATAAACAATAGAGAAAAACTCCCTTAAATTCGTGATGATGGCCTTGATTGGTCGCTCAACGTCTTGAAGAATCCTCCTCCGAAGCTAGGTTGCCGAAGGTCCCCTTAATGCTTTGACGGAGAGAAGATAGATAAAAGTTGGTGAAGAATGGGCCCCCAATCTCACCAAAGACCTCCTCTAAAAACCTAGCCGATTTGCCTTCTAAGTACTCGCAAAAATCACTGCAAAAAGTCTCCAAAGAATAGGGCAAACGACCTATGTATAGTCCCAAAAAGCAGCTGTCACATGCCTTCACACACCCGAGTGGATTTTCCAAGCGCCCACGTGGGCTGCAGGAATTTCCACGCAGTCGCGTGGACAGTAATTCTGCTATAGTAATTGTGCTACAGTAATTCTGCTATCGTGTTGAATTTTAGTATTATTTTTTGTTAGAAAACCAGATCACTGAATTTCAGTATTATTGTGTTGATGATAATTTTAGACCCGACATATTTTTGTTATAGAAACTCGTAGTCCCCAATTAACTGTGCGATAATCTTGTTATTGGGGTTAAACACTGACCGTGTCTAAATGTACTTATGACATAGAAACTATAGTTTCGCATCGTTCCATTGGTGAAGAATAACAGCTTCTGATATTCTGGCTCGGGTCACCGAAGGTAAACATATGAGCTCTGAAATCTGACTCAGGTCATCAAGTTTAAATAAATGAATTCTGATGTTTTGTTTTGTCATTAGTTGTTTGGGGGACTTATATGCACGTTATTTTGGTAAATTAAATATGTTTTGAATTATTTTTGATATCTGGGTTCTTGATATTTATTTTATTATGTTACATTTTGTATGTTTTTAAAAATTGTTGAACTTTTTGGTGATCCAGATATTTTTAGTGGTTGCTTACTGGGCTCCCAAGCTTATTAAGTTGTTCTCTTTCCCTTTTTAGATCAGGAGTAGGGTTGGGTGGTGGACAGCTAGGCGGGGTTGTTGAGCAAGTCGCCGTCTAGGTTTTTATCAAGTTAATAAACTCCCTTTGTTTTGAACATAGAACTTCTTGTCTTTCGTTTAATTGTCATATCATACACTTGTTATTTATTTTTGTTGTATTTCGAGCATTGTGCCCCTCTTTTGCTTTTGAAAGTTAGTGTCTTTGTTAAATGTTTTTTTTTCTAGTGTCAAACAAGTATTGAGGCCTTGCATGCCTACTTGGTTACCGCCTTGTAGGCATGCGATCGTTTGTCAATGCTTCGGGTTTGGGGCGTGACAAAGTCAAACAACATGAATTAGGAATTTTGAAATAATATTATACAACTTGCTAATGTAATCCATAATAGACACCAGGGGAGTCTTCTTAGTGATATACAAAAATTGATTACAGTAAGGAAAGTAAGGAACAATGTAAGGCAATCTCACTAAGATGTGGAAAAGAACTCGACAAACAATTAAAAGAGGAAGAAAAATATGATACCTCAAAAAAGGATGAACTAAAGAACATGTAATGAATGATTCACCTTCAGCATTTCTTTTTCCTCAAAGACTTCATAAGCAAAAGTTTCGAACAAGCAATTCTATCAATATTTTACAAACAATAAAATAAAAAATTTCAAGAAACAAAACTATTCGGATGATCCACTTGAAGTGATTTACTTTTTATTTGGGTGAGGATGGATGAGAAATTCATAAATGAATTTTTAAAATTCTAGCACACAGTGACACTGAGAAAGCATTAAACCAAGCACTTTCTGGAGGCAACAAAAACTTTCTAAACTTAGTTTTTAGTTTTTGATTTTTAATTTCCTTTTTAAGATGATGCATAAGCTTCATTTATATTTTCATTCCCAAAAGTTCCTTAAGTCATAGGAATCATCTTAAGACTTAATAGGGATATGAATGAAGAAGACAAAGAATTGATAAAGTTAGTGAGGGAAGTATTTTCTTTTTAAGCCCTTTTTATTTAGATTTTTTAAAATATTTAATTTTATTATTATTATTTTTTGATATTTTGTCTTTATATTAAGGGCAGTGTAAATTCTACATGGAAGGGTGTTTAGGTGTGTTATTCTTTTATATTTTTTTATGTGTTAAATGTCTTATGTTTTAAGATTATTAGTCATTGTCAATCGAAAACCTCTTGCAATATATATATGCTTTATAATGCAATTGCCAAGTTTTATATGACTTGTACATTGGTAAGATTTACATCTAAGGGAAGGAGGGATAACTAGTGAACTTGATGATTAATTCTTTAGTTAATGTTTTATGTTCTTTGTATCTCAATAATTTTAAGCACATATTAAAAAATGTTGTTAATGTGCATGGCACTAAAGGAAAAGCTTGTATGGAACTTGTCACACTTTAGATTATATCTTATAGAGTTTTAGGACTTTAGAACTAGTCTAATAATCACTAGATCGAAACAAACTATCGGATGACATGCATACCTTTGAAGTGATTTAGGATGGATAGTTTGAGCCTTTGACTATCCAACCCTTATAATTTACAGTTGCTACCACTTTGACCCTTGAAAAAGACTCACTTCTAAACAAAGTCAATTTTTTTTTATTTAGATGATATTAGCCATCCTCATGAGAACCTAATAAAATTAAGCCCAACCCCTTTTCTTTTGTAGAACACAAGGAAAGAAGAAGAAGAAGAATATGTCATGCCCCGAACCCTGCTTCATGGACCCGTGACCCCGACAAATGGCATTACACCTACAAGGCCGAAACCATGTAGACATACAATGCCTCAAAACCTGATCCAAAACTAGAACAAATATTCTAAATAATTTTAGATATCGAAAATCAAAATACAATGAAGTTAGAATAATAGAAAATTTTCTAAATACAAAGTTTCGGGTTAACACATATTTAAAAAAAATAAGAACATAAACTACACCAAAGATACCCCTGCTACTCGACAATTATTACTAAGCTATCCACCAGTCAACCTTATCCCTGATCTGAAAGAAAAAAAATAACAATAAGATAATGAGCTTTCTATCCCAGTAAGTAACCCACTAAAAACATTTTGGGATCATACAGGTTTTCAGCAAATGCGTATTCAAATATCAACCATAAATCCATATAGGACGTGCCATAATAATATCCTGAGAATCATAATATATATTGTATACTAGAATATAATATTGATAAAAATTTCAAACCTTGAAATCAATGCAAATTAATAGAAATACAGTCAGAGCTTAGCAGATTCTCCAAAGTATATGTCTCCCAATAAACCATGAACAAAACAGAATATCAGAGGTCATGTGTTTATACTCGGTGACCTGAGTTAGAATTTCAGAAGCCATTTATTTAACTTCGGTGACCCGATCCAAAATATCAGAGGCCGTTATTCTTCACCTATGGAACGGTGTGAAACTATAATCTCTTATCAGAGTACATATCGACACGGTCAGTGTTTAACCCCCAGCGACAGGGTTGTGCAGAGTTAATTGGAGACTAGATTTTTTTGTCAAAATACTTAATGTCCCCAAAAACATCAAAAATATCAAAGTTCAGACTGAGCAAAGTACAGGGTAATTAGCAAAGAAAATTTTAGCAGTCGCATGATCCCATTTTATAATATCAAAATAAGCTAATTATTTGAATCAAAACTTGGATAGATGATTAGTAAAAATCTTCAAATAATTGAAAATTTTAAATAATTCAGGAAAAATATGATAACTGGAAATTTAATAAAAAATATAGAAGTAAGAATTTAATAAATTGTTAAATAATTTAGAAAACTATAACATATCCGAAATTCACATAATTTAGAGTACCACTCAAATTATGACATTCAATTAAATCTCCAGCTATTTCTTCATACTTATAATTCAGATATACCCCATTCAAACATGCATACCTCTCAACCTACAATTTTAAAACTAGTAAAATTTTACCGACAATTAGAAAACCTAAATTGGAACAAGTTTTTTATTTTTCACATTATCCAATTCAATATCTTTGACCATTTAACATACCCTTCAATCTTCATGTTCTGCACATAAATTTCATCCGAGATAGTTATACTAATAGGGTTATACCTCACAAACCATACATGAATAAAATTTGAAATTTTACAAGTAATTAGGTAATATCAAAATCTACAACTTTCATTTAATTCTCTACATCTAATTTAGAATCTAGGATCATAAAAAAAATTTAAATCACTCCAAGGCCTACACAGAAATATTATCCAAGGCACTTGCATTTAGAGCCTATATCTTACATGAAACACATGAAAAAAATTTGGCATTAATATTAACAAGATCACTATCTACAATTTCTGTATTTTGTTATCCTCCAAAATATGTCTTTTAGCTCTACCCAAATTAATTAGGAATCCCTGCTATACAGACCAGAAAAATTCTCAATCTAATAATTATCCTCAAATAACTCAAAATCATTAACATAAGAAGCATGGATGGAAGCATTAGAATTTAACTTCAATTCTCGAATGGAAATCACAAGATTTAAAGATCCATAATCAAGCTACAAAGAAAACTCTAATCCTAACTAGCATCAAAACCTAAACAATAAGAAAAGAAGAACAAGTTGACAAAACTTTACCTCTGACAAGCCCTAATGGAGAAGCGATTTCGTCCATGATTAGAATCCATGTTCAGAGTGTGATGAGGTGATAGGGAGAAGAGGCAGATAGGCAAGGGATAGATCTCTATTTTTTTCTCTAACAAGAATGAGAACATGATGATCGAGGGCCCGGAGTTACGAGATAGGAAATATCAAAAAGATTAGGAAAATAATAATGATAAGATCAAGGGTCACACAAAATTTAAAATTTAAAATATTAAAGTAAGAAAAAAATACTTAAATGGGGGGCGGGGTCCATAGAAGAAGAAGAAGGGTATATAAAAAGTGCAAATGCAAGCTACTGCACTGCTTCATATTTCATAAATTTAAATAGTAAAGTCAAGAAGTATGAGTATGAAAAGCATAGATAATCTATATAATTGTCGAGTAATCAGTAGTTGGTATCACAAATGTCGACACTCACATAAAAAAACAATTTCACTGATGCATAATTACTAAGTAACCCGGGGTTGATGTCACAAATGTTAATACTTATACAAAAAGGAGAACATACAATTTGAAAAAAAGAACACACACTCATATATATATATATATATATATATATATTTATGTACATATAAAAAAGGAGAAAAAAGCAAAATGTCCATATTCTCTTTATATATTCTCCTAACTATGATTTAACCCTTATATCTTTTTCTTAGTAGCCAATTACTGAGTCTTATATTTTAAGCTGAATACATACTTATTGGTCTTTGTTGTGTGTGTTATTCTTCATAAGTGGAGAGAAAATTTGAAATGCAAAATTTGAAGTCGTATAGTTTCACTTTGATTTACTCTTTGTATTGTTGTTCCATATTGGTTGATCAAAGAAACAAGCATGAACTCTTGATTGATTACACTTCACACATTTAAGTTCAAGAAAACAGGTTATTATTATTTGAATTTTTATTCTTGTTTGTGAAAATTCCCATCTTCGTTTTGCTTGTATGATGACCTCGGTCCATATGAGTAATACATGAATTTGTTAGTTAAGTTTATTTTTTATATTTGATCAAGGAATAGCAAAGTTTTAAGTCCCTAGAAGGGACAACATCACAAAATATAGCTATATTTGCATATGTTTGTTCATCATTTATGGTTTAATTTTAGGTTTTAGATTAGTTCATCATAAAAAATAGCAAAGATAGGTTATTTTGTCCATAAGATAGATAAATCATGCTTTCATCATTTTGATCTTGCATTTATATGAAAATTTAGAGATTAAGAGTTTTTAACTAAATTAAGAATTTAATTCGATATTATCTTTTCTATTTTGAAGGTATGAGGGAAGGGTAAAAGGATAATAAAAGACAACAAATAAAGAAGAAAAAGCCGCTGTCCTAAGAAGAATTATGTAAGTAACGAATTATTTACCTAATGAAGTAGTTTGAATTTGGAAAAGCGATATGTACCAAAGTTATGGATTTAGTTCTTAACTTTCTAACACATTAAAATTTGGATTTCAAACAACCAAGATATGCTTAAAAAAAATCCTTAATGTTTTTTTACTCCGATTTTTACTTGAAAACAAGGTTATATTGATATTGCAACTTGGTCTAGAGAAGATTATCCACAAAGATAATATCCAAGCATGATTCAAATTTAAAGTGGTCATAATTCAATAAATGATTATCGAGAAAGGATAACAATTTAATAAAAATGATCAAAACAACATATTTGATTCATAGTGGGAGATTAAACCATCTATAAAAAGGAGTGGACATCAAAGAGAGAGGGCATCTGGAAGTCTATAATCCCAGATGGGTATCACCTATCTTGGTCAATTTACCCCTTTAATCCATCAACTTTGAAGAGTTTGGGCAAGGTTCAATAATAAAAAGATGACAGATTAAGAAGATATAGAGAGAATCCAAGTAGGATTTTTTCTATTCCTCTTTCTTTTATGTTTATTGTTTATTCATTGATGATTACAATGTCTATTATGAATAAATAGTTTTCAAGGGTTGTGATGAACCTTAATATTATTATGAGTGCACTACTCTTAATGCTATCTATAATTGCAATGAGTGCATGAAATACATATTTTTTCATGTTATAAATGTATCCACTTAGCTTTTTGTTTAGCATGAATTTCTCTATTTTTGTGCTCTATTGTATATTTTGTGTTCATTGAGCAAGTAATTAGGTTTAAGGGATAAAAGGAAGAAAAATAGAGTGAATCAGAGTGAAATCAACATTGAAGAAGCTTTCTAGAGAAAAGTACATCCCAAGTATGGGTATGCAAGTCACTGGAGAGAGGAAAACAAAGAGGACAACCTAAGCACTGGTCTCTTACTTAGAGCATGATTGTGCTCAAGAAGCACATGTGTGGTTTTTGGTAGTGCTTATTAGTGGAAGTTCAAAATTGAGAAGATTTGAGTCTTGAGTGCAACCAATAATCAACACAGGTCAAACATGTCCATAACATAGCCATGCACTATATTTTTATCTATAGTATAAAGGCTAACATACAAGGATTTTGAAGAAGGCCAATCATAGATGAGTGGATGCCCCTCCTTTGGCCCATTTAGTACCATATTTGATGGCAATATCGACTTAATCTGGGAGATTCTAGCATCATCCATCTTGAGAAAATCTTTGAGAGAGTTTTCAATATGTCTAATTATGTCTCATGTTTTGGATTTTGTTAGGATTCTTTGTAATATAATAGGCTAAACCTTCATTGGTGTCTCGGACTATGAATCTTGAGATGATTTATGCTTGATTTTTGTTCTATTATATTGGCTATGAGTTGTTTTTGTGAATTTTCTTAGTTGCTTCATGCTTGTATCTGCTTGCAAGAAAGCCCCAAATATGTATTTTATTTGCAGGATTAGGATTGTGAAATCAATTATACATAGATCAAACATAAAAGCTAGAGGTGGAGTACACGATTAGATATAAGGTGTATGGTGTTGAACTCTAATAGAGACGCAAGCAAGTGTATATGCCAATCACATAATAAAGTGTGCTTGAAGTGCAGAGTGTCAGTTCACAGGGAAGGAGGTGAATACTAGTAGTAACTTTAAATATGAAAATCAGCCTAATGAAGAACGTGAATTGTGTGAACAAAAAAAATAAAAGAAAACGAGAAAATATGGGAAAATCACAAGAGAGAATTCAAGGAAGAGAATAATGTCTAGCCATAGCATCCCTTTAGGGTTATGAAGTACAAGACAACGGTTGTCTAAGCATGTAATCCTATTTGAACCGAAAGGATTTCAGAAGTATCCAAAACCCCGATTTCTCAGGCGAAGTGTAACTAAATTAGCGTAGAGCTGATACAGACATCCACACAATCACATTAACACTCTATGAAACCTTATTGTGGGCTGATGACAATCTCATAAGTAGACTGATAAGTGCTTGAGTATAAGTATTATTAAGTATACTTTTCTTACATTGAGCATCACTTTTATCAGTTTTTATACCTCATTCATGTGCACTTGTGTTCTTTTATACATTTAGGGTTGTGGAGACAAGTTTGGAAGAAAGGAAGCAAAAATAGATCATGAACGCGATTTTTTGAGGAATCTCTTGTACCAAACAAGGATCAAGGCACAAGTTGTGATCATAGGCATATGGGTGTGTGCCAACCTTCAAAATGTGCAAGTGAATTTACAAATAGGAGGGGCACAAAGGCAGTCACACACATATGCTCCAACTTATGTAATATTATCAAGAGCTTCGTCAATGTGTTTGACAGTGAAGATGCAACATGATTTATCACATGGATGTGTGCCCAACCAGGTAGCCTCAATGGAAGAAGATGATTTCGGGAGTACTGTAGAAAACTACTATAGTAATTTATTGTAGCAGTTACTGTTCACAGTGAGAAAAAAATGAAGAGCATGGAAATTCACATGCCCGTGTGGAATTTCTACAGGGCGTGTGAAATCCTGATTTCAGCCCTTTAAATACCGCTTCGAAGTATCATTTTGAGGATCCTTTTCCTATCTTTTGGAGAGCGCACGACTCATGATTAGAGAGGTTTTTGCTATAATTTTGGAGCATTTCTATGGCATTCGACATCAATTTCCTTCAAAGGAGAGTTATTGGGGGAGTTTTCGATGGCATTGATTCGGCGAGGTGTGTCTAGGCTCGACGGTGAAGTCTTTGAAGAAGTAGAAGCGGCTCTTCAAGACCATCACCACAGAAAGCAAGGGGATTATCTTTATGGAGTATTTGCATTCACTTTTGATTTCATCTTTGATTTTGTATTGCTCCATGGAGAGCTAGACCCCTAGTAGGTACTTAGATTTGTAAACCCTAGGATGATTTTATTTCATTAACTTCTATTATGTTTCTTTTAATTGATGTTTTAATTGAGTTTCAATCTTGTGTGCTTATTGGTTTGATTTTCCCTTAGAGTGACAGTAGGGTTGAGGATCCTTCTAGGTAACCTTTTGAATGGGTGACACTTTATTAAGGTTAGACTTTGTAAGATTGGAGAGGGTTGAGAGGGTGAGTTGAGAGTTAGAAAATGTTCCATTTTCCCTTTGACGTGATTTATCCTACCTTCATGTTCCAAGAGTTCTTTTCAATCATGATAGAGTGAAGTGATAAGTGATCTTTTCCACCGGGGCTTAGTTGCGTGAGCGACAGATTGAAGTGTTGAGACATCCTTAGTTCTGGGGCTTAATTGTGGTTAGGGATCTTTCGTCTGGACCAAAGGGTTTGATCTAGATTAGGGATCACTGGCAGTCCCTAGAGCCTCAAGCAGTCCGACACAGTGTGAGTTGTTGAGAGTATCCATTTCCATCGGGGCATAGTCTAAAGGGCTAGTCACGGTTAACCTTAGGTTTGTGACCGTGTGCCTTTAGATTTTCACGACTCTTTAAACTTTAATTAGGAAGCATAATATTAGTCTTGCACTTGAAACAATATTCCTAGGGTGAGCATTATCCGAGTACCACATTTTAACATTGGTTATTCTTTCTGATTTCTCTTGCTTGCTCTCTTTTCTTCTACTTTTATTTTCATTAATAGTTTGAATCACAATCACTAATCGATTTTTACTTTAGCTAAATAGCAATACTTCTTGTTTCTAGACATCTATTCCCTGTGAATTCGACTACCCACCCGTTGGTTATTTTATTACTTTGACAACCCGTGCACTTGCGGTACACATATGCAAGGGGTATGTCATAGACAATCTCACTTAAAAGAGAGACTTTCCTTTATCCGAATGCAGAGTAGATATATGATTTCTCCTAAAATCTACTCCACAAGATTGCAAAGAGAACAGAGATTATCATCAACCCACTCAGAATGGTTGTGGGAGACAAAGTCTCCTAGATACCTTAACAAGAGGGCACCCACTATCCTCTCGAATTGTGGTAAGCCTCTGCTAGGTGGGAATTTCTTCTCGTCACAAAGAAATACAAGATATGAGAGCTAGGGCTTTTCGCCTCGTTAGCCATCAAGCATCCATTTACACAATTTAGACTCAAATAGATATGATTGCAAAGGAGAAAATCAAATAAAGCAAAATAGATCCAACAACCAAAGTCACAAAATATAAACCCTAGAGTACAACTATGCTTAAACACCTACAAATTAGCGCACCATTAATGGAGGGAAAGAATTCAAGATACAAAAAAATAATGGTAAACATATGATCCATTAAAACCTTCTTGTCAATCACTAGGATGGAGAGTGACCGAGGTAGACTCCACGCACACAGCCAAGATGAGCTTGACGCCTATGATTTCCAATCCCCTTGAATGGCAAGCCAAATCCCTCTCCAAATCTTGCCTAAGGTGCTAGAGATTCGGCCCTTTTCTTCCTCAATCTCGCCTGCAAGAATCACCCCCACAGAATAGAGAGATAGAATAGATGATGCCCTAAAAATCCTCTTAAGTTCTATTTATATTAGACTGCTTATGGGATACTTAAGGGAGTAAGGACTAGGTCATAAGGGAGCTAGAGAAGATAGTCGCGAGCCTTACGGGAATGCTTATAGCTGTAAGACTCATCTGTAAGGTATTTTGAATATGTTATGGTCCAGCTTATGGCCGTAAGTGCTGGACAGTAAGCATCGCTATTTGCTTCTTGCGACTATCCTTACAGGCGTGCATTGTGGTCGTAAGCTCCTCTGGATGGTTCTTATAGGCATTCTTACCGCCATAAGCCTTACCCATAAGGTCCTCTGAATTGACTCTAAATCCTCCTTACGGGCATAAGCACCCCAGCAAGGTCTTCTGGACTATACTTATGGCCATAAGATAGACCATAAGCTTCCCGTAAGCCGCCCAATTTGCCTTGTCTTTGTTCTAATGATGCTGAGAGAGCTCCAACTTCATTATTTTCAGTCTAAATTTCTTCTTTTGGATCTCCCTTGCCTTTAAGCACTGGCTTAAGCCTGTTAATGCGAAACACACTATATTTAGCATCGAATTCCACATTATGGTTCTAATGCATGCCAAATGAGTATAAATATATATGAAATACATGACCAATATACACTCATCAAAATCTTTAGATTAGGGTTAAACCTAATAGAGGGACTCACTGAGTGCTTTATTGCAATTGTAGGTAATACACATTATCATCTAGCATTAGGGTTTGATTGCCTTGAGAAAGGGGTCAAAATAAATTAGGAGTCTCCACAATCATTAGCCGATATAAGAAATCATTGCATTATAGTCTCAAGAGGATTGTGTCCAAAGTACCATCTTTTCACTCTTCTTTTACCCAAGATTAACCAGAGTCTTAGTTATTTTTTTTGCTATTTTAGTTAGGATTTTAGCTAAAATCACTGAATTTCATTTGTTAGTTAATGGAAGAACAATTACCACTAGAAGCATGATGAGTGCATAACATACACAAAGAATACATGTTATGTGCATGCATTTAGTTTGTCTTCTTGCATAACATTTTATATTTTTAGCAATGTTTTGAAACCCGACCCTAGTGTATGACCAGGGAAGGCTTCCAAGTCATGGATCAATGGTCCAATTGAGGTCGAACCAGGTTGACCAAGTCATAAATCTAATATATATTTTTTAAATTTAATTATATATAAATATAAATAATAATACATTATAAGTTACTAAAAACTTTTAAAAACAACAATAGAAAAGTTTAACAAATAAATAGTTTTTCTTATAATTTATAAATATTAATTTAATACCGTAAATACAAATTCAAACAAAATACAACATAATAATAAATAAAAGGTAATACAATGCAAGATTTTAATTTAATAATACAATCTTATAAACAATAAAACTTAGGAATCATGCATTGAGTTTTGATTTTGAATCAAATTTTATACATAACCCCCTATACTTACATATTTATTATTTAAAATTTTAATTTTAAACATATAATAATATAATAAGGTTGAACTGGTTCGAAAAGGCTAGGTCGGCTGGTTCACCGGGTGCTCGACCAGGTCAACCATGTCAACACTGTCTCGACCCGGCCTGGTTTCTTGGCCGGGTCCGATTCAACCGGGTTGAACCGGCCAGGTCAATCCGGGCTTTAAAACATGGACTTTTAGTGCTACTTTGGGTATTTAATGGTTCATTGAACAAGAAGAAGGGCTTCAGAATAAAAGAAAGCACATACTAGTAAATCCAAGAGAAGCGCGTGGAAAAAGAGTATTCCAGAGAAGTGCACGGTTATGCTCTATTCTAGAGAAGAGCACGGCCTAAGCATGATCGTGCTTAAGGTCATGTAGTACACAGGACGCAGTATTTTCAGCACATGGAGAATTAAGATAATGGTTGGGGTTTGAAGGGAGAGCCGAAGATAGCTATTAAAGGATAAATTGGAGCTATTTTTAAGGTCCTTGGAATCATAATTAATGACTGGAGAAATGGCAAAGTTGGCAATGCCCCTTACGTGTGGCCCGCAAGTGCACGAGTTTGTCGAATTAATAAATCCGAAGTGAGTGGGGTATCGTATCCACAAGGGAGTAGGGAATAAAAATACTAAAATTGCTACTTAACCAAGCGAAGATGAATAATGATTGTGTTGATAAAGTATAATGTAAGTAGAAACAAAAGAAACAAGATCGAGAGGACCCAAGTAAGTGAGAGGAAAGTCAATCGATAGAAGTGGGGTACTCTGATAATGCTCCCCCTAGGACTAATGTTTCAAGTGCAAGACCTACTATTATGCTTCCTAACTAATGCTTAATGAGTCGTAGAAATCCTAAAGCACATGGTCCCAAACCTAAGGTCAACCGTGACTAACTCTACACTATGTCCTGGGGGAGAAATCGCTCAGTCTCAACACCTCACACTGTGCAAAGTTGCATGGAGTTCTAGGGATTCCAAGTGATAAACCCTATTCCTATGAGTAGATCTAACCCTTTGGTCCAGGCAAAATACCCCTAGTTAAAATTAAGCCCCAGATACTAAAGTCACTTCAACGCTTCACTCTGTTGCTCGAGCAACTAAGCCCCAGCGGAGTTCATCCTTTAGTTCTTCACTCTATTATAACCGCAAAGAACTCTAGGAATTGGAGGTAGGATAAATCACACCGGAGGAGAAAGGGGACGCTCCGCTACCTCTTGACTCACCCTCTCAACCTTCTCTAATCAAGCTTTGTCTAGCCCTCATGACGTGTCAACAATCATTCAAGATTGAAACTCAATTAAAAACATCAATTAAGGAAGGCATAATAAAAGGCTAAAGAAACATTAACATCCTAGGGTTTACAAAATCCAAGTACCCACTAGGGGGTTTAGCTCTCCATGGAGCAAGATACAATCAATAATGAAATTGAAGGTAAAATAAGTAACCCATAGGAAAATCCCCTCGGTAGTCGTGTTGATGGTCTTATGGAGTAGCCTCATCTTCTCCAAAGGTCCCCTTGCTCGGCCTAGGGCACACCTCGCCGGATTGATGCCGATGAAAGCTCCCCCAAATACTATCTTCCAAGAGAAGCGCAGTGTCAAATCCATAGAACTACTCCAAAGACTTGCTAAAGCCTATCAAAACCCTAGCCAACGGTCTCTCAAAAGATGGAGAAATGTTGGAGAGAAGGGTAAAAGATATCCCCCAAAATCGGGCTAAACCGCGACTTAAATAGGGCTGGAATCGGGCATCCACAAGCCCCTGTGGATTTTTTATACGGGCCTGTGGAATTCCCACATGGACGTGGGGAATTTCCACACGCCCTTGTGGATTCTCTGGAAACCTGATTTTTGGCCGGCTGTAAACAGTAACTGCTACAGTGATTTGATACAGCACCTGCTACAAGTAGGGATACGTAAATATGACTGCCTTCGTGCCCCTCCAACTCATTGTAATGACTTGAATACGTGGACGTTGGCATACATTCACATATCTGAGAGCCCCACTTGTGTCTTCGCATTTGTTTTTCCAAGATTCCACCAAATAATGCGTTCACTATCTACTTTTGGCTTCTTTACTTAATACTTAGCTAAACAACCCTACATGCTCAAAAGAACACAAATACACATGTATTAGCGCTTCAACATGATAAAAGTAATGCTCATCGTAAGGAAAGAACACTTCTCATTCTTAACACACAAGCACTTATCAATAGTCTCTGGTTTCGTTGACGGGTTTGCTGACGGCCGTGAAGATGCCTGTGAACTGGATGAAGAATGCGCGGTTTTATTGTAGCAGTTTACTGTAGTAGTTTAACATATTCTTATCATATTTTTTATGTATAAATTAATGGTTTGTTGCTGTTTTTATGGTTTAATTGGTCTTATTCGTGTTATAGGTCATGAGGATGCCTATGTGAGCTCAACAACGCAAAAGAGAAGGAAAATGACACCAATAACGGCATTTTAGAGCCTCGGGTACTTGAGAAACTGCAAAGTCTCAGGTTTCGTTGACGGGTTTGCTGACGGCCATGAAGATGTTCATGAACCATATGAAGAATGTGCAATTTTACTGTGGCAGTTTACTATAGCAATTCTACTGTAGCAGTACTGTAGCATTGTTAATTGCTTCCTTAATGTGTTTATGTGGTGTGCCTTAGTCTAATTGTTTATAGTTTTGCCTTTTGATAGCATTGATAGTTTTGTTAGTCCAATTGTTTAAGTAATAGCAGCTCTTGGGACCCCAGGGAATACAACCCTCTAGTGCTTGTGCGAGAGGTATTTACTTGATGACCCGTGTACTTGCGGATCTCTTCAAGAGGCTAAACTGTCATTCAGTGGCTCGGGCCATGAATCCCAAGACTATTTGTATTTGATTTCCTTTTAGTTTATATTGTCTTTGAGTATTGTTATGAATCTTCTATGTTGCTTCATGCTTGCACTTACTAGTGAGAAAGCCCCAATTGCATATTTGATTGACGTGATTAGGGTTGAGAAATCATTCATGTTAGGTCACACAAAGGAGATAGGGGTTGCGTGCACGAATAGAGATAGTGTATATAGTGTTCAACTTTCTTGATTAGGGTTAAAGCCGATAGAGGGATTTATAGAGCATCATGCAATCATAGGGTAATGATCTATTATCGTATATAATTAGGGTTGATTACCTGGACCAAAGTGATCAACTTATTTAGAAAACTCCACTGTCTAAGAGTACTCAACAAATACCCAATATAAGAAATAAATGCTAGGATACCTTGAAAGATTGAGTCTAAGGCACCACCTGATCTCCTAATTTTATCCCAAATTCTTCATCTCTCCTTCTTAACTTTTATTTTTCTTAATTAGGGTTAGCAACACCAATCAATTTCTTCCAGCTAGATAATAGAGGGTGAATTAATACTAGATACACTGATCCTTATGGATCCATCTTCGGGTACGATTTACTACTTCTTATGACTTGTGCACTTATGGTGTATACAAATGGAAAGCTTTAGAGCATCAGTTCCTATAGATTTAACTATCTACTCTTAGGGTAACTTCACTACATGAGCAACCCATATATTTGTGCAAATGTATGCATAGTTAAGGTGTTCACATACCAAATTAACTGGTTGACAAGGTCCGCTTGCGTATATCCCGCAAGTGCACGGGTTTATCGAAGTAATAATCCCGGGTGAGCGGGGTTGAATCCACAGGGAGTAGGGAGTAAAAACACTTAATTTGATTCTTAGCTATGTGCAAGATCAATAATGATAAGTGTGAAAATGATTCAATTCTCAACAATAAAAGCAACAAGTAAGAGAGCAAAAGTAAAGAAGGGGGTAAGGCAATCGATAAAGATGGGGTACTCGGATAATGCTTCACCTAGGATAATCGCTTCAAGTGCAAGAACCCTCTATTATGCTTCCTAATCAATGCAATGGTGAGTCGTGAAAATCCTTACATACATAGTCCCAAATCTAAGGTCAACTATGCCTAACTCTATACATGTCCCGGAGGAGAAATCGAACAATCTCAACACCTTGCACTCGCATAGAGTTGCAATGAGCTCTAGGGTATTCCAAGTGATAAATCTCTTCCCTAAATTTAGACCCTAACCCTTTGATCCGAGTGGAAGGTCCCTAGCCACAATTAAGCCCTAGATACTAAGATCACCTCAACGCTTCACTCCATTGCACGCGCAACTAGGCCCCAGCGGAGGTTCATCCCTTAGACCATTCACTCTATTATGGCCGCAAAGAACTCGAGGAACGGAGGTAGAATCTATCACGTCGGAGGGAAAGGGGACACTCCCTGCACCTCCTCGACTTACCCTCTCAACCCTCTCCAACCTAGCTTTTGTCTAACGCTCGTGGTGTGTCACTCACTCACAAGGTTACCAACAAGAACTCTCAACCCTAGTGTCACTCTAGGGGAAATGTTCATACAATCAATCATTCAAGGTTGGAACTCACAATAAACATCAATTTATTGAAAGCATAATAAACAAGTTCAATGAAACGAATACATCCTAGGGTCCACAATCATCCAAGTATCCACTAGGGGTTTAGCTCTCCATGGAGCTAAGTACAATCAAAGAAATAGAATTTAAAAGCAATGAATCCATAAAGAAACCCCCTCGATGGTCATGTCGATGGTCTTGTGGAAAGTCCTCTACTCATTGTCCAAGGATTCCCTCGTCCGGTATAGGATACACCTCGACGGAAGCTCCCCCACCAACCTTCTTCCTAACGAATGACGATGTCAGAGCCGTAGAACCTCTCCAAAACCTTGGCCAATACCCCTCGAAACCCTAGAAGAAGCCCTCTCGCAAGTTGGGGAAAAGATGGAGAAAAGAATACCAAAATTAGGGCTGAAATCGGATTTAAATAGGGCTGGAATCGGGCGACTCCACGGGCGTGGACGCTATACGCGCCCGTGCGGAATCTCCACACGGGCGTGCATAATTTCCACATGCCCGTGTGGATTCTCTGTTTCTCTGATTTCTCGGCCGGCTGTGAACAGCGCTGCTACAGTTGGTGGATCACTCGCTTCTTCATTGATATACATGTTGGTGGAGCTCTTGTTTTTATGTGCATAAGTCGGAATGCTCGAGTGTTACTGCCTTTGTGCCCCTCCAAATGAATGTGCTCACTCGAATACGAGGAGGTTGGCACACACTCTAGCATCTCACACCTGACCTATGTCTTCGCGTTTGAACCTTAGCAAGATTCGCTCCAAAATATGTGCATTATGATCCACATTGGCCTATTTCCTTCATGCTCGGCCTCACAACCCTACCTGCATAAAAGTAAACATAAAAAGCACACATATTAGTGTAAAAACCTGAGAAAAGTAATGCTTAACATAAGGAATGAACGCTTCGCATTCATATCGCACAAGCACTTATCACTAGTCATCATTTGGAATATTTTAGGAAGCTCTAGATGAGCTTGGAAGAGAAACTTAAGGGACAATGATAAGTGCTGAAATACTGATCAAATTTTCTATATCATTTACACTATATATAACATGACATTGTACTTGTTTAGCATCTCATTAGGATGAAATTTCATTCTTTTGTTCACAACAATCTCTATTTTGTTTTAGGAAGAAAGAAGAAAATTAAATGATAATTTAAAGTAAAATGAGGGCAAGTTGCTGAATCAAGGCTGCACCATGACTCACAACGAGCATTATGGCAACACATAATGCTCGTTGACTACACTCACCACTACGATGATCAAGCCGTGGCAGCATGAGCTCACTAGTAGCAACATAGAAGCTATAACGGCTTTACAATAGCCTTTTTGAAGTCCACAACACCTGTTGTCAAGAAGCATAACACCCAAAGACCATGCCAGCACGTGACTTGGAGCCCAATCAACAACTTAATTATAGCAGGCATCATAATGCCCATGGTGAGGCCGTGGTAGAGCCGATTACTATAAATAACCAAGTATTCTCTAAATTTAAGGAGACCCTTTTGCCGAAGAACCTAGGATGGCAAGATTTTTGGATATGTGAGTAGTGAGAGATGGTGTTTCTTCTATATTCCAATGGATTCCTATGGATTTGTCAAGTATACGTCAATGAGCATCATTTGAGAAGAGTGCTGGTGATAGGAATTGATGAGTAAATTTCATATCATGTTTACATACCCTAAATCAATTCATTTTCTTGTCTTTTAGCACAACTTTGTCTACATTTGGTTCTGTTCTGGGTATGTATGTTGTTGATGTAGAAATTCAGGGCTCAAGCAAATTGGTGTGAATTTTGTAGCCAAACAAGTGAAGAATGGAAAATGTTACTAAGTGTTCAAGCTCAGCATGCGCAGAGCATGATCATGCTCTTTCCTACTGATTATCTCTGCCTGAAGGATCGCCCAGTGATAATGCAAGTAAGGGGTGCTTTCAGGTTGAACACGGTTAGGAGCACGAGCGTGTTCCTCCCCTTTATTATCTCAGGTTTGAGGTATTTTTTGCTCAACAGGAGAAGCACATTTTGCTTGCTCCTAGCATGGTTGTGCTTAAGTGAAGCACGGGCGGAGCACGACCATGCACCCTCCCACTAGAAAATCCAAGCGAACACTTAGTCTATTCACTCAAAATCCTAACGGAGAAAACACAGTTTGAGTATGACCGTGCTTAGCCCGTATCGAGCCCGAGATCATCTTTTTTAAACTCCAGATTCTAGGGTTTCACTCTCATCTTTGTTCGGGACTCTTCTCTCCATTGGAATAACTTTTATGAGAGTGAAGGTCAGGCTTCACCACACTTTCTAAAGAGATATGGATGAGTTGGAGGCACAAGGAAATGGAGTTAGCATATCGGAGCTTGACTAAGAAGATCAACTTGAGAGGGAAGGGAGTCATGTCTTCTTCCTTTAGCTTGTTGTCTTTATCTTCCTTGTTGTATCCCATCCATGAGTTGCTAACCGTCCACGGTGCACCGGGAAATGAACTATGATGCTTTGTATGGTTTGACTACTTGCTTTTAATTTCTACAGAGTTTTTTTAGATTTATGTGTTTAATCTTGTGTTGCATAACTTGATGTGTTGGATTTGCACAGTTGCCTTGGTAAAAAACTCGGTGTATGAATTACCATAGTTGTGATTGCTTTTGTGATTGCTAAACTTGATGTGTTTGAAATGCATAGTTATCTTGACAAAACTTGGTGTACTAGAGAACCATAGATGCAATATTTCTTTTGAGCACACACTTGAACTTTAGAATGTACATGGTAGTCTTTGGAGGCAAGCCAGCATGCTATAGCTCATAGTAATCATCCCGGGGCATTGTTCTTATTGTTGAAAACCTAGTTCCTAATCCATCTATTATCTCCACCTGTTCTTTCCTTTATTTGTTTGTTTTTATTCTTAAACCCAACCTTTTTCTTACTGAATTAGACATCAGAAGAAGAAAGAGTACTTTAAGTGTAGTCCCTATGGTTTAACAACCCTACCCTTCACGGGGTACCATTGTATTACTTGCTTGTGACCCGTACACTTTCAGATAGTGCATCAGGCATCTTCAAAGATCATCATTAGAGGGGCATGAGTGACACCATCATTGCATAATCTTGGGATCCTCTAATCCCCATCTACGGAGAACTATTGGAGGGAGTTAGTCTAGGAATACATTAAACGCTTATTTATTCTTTATTTGGTATTGTGGTTCTCTTGTGCTTTGATGCTTTGTTTTGCATGATCCTTAAGAACCTAATTCGATGGGAATTGTATGTTTAGGTCCCTCAGTTTTTATTTATGAATCTTTATTAATTAAAACAAATTGTTCTAGTTTTCGTAATCATTGCATGTTCTTAATTGATTGTTACATGTTGATGTGGATGAGGAGGATATGCCCCATATTGATGACACCCATGCCATCATAGATCTATGCATATTCTAAGTGGTTAGGAATAGGTAGGTTTCCATATTAGGAATTGATTGTCCTTTAGGTTTAGGGTCAATGGGTCTCTTCTCGTGGGATTCCTGTACTTAAGGCAAACATAGGAGGGTAGGTGGGAAGAGATTCCACCTTAAGTTTCTAGTGATTTAGACCTAGTCACCATGGTAGTGGGCCTAGTAAGCCTTTGAATTTGATGAATGCATTTTATATCACATTTTGCATATCTCCAATGCACTCCTTCGCTTGTCTTTTAGTGTATTTCGTCTATAAATGATGCTATTCTTAGTATGTTTGTATTTTGTCTCTGTTGCCGGCAATGTCAATTTTAGTTGGATTGGAAAGTGATATACCTTATGATGTTGACAACAACCGATTGATGGATGAAGATATCACTCATAGGGGAAGGGAAATACATAACATAATGCATGGGGATGTCGATAGTCAGGGTGGTGGTGTTCTTAGTGCAGGTTCTAAATCTTCGTCATCTACTCCTCTAGACATTGAGCTCAAGGAGTTGCAAACATACTTGGAATACGCTTTTCCTGAGGAAAACTCTAAACTACCAGTTATAAAATCCTACACACTTGATGCTAGCCAAAAAGAGCAATTAGTGGCCTTGCTCTACAAGCATAAGAAAGTCATCGCTTGGAGTATTTTTGACATCAAGGGAATTAGTCCATCCTTTTGCACACACAAAATCCTAACAGAGGATAGCATCAATCTGAAGGTGCAACCTCAAACGAGATTTAACCCCAACATGATGGAAGTTATCAAGGAAGAGATGAAGAAATTGTTAGACGCCGGGATAATCTATCTGAATTCAGATAACCCTTAGGTTAGTCTGGTTCAGGTGGTGCACAAGAAGGGAGGAATGGTGGTGATTTCAATGAACACAATGAATTGATTCCAACCCGTACAGTAAATGGATGGTGAGTTTATATTGATTGTCGAAAGCTGAATGATGACACATGTAAGGATCATTTCCTATTGCCTTTTATCGATCAAATGTTGGAATGGTTATTGGGACACATGTATTATTGTTTTCTCGATGGAATGTCTGGATACCTACAAATCCCGGTGGCACCCGAGGATCAAGAAAAGGCACCTGCACTTGCCCATATGGCACACTTGCCTACAAGAGGATGTCTTTTGGGCTGTGCAATGCACCGGCAAAATTTTAGAGATGCATGATGTCCATATTTGATGATTTCATCGAAGATATTATTGAAGTTTTCATGGATGATCTCTCAGTATTCGGGGATTCCTTTGAAGGTTGTTTGCATAATTTGAAGTGGGTTCTTTAAAGATGCGAGGAAACGAATTTGGTGCTAAATCGGGAAAATGTCATTTCATTGTAGAAAAAAGCATAGTATTAGGGCACAAGATTTCCATTGATGGGATCAAAGTGGACAAGGCCAAACTTGAAACAATCGAGAAACTCCCTCCAACGTCCTCCACAAAAGATGTCAGAAGCTTCCTTGGCCATGTTGGATTTTATCGACGATTAGGCCATCTCAAAGATTTCTAAGCCCATGACAAAACTTCTGGAGAAGGATACACCCTTTGATTTTGACCAAGAATACCTCAGCTTTCTATTTACTGAGAGAGAAGCTAGTTCAGGCACCCATTGTAAAAGCTCCTCAGTGGGATCGATCCTTCAAACTCATTTGTGATGCAAGTGATTGGGCAGTTGGAGTGGTGTTGGGGCAACAACACGATAAGCAATTCCATCCAATTTACTATGTAAGAAAAACTCTGACTCCTGCTCAAGAAAATTACACTATGACAGAGAAAGAGTTGTTGGCCATTGTTTATACTTTTGATAAATTTCTATCATACTTAGTGCTATCCAACATTGAAGTGTACATAGATCATGCAGCAATTAGATACTTTCTCTCCAAGTCCGATGCCAAGCCATGGTTAATTTGATGGATTCTTCTTTTGCAAAAGTTTGAATTAGAAATTCAAGATAAGAAGGGCTCAGAAAATGTGGTAGTAGACCACTTGTCCCTTCTGTAGCATATAAAGGAATATGGCAATGAACATAGAGCACTTAACAACATTTTCCCTAAGGAACACCTTTACCTGGTTTGAGAAATGATCGCCCAGATTGACGAATGCCCTTGGTTTGTTGGCTTCACAAACTACATTGTTGGTCAAGTCATCCCCTCACATTTCTCTTATTAATAATTCAAGAAAATTTTGTCTGACACCAAGCATTATTTTTTGTAGGATCCGTTTCTATATAAACTTTATGCTGACCTAGTTGTGCAACATTTTGTCTCACACTTGGAAGAATGGAAAATTGTGAGACATTGTCATTCGGGGGCAGTGGGAGGCCACTCTAGCGCTAATTGCACAGCGGAGAAGGTTTCTCGATGCCCTTTTTTTTGGCCGATGGTCTTCACGGATATCCAAAAATTTGTTGGAACCTGTGATCAGTGTCAAAGAAGTGAAAATCTTTCCAAACTTGATGAAATGAAACAAACTCCTATCCAACAGTGCGAAGTATTTGATGTTTGGGGAATAGGTTTCATAGGACCATTCCCAAATTCAAATGGAAACAAATATGTGTTGGTAGCAATTGACTATGTCTTCAAATGGGCGAAAGCACAAGCCTTGCCCTTAAATGATGCAAGAGTAGTAGTTAAATTCTTGGAAAAACTATTTTCACCATTTGGCTTACCACCATCAAACTAGTGGTCGGGTTGAAGTTACAAATCGAGAATTGAAAAGAATTCCCAAAAAGATCATACATCATAACAGACATGATTGGTCAGAACATTTTTTAGATGACACCCTATGGGCCTATAGAATAGCCTACAAAACCTCCACAGGACACACACCTTATAGGATGGTTTATAGCAAGGCTTGTCATCTACCCATCGAGTTAGAGCATCAAACTTACTAGGCTATTAAACTGTTGAATTTTGACCTAGAGGACACACAACGGAAATGGAAATTCCAAATGAATGAGTTAGAGGAACACATACACAACACTTATGAGAATGCATTATTGTACAAGGAAAAAGTGAAAAGAATTCATGATAACCCTGTAAAAATGGAGAAGCAATTTCAAATTGGAGAGTTGGTTCTATTGTTCAACTCGAGGTTGAAGCTCTTTCCCAAAATACTCAAATCTCAATAGTCTAGTCCTTACACAGTCACTCATATGTCTCCTTATGGTGCGATCAAAATCTCTCATCCCACAAAGGGGACCTTCAAGGTCAATGGGCATTGGTTGAAATCGTATGCATTAAGGGAAGAACCCTCACCCTCTCAAAATTTTAGTGCATTTTTCATTCATGACCACACTCAAAGGGGACCTTCAAGGTCAAGCTAGTAACGTTAAACAAGTGCTCCTTGGGAAGCAACCCAAGTGTTTGTTTTATTTCTTTTATTTAGTTTTGTCACTTTTTGGGGATTTGAAATGATTTGTAGTTGTGCAATTCCTTTCCTTAATAATCTTTTTTTAAAGTGATGATTCTTCGGTGATTGTCTCTTACGTGGCTTTCTCTTGTGCTTGTTGTTTTTCTGTGTAAAATTTTAGGGAGATTGCTAGGGCCTGGGTGTTTTAGGCTGAGCACGAAGCGAGCACGCCCATGCTCATGCCATGGTTTTCTCGATTTTTATCTTCTGAATCACTCCAGGGTGAGCATGAGGCATGCAACGAGCGTGCTAACCAGTGAGCATGGTTTCGGTGTTCCTTGCATGACCGTGCTTCATGTCTTGATATCTTGTGGAATTTTCCCGAGATAACCACGGGGAGGAAGCACATATGAAGCACACTCATTCTTTTCCTCCACCTGTAAGCCTATCTTTCCCACTCAAGCATGCCTATGCTCATGGCGTGCTTGAGCTAGACCTTTCTACTTTGTCCTCTTTCCCTTATAACCCAATCGCTGCTAGTCGACTTATTTCACATCTACTCATCCTTCTTTCCCTTTCTGATCTCAAGTGCCGTTTTGCCGTACATTTTCTTAACCATCTCTACCATACTAGTAAGCCTCATAACTATGATGCCTAGAATCTTTTTGTGGTGATCTTCCCTCTTGTGTTTGTACTTGTTGAATGTCCTTGGTTTTCTTTCATTTAAACCAATGATGATGGTCACCATTGTGACCCAGTGGGCATTCTCCCTTTTTGGAGCTTTTGGGAGATAATCTCCCTAGAGCATGATCGTGCTTTCCACTAGAGCAAGACCACACTCTTTGTGGTGTAGGGACTCTATCCAGGGAAGCACGATCATTGACACATGTTGAGGACAGTTGTGTTCCCCTTTTTGCATGATTGTGTATCTCCTAGATTTTTGATATTTAATTGAGTTAGTTGTTGTTGTAGGTGATGTCAAGGTGCCGTGCTACACCTAGGTCACATCTTCTATCAAAGACTGTCCATGACAATATTCAATCACGGCTCAATTCACCTAACCACTGTGATAGATTTACCTGATTTTCTACTCGGTAATTTGGGAAGCTTTGTACCATTGATTAGGATGTGTTACATGCCTTTAATTTGGCTAGTGAGGTAGAGTAGCTTCTGAGTGTTGGCGCGTGGCAATCGGCTCTCGTGATTAATGAACCGGCCTACCTCGAGTAGACTTTAGAGGTCCTTTCTACATTTCATATGCATCGAGGCCAAGATGTGTGGGATGAACCTAATGCCATACATTTCCAACTCCTGGGTCATGAGGACCATATAAGCTATATGTAATTTGCAGTCTACTTGGGTTTTTATGATTATCACTACATTACCGTTGATGATTACCAGCACCTTCATTCTTTCCTATGTCTTAGAGAGTGTGACAGCCAGCATTGGCTAAGGTTGAGCTCTGGTAGTAGCAATTTCAACCTTGTGTCTCCAAGGCCTGATCTCTTTAGCCCTCGGCACTCTGCTTAATTCACACTTTACTCAGTAGCACAATTACAAGCAAAAGTGGTAATACTAGTGCTTCACTAGGCGTGAGCTGTATTATCTTCTAAGCATGGCAGACAACTACCCATATGATTTGGGTCTTATTCTCGCTAAGTTATTTCATCACCAAGCCACTCATCCTCACCCAAGCACTCTCTTTGCCGGCCCTACATCACACGTCTTATTAAAGAGATGGGTTTAATTAGCTATCTTAATAGTACAACTATCGTTGGTGGGTATAATCCTATCATGGTTCGTAGTTTGCAAAAGTTAGGCTTACCCATGAGTAGTACTTCCCGGGGGGATCCTTCATCTACTCACCCACAAATCCTAGCCTCACCCCTTGCTACTGTTGCTCGTCCGAGATCCCCACCATCTCCATGCATTTCGGTGAGCCACTCTGGTCAGAGTACTTATTCTATTTCAGCATTCCGGTAGCCTTAGTAGATTGTCACCAAGATCGCCGAGCACTTGGGGAGTCTTTATCCCTTGAGCCATCATCCCCTTCAGATCACCAATCCATGATAGAGTTGCCATTGCTAATAGAGCTACCGATTTCAATTTGTCTTCCACAGACCTTGTCTTTGATTCTTCTAAAAGCACTCCATGTGGATCATTGCACAGCTAATTATCTTTTCAATTTTTAGTATTTGGACTTGTTTTTCCTTCTGTATTTTTTTAGACTTGTGTGTGTTTAGCTAGTAAGGGATATTCCCTGCTAAATTGACATTTTGGTTTGTTTATTTGATGCACTTTCCTTTCTGCATTTTGTGTTATTGTTATATTATGGTGTTTGGACTATTCTGGTCCACTTATGCCACTCTCATCTCATCTCAGGAATAGTTGTGGTGGATTGGCTAATGGAATGCACGTTGAGAGTGGTAACATCACTCTCCGTGTTCAAGAAAGTCGTACGAACCCCCCTATTTATTTTTGGTTCTCAAATTTTTGTCTCTACTACCTATGTTTGTACATTGAGGACAATGCACCATTCAAGTGTGGCGGAACATTCTTGTTTCATTTTTAGGGGTGATTGCATGACTTAGGATGATCTATAATTGTTATTGATAGAAAACCTTAAGTTTAGGGGGGATTGTGCTTGTTAAGGTCCTTATCATGAGCCAAATTGTTTACTCATTCTTTTGTTGGAAACCTAGATCAATTCTCTTTACCCGAGTTGTGGAGTAAGTTTGTTTGTGTTGAATTTTTGTGTGCGACTTGTTTTCTTCTTAAAAATACCAAAAAGTCAGATTTCTTCTAGAATGCCCTATCGGTTGTTTTCTTTTATTGTAAATAGTTGGTATAAAGAGCTATCACCTTGAAATTGTGAAAGCCACCCATGAGTAGTCAAATTTTGGGCATTATAAGTGTACATTTGATGATCTACCAGGAGAAAGAGCTGCCTTCAAGGTATATGAAGCTACTACCTAGTTAGTTTAGTAAGAATTCAAGTCTCTGACCATTTTGTTGACCCAGTGGCACGTGGGAGCACTCAACTCAAGGGTAAACACACTTATTAGGCTTTTAAAATAATAGTGGGATTTTTATTTGAGAAATTGTGATCTTTTCCTTAATTGGCTTTTATCCTTATTAACTTTAATGTTTTCTATGTTGATCAGATCAGAGGTCATGCACTCATCCTTTCATTTATATTGAGCTGAAATTGCTTGAGGACAAGCAATGATTCAAGTGTGGGGGTATTTGATGAGTGCATTTTATATCACATTTTACATATCTCCAATACACTCCTTCGCTTGTATTTTAGCGTATTTTGTTTATAAATGATTCTATTTTGGGTATGTTTGTCTCTTTTGTAGGTTTTTAGTGCTCATAACACACATGGAGTGAAATCAGGGACAAAACCAACCAATGAAGACAAATTTTCTAAGTGTCCAATGCAAGCACAGGCAGAGCACAGGCGGGTCATCTCCCTATGGTTTCCTCTGTCTGGGACTCTCTTAGTTGTCAACGAGAGCACAAGCAAAGCACGAGGGTGCTTTCTCCCTGTGATTAATTCGGGAAAAGAATGTCCTATACTTTTAGGGGAAGTATGGTCCGCGTGCCCCTTCATGGATGTGCTCAAGCTAAGCACAGGTGGAGCATGATTGTGCTCTCCCCATGATTCCCTCTGGATGGCACTTAGCCCTTTTCAATTAGAAGCTTCAAGATGAGTAGGGTCTAAGCATGACCATGCTTAGACCGTGTCTAACCCAAAAAGTCCTTTTTAATGCCGAGATTTAGGGTTTCTGGACCTCTCTTGTTCATCATTTTTCTTCTCCAATAGAGGAACCTTCAAAGGAACGATGATCAGCCATCACCACTCAAGCTAAGGAGTCCAAGGGTGAGTTAGAGACATCGAGTAGTGGAGTTTTCCCATTCCATGGAGCTCTTGAAGTATATTTGAGGAGATTTTGTAAAAAGGGGCAAGTCTAGATGTCTCTCTTCCTTATGATTATCATTCTCTCTCGTTTGTATGAATTCATGAGGGGCTAAGTGTTCCACGGTGCCTCAGGATTCTGAACTATGTTTTCTTTAATACTTTGACTACTTGAGTTTTAATCTCTATGGAGTTCTATCGTTTTTTTGTGTTTATTCATGTGTTTGCATAACTTAGCGTGCTTGATTTGCGTAGATGCTTGTGTAAAACTTGGCATGTGTGGATTACTGTAGTTGTGATTACTTAGTGTAGTTGCAAAAGTTGGCGTGTATGAAGCCTGTAGTTATACTTGCAGAACTTGGCATATTTTATAGCCGTAGATGCAACATTACTTTAAAGCACCTACAAGGATCCTAGAATGTACCCTGGTGGGCATTAGACTCAAGTCAGTATCATAGGCACTTAGGTATCATCCCGTGGCATTGTCCTCTTATTATCGACACTCAACCCTAGTGTACTTAGTTCTTCCACCCTTTGTTTTGATTCTTTTAGTAGTTAATACCTTCATCATCCTTTTAGTTGACTAGACATTAAAGGATCAACTAGTACTAGAAGTCCACTCCCTGAGGTTTGACAACCCTACCGCCTTGTGAGGTACTGCTTTATTACTGGTAACGATCCGTGCACTTGCGGAGAGTTCATCAGAATTCCCCTAGTTCAAACTTAGAACCCAATTAACACTTAACTCGTATTATAATTAATAATCAATATGCTTATAGACATACTCCTAACTCCTTCTAAATGTTCTTAACATCATCTCCAATTGTATTGTTTAATAGTGTTGTACAAGTGGAACTAAAGAAAGAGCGTAAACGATTAGGCTATTGATTAAGTGAAAAGGAAATAATGGGAGCCCTCTTGTCGTTCCTATGGAAGTATAACCCTCATGTTCATCCACGAGGTATTACTTGATGGCCCGTACACTTGCGGTATAATGGACTAATTGTAGTATTAAGTGCAAACTTGCATGCTCACATATTTGCATAAATTACACACCCATAGTGTGTCCATCAGAGAAGCACAAATTAAATAGTGTATATTGATGGAACATGTTGACTACGCAAGTGCATGTGTTGGACAAGTAATGTATTGTTTTATGAGAGCAAGGTTATTGATCTTACGAGGATTGGAAATGTTAGTACTATTCTCCTATTATTTAGCCCATCAAAAGTAATGAAAGACCAAAGGTTAGGAATTTAACTTGAACTAGCTCTGCTATTGAGAACAATGATAAACTAGAGAGAATCAAGCATGAGGGGTATCTTGACAAAGAATCCCTTAGGATTTATATTAAGCGCTCGACTAGGATATGAGATTGGTGATTGAGCTAGATTGGACTGTGGATATTCCTAAATTATCCAACCCCTTTCTCAAGGTGATTGACATATAAGCATAGAGGGTTATTTCATTTAAGCTTATGTCTTTTAATGTATTGTATTCTAATTTTTTTTCGATACTTAGAGTCACCTATCTCATTATAGATTAAATTTATTTTTAGGTTAGTGAGATTTGAGTATTGATCATATTTGGGATATCACATCTTAATTTAATGTCTAGTAGAAACAAGCACACTTTTAGTGTTACACCATGCTTTATTAGTTTGATTATAGTCAATACAGTTAAATTGCTTACAAATAAATAGAAGGATTTCTAGTAGTTGAAGTATTAGACATTCAAGAAAATTTAAGCTTGGGTGATATTTAGTGATTGTCAAAATGCTGGTTACACTATTGTTAAAGCTAAAGAATTTTCGAATTATAGAGCTTTCTTCAACGCTTTAATGTTGTTGTGAGGAAGTTATTACGAACTTGTTTAAATAGTAAACTTTGAGAAAACGTTGTGGTTGTTTTTTTATATGTTTACAGGACCTTTTGTTACCATGTAATTAAATCCGCATATAAATTAATTATTATTTATTAAGCCTTATATATTTACTTCATTGTTATTAATTATTTATTCATCCAACTAATTATTATTTTATTTGGTTATTTTTGCATCTAATGAATATTTTATTAATTCATTTTATTAATTTTCATGTTATTTATTGGCTTGTTCATTTATTTATTAAAATTAAATCGATTAGTTTCTCTGGTAAAGTAGGATCATGCAACTTTCATATTTTTGCTTGAATAAAAGTGTGGAAAATTGTTTATTATAAATTTTTGGTATGTTTTTAATTTTGAAAAAGAAATTATATATCATTTCTATGACTATTGATATTTAGTCTTCGAATATATTGATATTTCTAAATTTTGGCACCAAACCTATTTTGTTTATAAATATCTGGTCTCACATTGATCAATCGCTGAATAATAAAAACCTATGACATTCTAACTCGGGTCACTGAGGAGTGATAAATGACTCATGATATTCTGAATCGAGTACCACTAAAATAAAATAAATGACTATAATAAGTTTATGATATATATATATATATATATATATGATATCTTATAACTTATGAATTGTATTTTGGTTGTACCATTGGCTTACAGGACTTGCATTTTTTATAATTATTACATTCTGTTATTTAGTATGTGTTGATATTTATAATGTATTTTTTGAAACATACATATATGGGATTTTGCTACACTGTGATATTTGAATCTTAATTTTAAAACTCTGTATGACCCAATTATTTCTAATTGATTATTTATTGGCCTATGAAGCTTAAAATATTCTCCCTTTTCAGATTAGCCGTAAAGTAGTCTAGTGGGTGTCTTAGAGGATTATTGAATAGTAGGTTTACACCTTGGCATAGATTGAGTCATTATATTTGTCTTTGTTGTAGGCCTTGAAGCATGTATTATTTCAAACTCTATTGTACTCATTTTGTATCTAAAATTTATGATTATGTTATTTTGTATTTTTTGCTTTGAGACAAATTCTAAGGCCTTGCATACCTGCTAGGCCCCAATCATGCGGGTTCTGTGGGTGTGAGGCCATTTATTCGCTCTCTAGGTTCACATGGCTAGGCTTGGGATGTGACACATCGAGGCTCAAGGACTTCTTCATTCCCTTTGCGTTTTCCCTTTAATTCCTTTTACTAGGTTGAATTTTCATTTTGAACCTTTTGTTTTGTTAGAATTAGAACTCCATATAGAGTAATTCTGTATAGTTAAGGTTTGATCGCTTTAATACTCTAAACTTTTGATAAGTGCGTGATAGGGACTAATGTCATCTATAAAAATGTAAGTCCATGTGCAGATTAAGTAGTATAAAGTACTAGGAAGTAGGGTTATTGATCCATGTGGAATTAGAGAATATTAGTACTAATTCTAGATCCATCAATTAACCTAATTAAAGTAACGCTAAGAACAAGTAAAAAATTAAAATTGCGGTAAAATAAGCATGAAAGGAGGGTGTTTGGGCATAGACTTTCCCTAGGGTTTTGTTAAATCTGAGACACGGTTGCATAAAAGCTTGCAATCTAGTTGAACTAAGAGAGTTCTTAATTCATATTGTCCTCTTTTTTAAAGGTGAACTATAACTAGTCCCATACAAAGTTGATACAGACTACCTTATGACTGCATTATGCTCAGTGAATTCTATTTAGAGAAAATAAGGATTCAATGAGTAGTCAATCTCTATCTCATGGCTATTAACCCTAGTCCCACATAAAGCTAGCTTGGAATCTCTTCCTAATGCTTGCTCTTTACGATTGCATTACATTCAGAGTCCTATATTAACTTGCTTGGGAGAATCATGGCGAGAGAAATCTCAATCCCAAAGTGCCCAATCTCTAGGTGGACTCGTGATCCCCTTTAATTGTAGCATGTCTATACTAGTTGGATGTTCCAATTTGTCACACTAGTATAATAATCATGAATCCTCGCCTGTCATTATAATATAATTCAAGACAATTGAAACACACAATTGAATTTGGCACTAACAAATTGCAATCAATTAATTAATTAATATAAAAGCTCTGAAGTCCACGACTAATGTTAATAAAAAATGATAACCCTAGATTCTATCCACGTCCAAACACCAAGAAGCTAGTTCTCTATTAGAGGAGAACACTCATATAATTCAAGCAATGTATGAAAAGCAAATGAAAACATTAAAAACTCCCTCCTCTCTTCGTAGATTGAGAGTGCCGATGAATCCCCAGTCTATCTTCCACAAATGCCATTGAGAACACTCTTTGATAGCTCTAATAAGACCTTAAATGGTAGATGAGGCTCTCTAAATTGCTAGATTACTGGAGAAACACTTGAGCATCTTTCTCCTTTCCATTCTTCTCTTGGTCACAAATGATTTCTCCTGAATTCTCAGTAAAAATCTTTTATATCTAATCCCTTATGGGTGACTTATGGGTGTAATAACAAGGTGATAAAGAGCTGGAGATGATATGTCCCATATGTTCCAAGAATCTTACAGCCATAAGTTCTACCTATAAGGCATACTATCTTGATGTTACGGTCCAGCTTATGACTATAAGTGTTGTACCATAAACTTCTTTGAATGGTTCTTGCGACCTCCTTTAAGAGCGTATATGTTCCTAGTAAACTCTTCTAGATCAGTCTTATGGCTTGGCTTATTTGCATAAGTCATGCTCGTAAGTCCTTCTTTCTAGTGGTTATGTTCCTACTTATGGGCATAAACGTGCCATTAACTCTGTATACTGTGCGCCCTGTGCAGCCCGAATCTCAGCAATCTCTGCTCGGACCTCAGCGACCTCTGTCCGTATCACCCCCACAGCACTCTCGAGCCTGTCAAAGTGATTATGGGCTCAAGATGATGAAAACATGCATACTTAGGGTGGGTCCTCTGCTACCGGAAGTGCCTCGGTCTCCATTGGTGCTAGCTGAGGCTCGGGAGCAAGCTGAGAAGCCTCAGCATCATCATCCTCATCCTCAGCTATCTCTGGTTCTGATAGAACCAAAGTATAAACTCCTGTCCAACCCCTGCGGGCCATACCTATCAATCTCATCATCTCCAGGCTCAGGGGCGCAGATGTACTCGTCTTCTCGGCCCCGCGAATCGCGTCCAAGAGAACCATGCCCAAAACTAGTCACGTAATGTAGGGGCCCGAGAAGATTGCTCCCGATTTGGCATACTGCCCCTGATGTTGAATGCACTTTGCGATGATGTGCCCTAGATGAATCGGTATGCGCTGCACCATCGAATACAAGTACAGAAGCTCCTGCTGGCTTAGAATGCCAGTGCTATCACCACGGCCATTCACCGACCTACTCAGAATGGCGTGTAAATATCGGTACGCATATCGGGGTGGCCTTGGACACCCCTGGCTCATAGTGGCCCTGACCACACAACATTCGGCAAGCTCTCTGCGGGGTCAACACTCTAGGGTAATCTGTCGGTAACTGGGAATACTCCTCAGTGTCTGTAAATGCCTTCTCGTACAAGGCAACCCAAACTGAAACTAAGTGATGCTCATCCTATGATAATGTTCAAATTCTCTGAACTGAACGACGTCGAGGCTGTCGAATCTCACATAAGATCTATCGAACTCGAATGATGATAAGACCTCAAGTGTAAACTCATAAATGGCTGGCTCCCTTGTCGACAATAACTGCCTCTATCCATCCACAAAAACGAGATCCTCGACCTCATCTCCCTGATGTAAATCTCTCAAATTGCTCATGTCCACGAATCAAGTCTGTCCGAACCGAAGTCTCGACAGATGCTCAAAATGAGCCTGATGCCCGGGGATAGTGAATCTCATGCTCTCGAACTCGGGGGATGACTCACGCGGTCATTTCTTGGCTTGCTGCTTTGACCGAGTTGCCATAATCTGCAAAATAAAAAGAAAATTGATCAAACCAGTTAATTAAGTAATGCTGCAGAAATCCACACGGTCGTGTGGATCCACGGGGTGTGAAAAACACACGACCGCGCCTCAAAAATCCAAAATTACATCGTTAAATTGCTTCTAACTTCGTTCTAAACATACACAATCATTCTAATTGTAGAAATGAAGCCATTATTAACTAGTTTCATAATTGACGAAGAAAATAAAACAAAAGATAGGGCTTACAGACGAGTTGAGATTGAAAACTTGAATCGGTCGAAAAAACCAAGTAAAAATCCTTCCAAATCAGCATGCGAGGTCGGGAAACGATGTGAGAGTACTATCAGACAAATGGAGATTGTTAGGATGAAGAGGAATGATGATCCTTTAAAAGGAACTCGCGTCTCTTGGCGTTTTGTACATCCGCACGGGCATGTGGAAATTACCCACGCCCGTGCGCCTCCACAGGGGAGAGCCTCAGGGCAGACGCACACCCCTGTACACTCTCAGGATAACACTCAATCACTATGAACGCAACCACATGGGTGTGCGGAAAATACCCATGCCCGTGCGCCCGACCCATAGGGGCAGCCGCATGACCCTGTGGCTTCTCTGCCCAAGCGAGAAAAAAATCACTAAGTATTCCACACAGCGTGGACATTCACAAGCCCGACTCACAGGGGCAAGAGCATGCCCATGTGCCTTCTCGGGATGGAGAGAGCTCTTCTATAGAGTTTTGCACGGGTGTGCAGAAATTACCCACGCCGTGCATTTTTCACAAGTTCACCCACAGGGGCAAGTCCACACCCCTTGTGTGCTCTCGGGATAAGTTGCCAAGTCTCTACGGAAATTACCCACAGGCGTGCGAAAGTCACGAGGTCACTCATTGGGGCGAGCCCTACGCCCCTGTGCCTTATCTGGATGAGCTCGCAATACAGATCCACGGGCGTGTGAAAATTCCACACGCCGTGCGTTTTCCCTGGATGCCTTAAAACCTCTGAAGGCTCTATAGAAAATTCCTGAACAAGTTTACACACTCAGAGCCTTCCCTATTATGCAAACTATACCAGCGAAAAAGACATAAGAGATAGCTCAAACGACCAAAACTTAGCTAAATCCATATAAAAACACACAATGAAATTAAAACCCGCAATAAAATCACAGCAAAAGCATCTAAAAATTAAGACACCAATACTCAACACTTTATTCGTGCAAACACTAAACTACTAACTAAGAAAATAGTAAACACTTGGGTTGCCTCCCAAGAAGCTCTTGTTATATGTCACTAAGCTTGACGTACCTTGTCTTACCTCACGGGGGTTCATAGATGAAGGTTTTCCTCTTACCCATAGCTTGACAGCATGATGAACAAAATCTCTTAAAGGTAGAGGGGGAGTTATCGGGCTTGGGACCACCTAGCAATGGTGCATCCAATTTGTTCGATTCACGCGCATCTCCAACAGCCTTGGAGTATTTCCGGTGGCGTCTCCTCGACCTCTTCATTTTCCGAAGCACCTTCTTCAGGATCCCCGGAGTAGATGGTACTTCTTCAGTCAAACCAAGCATCATAACTTCTTCATTTTCCACCTCTTGGTCAAACAAACCCTCGTACGGGTCCGGATTGAACATTTCCTACATGTATTCATCAACAATCTCATCAGTAGTGTCTAGAAAATACAAAATATCATCAAAATCAAGAGAATGATGCATGGCTTCAACAAGGCGGTATGTGACTTGTCATCTCCAACTATCAATGTTAGCTCTACGCCGTCCATGTCAATCAATGCCTTGGAAGTCTGCAAGAATGGTCTCCCAAGTATCAAAGGTACATCCGCATCCTCATCGATGTCTAGCACCACAAAATCTACAGGAAAAATGTACTTGTCCACCTTCATAAGCACATCTTCGATAATACCCCTCGGATGTCTCATCGTTCGATCTGCCAATTGCAAAGTCATCCGAGTGGATCTAGGCTCGCCCAAGCCTAGCTTCTGAAAGAAGGTGTATGGCATGATGTTGATACTGGCCCCTGAGTCCGCCAATGCCATTTCTTCACCCAAATTGCCAATATTACACGGAATAATGAAGCTTCTTGGGTCTTTCTTCTTATTCGGTATGTTCTTTTGCAACACCGGCGAGCAAGACGCATCTAAGATCACTGAAGTACTGTCCTCCAACTTCCTCTTGTTAGTCAACAAGTCCTTCAAGAATTTTGCATACTTAGGCAGTTGGGCCAATGCCTCAACAAAAGGAATATTGATGTAGAGTTGCTTGAACAAACTCAGGAACTTCTTGTATTGTTCATCAACTTCATCATTCTTCAATCTAGAGGGATAAGGGATTCTTGGCTTGAAAGATGGGGGTACCACCTCCTTCTCTTTGCTTGCTTCCTCCTCAACCTCTATAACCTCGGGTGCGTGTTTATTGGGCCTCTCACTCGGAAGCCTACCTTCAACCTCATGACTACTTCTCAAAGTGATCGCCTTCACAGGCTGTCTAGGATTAGACTCGGTATTACTCGGTAAGCTTACTTGTGGCCTTTTCGATAGAGACTTCGCAATCTTCCCCACTTGATTTTTAAGATTGTCCAAAGAGGCGGTGTGGTTGCAAAGTGTAGCCTCGACTGATTGAAAGCTTGTATCTGATGATTGCACAAACCTAGTTAATGCCTTCTCCAAATCGGTCATCGGGTCTCCAAACCTGAAACTCAGTTTTACATGTTGGGGCATGTTGTTGTTGGAAACCCGGTGGCCCCATAGCCTTTTGTGGACCTTCGTTACTCCACGAAAAATTGGGATGATTCTTCCAACCCGAATTGTAGGTGTTGCTATATGGATTCCCATGGTTCCTCATTGCATTACCCATAAAATCAACATTCTCAACCGAAGATGCATCACTAGTAGAGATTGGGCAATCGGAGGGAGCATGTCCTCCACCACACCCGGTATAAGTAGTCATAGCCGCCACTCTATTTGAAGTTAGAATTTCTAACTTCTTACTCAATGATTCCACTTGAGCCGCCAATGAAGTTACTGCATCTTTCTCATGGAGCCCGGCCACCTTTTACTTCTCCCTAGCATTCCATTGGTAGCTATTTAAGCCCATTTCTTCTATTAGTTGACGGGCCTCACCGGGGGTCTTGCTACCTAAGGTACCTCCTACTGCCGCATCCAAGAGTTAACTTGTACTCAGATTCAACCCGTTCTAAAAGGTCTAAACAATCATCCACTCCGGGAATCCATGTTGCAGGCACTTTCTCAAGAGCTCTTTGAACCTTTCCCACGTCTCAAATAGAGACTCCAATTCTGACTGTACAAAGGATGACATCTCATTCCTAAGCTTTGCAGATTTTCTGGGAGGAAAATATTGGCCCAGGAAAGTTTCTACCATCTTCTCCCATGTGGTAATCGATGCTCTAGGTAATGAGTGTATCCACTGCTTCGCTCTCCCTTTTAAGGAAAATGGGAAGGCTCTTAACTTGATGGCATTATCCGTCACCCTGTTTATCTTAAGAATATCGCACACCTCGAGAAAGTTCTCTATATGACTGTTTGGGTCCTCATTGGCGATACCATTAAACTGTGCGGATTGCTACAACATGTGGATGAATGCCGGCTTTAGCTCGAAGTTCTGAGCTATAATAAGGGGACGCACAATACTCGATTGTGTCCCCAATACTGAAGGTCTGATATAATCGGATAATGTCCGCTGCTGCTCATTCTGTTCTGCCATGTTTTCAGATTCTTCTACTTCCAAATCAGCTAGATGAGACGGTACTTACACAGGTTCTTTCCCTTTTTCTTCTAAGTGTACGTACAAGCTCGGGATCTCTTTCAATCAATATTGAGGAGTTCCCTCGGATCATAACCTGGAGCTGCACCAAAAAGAAAGAAAAAAAATCATAACGATGATAGAATCAAAAGAAATGAACCAGAATGAATGAATAAATAGCTAAGAAAACAAAGTGCAAAGTATCTCTAAACGCCTACTCCCCGGCAAAGGTGCCAAAAACTTGACAATGCCCTTTGCGTATGTCCCGTAAGTGCATGGGTTTGTCGAAGTAATAAAATCCCAGATGAGTGGGGTATTGTATCCACAGGGAGTAAGGAATAAAAACACTTAAATTGTTTCTTAACTAAGTGAAAGATGAATAGTGATATGTGTGACAAAGATGTGAAATAACAAAAGTAAAAGAACAAGAAAGAGAGCACAAGTTAAAGAGAATGCAAGGCAATCGATATAAATAGGATATCCGGATATTGTTCCGCCTAGGACAATCGTTTCAAGTGCAAGAACCCTCTATTATACTTTCTAACTGATGCAATAATGAGTCGTCGAGATCCTTAAATAGATGGTCCCAAATCTAAGGTCAACCATGCCTAACTCTATACATGTCCCGTGAGGAGAAATTCAATAACCTCTTAACCTCACACTCGTATAGAATTGCAATAAGTTCTAGTGATTTCAAGTGATAAATCCTCTTCCTAGATCTAGACCTAACCCTTTGGTTCAGGTGGAAAGGTCCCTAGCCACAATTAAGCCGTAAGTGCTAAAATCACTTCAGCGCTTCACTCCGTTGCACCCGCAACTAAGCCCCAACGGAAGGTCAACCTCTAGCCCATTCACTCTACTATAACAGCAAAGCACTTGAGGAAATGGAGGTAGAATAAATCACACCGGAGTGGGAAAGGGGACGCTCCGCTACCTCTCGACTCACCCTCTCAACCCTCTCCAATCTATCTTTGTCTAACTCTCGTGGTGTGTCACTCACTCACAATGGTTACCAACAAGAAGTCTCAACCCTAGTGTCACTATAACGGAGTATTCATACAATCAAGCATTCAAGATTGGAACTCAAATAAAACATCAATTAATTGAAAGCATAATAAAGAGATTCAATGAAACGAATACATCCTAGGATTCACAAATACCTAAGTACCCACTAGGGGGTTTAACTCTCCATGGAGCTAATTATAATCAATGAAATCAAATGTAAAAGCAAAGAATCCATAGAAAACACCCTTGATAGTGGTGGCGATTTTCTTGTGGAGGGTCCTCTACTCATCCAAGGGTCCCTTTGTCCGGCCTAGGATACACCTCGCCGGATCGGTGCCGACGAAAGCTCTCCCACTAACCTTTCTTCCAAAATGGAGCACGATGTAAGAGCCATAGAACCTCTCCGAATCCCTAGCCAATACCTCTCAAAACCCTATCCAAAGCCCTATCTCAAGTTGGGGAAAAGATGTAGAAAAGAATACTGAAATCGGGGCTGAAATCAAATTTTTAAAGGGCTGGAATCCGGAATCCACACGCCCATATGGATTTTTTACATGGGCCATGTGGAATTAACGCACTCCTGTGTGGATTCTCTATTTTCATCCATCTTTGGCCGGTTATGAACAGTACATGCTACAGTGTTAAAGCTACAGTACTAGGCCGAAACACTACCGAATCCATGCTTTCATCGAGGTAACGTAAACGGGCACACGTTTACGTCGTAGATCGCTTTGCTTTTTCAATAACGGACATGTTGGTGGAGATCTTGCTATACATGCACAAGCCGGAATGCTTGAATGTGACTGCCCTTGTGCCCCTCTAAATCGTTGTGCTAACTTGAATATAATAAGGTTGGCACACATTCCCGTATTTCGAACCCGACTTATATATTCGCATTTGAACCTTCTCAAGATTTCCTCCAAATGGTGCATTTACGATCCACATTGGCTTTTTTATCTAATATTCGGCCTCACAATCCTATTGGCATGAAAGTAACATAAATACACACATATTAGCGTTAAAACCCGATAAAAGTATTGCTCATCATCAGGAAAGAACACTTCGCATTCTTATCGCACAAGCACTTATCAACTTTTATATTAAATTTTAATTGAAATCTA
Source organism: Dioscorea cayenensis subsp. rotundata (assembly GCF_009730915.1). Classification (NCBI taxonomy): domain Eukaryota; kingdom Viridiplantae; phylum Streptophyta; class Magnoliopsida; order Dioscoreales; family Dioscoreaceae; genus Dioscorea; species Dioscorea cayenensis. The sequence goes on along the minus strand of NC_052472.1, from coordinate 8,864,367 downwards.
ATGATGTTAAATTCAATTAAGCGTTCCTATTATCTTGTATTCTATTATAGAGAAAGCTAAGAATTCATGATTGATGTACTTGTGTTATGAATCGAAAGATCAACCTAGTATTGACAAGCTACAATTTAAGGGGATCACAAGTCCACCTAGAACTAGTGTACTTTGGAGTTGAGATTTATCCTCTTGTGAACCTTTTGAGTGTGTTAGCATCAAATTCCTTGTGTAATGCAATCATAGGGAGTAGTTTTAAGAAGAGATTCTGAGTTTACTTCTTATGGGATTAAAGGTAATTGGTTTAAGAGAAGAATTGCCTATTCTTTGAATTTATGTTTTTCTAGAAAGAGTTCATAGAGTACATTCCAGTCATAAGGTAGTCTATATCAGCACTGTATATGATCGGTTACTATTTATCTTGAGAAATAAGATAGTATATGATTTAGGAACTCTGTTGGATCAACTAGATTGCAAGATTTTATACAACCATTGTCTAGCACCGAATAAACCTGACAACGGCCTTTGCGTGTATACCGCAAATACACGGCATTGTCTAAGTAATAATACCCTTGTGAGTGGGTAGTCGTATCCACAGGGAATAGTGATTAGAAACACAAGAATTGCTATTTAACTAAAGTGGTGATGGATCGATAATGGTGTGAACAATATCAATATGAAAAGAAAATAAAAAGAACAAGAAAAGGAGACACTATAAAAAATGAGAGGAAAGGTAATCGATAGAAAGTGGGGCACCCAGACATTGCTCCCCATAGGACTATTGCTTCAAGTGCAAAACCAACTATTATGTCTCCTAATTGATGTTTAATGAGTCATGGAAATCCTAAAATACACGGTCCTAAACCTAAGGTCAACCGTGACTAACCCTACACTATGCGCCGGTGGAGAAATCGCTCAGTCTCAACACCTCACACTGTGCAAAGTTGCTTAAAGCTCTAAGGGCTCCAAGTGATAAACCCTATTCCCTAACATAGATCTCACCCTTTGGTCCAGGTGAAAAACCCCTAATCATAATTAAGCCTCGGATACTAAGGATTACTTCAACGCTTCACTCTGTTGCTTGCGCAACTAAGCCCCAACGGAGTTCGTTTCTTAGCACTTCACTATATTGCGACCTCAAAGAACACTTGGAACATGCAGGTAGGATAAATCTTGCTTTGTCTAACCCTCATGGTGTGTCACTCACTCACAAGGATTACCAATGTAGGCTCTCAACCCTAGTGTCACTCTAAGGGAAAACCCATTCGACAAGCATTCAAGATTAGAACTCAATTAAAGACATCAATTAAAAAAACATAATAGCAAAGTCAAAGAAAAAATATCATCCTAGGGTTTACAAGTCCAAGTACCTACTAGGGGTTTAGCTCTCCATGGAGCAAGATACAATCAATAATGAAATTGAAAAGTTAAAGCATGCAATCTATAAGTAAAACCCCCTTGTAGTCCATATCGATGGTCTTGTGGAGCATCCTCGTCTTCTCCAAGGGTTCCCTCGTCAAGCCTAGGGCACACCTCTTCGAATCGATGCTAATGAAAGCTCTCCCAATAACTATCTTCCAAAGGAACACTGTGTTGAAGGCTGTAGAACCACTCCAAAAACCTTACCAAAGCCTCTCCAAACTGTAGCTGTGAGTGCCTCCAAAGATGGAGAAAAGATGAGAAAAAGATAGGGTAAAGATCCTCAAAATGGGCTGAAGTCACAGCTTTAAATAGGTTGGAATCGGGCATCCACACGGGCGTGTGGAATTTCCAGACACCCATGTGAATCTGCAGGAATTGATTTTTCAGCAGCCTATGAACAATAACTGCTACAATACTCTGCCAAAATACTCCCGAATCCACACTTTTCATCGAGCCAACATGAACGGGCACACATCCATGCGGGTAGATCGCATTGCATCTTCAAATAAAAACATATTTGATGACAATCTTGCTAGCATTACACAAGTCGGAACACATGAGTGTGACTGCCTTTGTGCCCCTCCAATTTGCATATTCCCTTGAACACAATGAAGGTCGGCACACACTCACATGTCTTTGAGCACAACTTGTGTCTTCACGTGTGTTCACTTCAAAATTTCATCAACAAAGTGCATTCGTAATCTACTTTGGCTTCTTTCTTTCAAACTTGTCTCCACAACCCTACATGCACAAAAAGAATACAAATACACATGTATAAGCGATAAAATCTGAGAAAGGTAATGCTCATAGTAAGAAAAGATTACTTCGTATTACTAATACACAAACACAAGTGCTTATCAAAACCCTAAGGTAAGTCTATTTTGTCACCCTTTTTCATGCTTTTTTAGCCGTATTTTCTATTTGTGTTCTAATTCATAGTTTTTCCTTTATATTTACACTCCACTATTTTAATTAGGTTAATTTTTGAATTTAGAGTTAGTATTAGTATTCTCTAGTTCCCTGAAGATAAATAACCTTGCTTCACAATGCTCTATATTACTTGACCAGCACATACACTTGCGTATAGTAGATGACTATGATTTCCCTATCAGGAGGCATTTATGGAAGATACATGGTGATTTATCATCAATCCGGGTTGGTGACACTTAAGACCATTTCTATGCTTTTATTTGTTTTCATTGTCTCATTTGGATTGTATGATTGTTCTCCATTAACAAAGAACTAAACTTTATGGTATTTAGGCATAGGTAGAACCCAGGGTTTATTTTTTTTTATGACATTTGTTGTACACCATTAATCTTGTATTGACTTTTCTATTACTTTTGAATTCAATTGTGTGTTGTAGACCATTAATCTTGTATTGACTTTTCTAATACTTTTGAATTCAATTGTGTGATGTAGACCATTAATCTTGTATTGACTTTTCCATCATAAAGTACCTAGCAATAGGGTACTTTGGAGAATTCCTCTCCCTCAATCCTCCTGAGTGAGTTAATGAGTTTTTCGCATTTTTTGTAATCATGTGGAATAGATTTTAGGAGAAATCGCAGGTCTATTGCATATTTGGATTAGTGGAAATCTCTTTCTAAGAAGGATTACCTAATTAAGAAATTTTTGTTAACTCATATTGAGATCTCACACACTATAATGCGATTGTGTGGTGACTGTATCAACATGGTAAAGATTTAGTTACTTCTCATTGATAAAGGGCTTGAGTAGACTTATTTTCTATATGTTTTACATGCATTGACCGTCATTTTTTTACCATGGTTTATGTCTCATATTATGTATTTGGTGTTCTTTTGTGCAATTAGGTTGTGAATGCCTTGAAGTGTCAAAAAAAAGCAAAGATAGGCTATAAAGACACATTGTTGGGAGTTATTGTTCAATTCAAAGACTAAGACACGAGAGGAGTTCATGAATGTGGAGATGTGTGCCAACTTCCAAGGAAATTCAAGCCAATTTGCTAGTTGGAAAGGCACAAAGGCAGTCACATCTTCATGCTCCTACTCTTTGTGAAGAATGCAAGACCTTTCAAGGATGAGTCAATGAAGAAAAGTCTTATAGCCTACTACATGGACGTGTGTCCGGCCATGTGGTCTTAAGAGAGGAGTGTTTGGACCGTGGTTGTGAAGAGAGACTGTAGCTAAGTACTGTAACAAAACATTGAAGCATTTTTTGATAGTAGTACTGGCGTAGAATTACTGTTCACACGGTCACATGAAGGCACGTGACAGCCACGTTTTGTGATTATAAATAGGCTGATCGTCCTATTCTTTGGGGACTTTTTGTGGGGCTTTTTGCGAGCACTCTAAGGGCAAGGCGGCTAGAGTTCTAGAGGAGGTCTTTGGCAATATTGGAGGCCGTTCTTCACCAACTTTGATCGATCTTCTCTCCATCATGGCATCAAGGGGGCCTTCGGCAACATAGCTTCGGAAGAGAATTCTTCAAGACATTGATCGGCCCATTAAGAACATCATCATGAATTCAAGGGGGATTTTCTCTATGGTTTACATTGGTATTCATTGTATTAATCTTTGCTCTGTAACTTGCCCCATGGAGGGCTAAACCCTTGTAGGTATTTGGGTATGTGAACCCAAGGATCTTATCTTTTGTATTGATTTGCTTTATGTTTCTGTTAAATCCGAGTTGATTTGAGTTTTAATCTTGTTTTCCCATTGCTTGCATGTTGTAATGATCCTTGTGATTGATTTTCTGTGCTTGATTTGTTACTTTGATGAGAGAAAGGTTTCCATTAGAGTTAAAACTCCAATGTTAAAGAGGGTTGAGAGGGTGAGTCACGAGATAGTGGAGTGTCCCCTTTCACTTCCGATGAGTGTTTCATATCTCCGTATTCCCTAGAGTGTATGCAACCATATTTGGTGTGAGGCATGAGATTGAGGGATTTCTCCACCGGGACCTTGTAGGGGGGAGGGATCTTCTACCTAGAAATCGGGTTAGATCTATCTCTAGGAATCGGTTTCACTCTTAGGTATCCCTTGAGATTATTGTGGTTGTATGGGGTATGAGGTGTTGAGATTGAGCGATTTCTCTACCCGGACCGGAGGCTTGGAGGTAAGGGCTAGTTGTTCTTGGATTACCTCGACTCATTAAACTCAGTTTAGAAGCATTTAGCAAATCTTGAGTTTCATGTTAGATCCTAGGGGAGCATTACCCGGGCTACCTGACCTTTATTGATTGAGATCTCCTTTACTTTCTATCTTGCTTTCTTGCTTTTCTTATTAATCTTCTTGCAATTAGTCCATTTCATTATATCTATTGATTTTGACTAGATAACTAAGAATTGGTTACTACAAATACTTTTGTTTCCTGTGAATTCGACTGTCCCACTCACTGGGGTACTTTATTACTTCGACACCCATGCACTTGCAATTTACACACACAATTCAAATCATGTCATTGACCCTTGAAAGAGGGGTTTATTAAATTTAGAAAATCTCTCGGTTCAAAATAGTATTGTATGCTTAGACAAACTCTATCTTGCGCTTAACAAAACCCTAGAGGGACGCTATGCCCGGATATCATTTCTTCTCCTAATTTTTCTCCTTATTTTTGTATTCTTTGCTTCTGTTTTTCTTTTTCTTTTGTTTACCCACGTCACTACTTGGTTTAGGTTAATTTTCAGAACTAAGGGTAGTACTAGTAATCTCATTTTTCTCTGTGGACTGACATCCTCTTTTTTTAGCACTTTATTACACGATTGGTACATACACTTGCATCCCTATCAGGCACCAAAGAAAGCCAAGAAGAAGAATGAGGATGAGCCAAGTTTCAGTTAATTTGGTAATCGATGATGACTTAGATAATACCTTGGTTCTTTGTGTTGACAACCCAATTGAATCATGGGTACTTGATTCAGGTGCTTCCTTTCACTCTACCTCTTGCAAAGAATTTATGAGAACTTTTTATGCAGGGGAATATAGGAAGGTATACTTGGCCGATGGTGAACCTTTAGACATAATGGGCAAATGTGATGTCCATATTAAATCTGGTAATGGTTGTAAATGAACATTGTGGCTTGTTCTTTATATTCCTAGGCTGAAAAAATTATTTAATTTTAGTAGGTCATTTGAATAATGAAGGGTATAAAATTGTCATTGGGGAAGGCTCTTGCAAAATTGTGAAAGAGGCAATGGTAATGGTAAATTGGCACCAAGTTGAGTACACACTATTTAACCAATGGTAGTGGATATTTGGTAGCAATCGCAGGGGTAAAGGCTAATCCAAACATGTGGCACAAGAGACTTGGGTACATGAGTGACAAGGGATTAAAAGTTCTGCCATCAAAGGAGTTGGTACTGACCATGAGGTTCGACAAGATTGGGTTTTGTGAAGATTGTTTGCTTGACAAGCAAAAGCAACTTAGTTTCTCGAAGGTTTGGCGCAGCGCAAGGAGGAAAAGCTAGAACTAGTGCACATTGACGTATGAGGACCGGCATCGGTCCAATCTCATGATGGCCCATGATACTTTGTCACCTTTATTAATGATTCCACAAGAAAGGTATGGGTTTGTTTTCTCAAGAATAAGTCTGACATATTTGAAATTTATAAAAGATGGTAAGTAGAGGTTCAGAATGAGAATGGTTTAAAGCTTAAATGGTTGAGGTTAGACAATGATGGCGAGTATGACGGGGCCAACTTTAAGGCGTATTGTGTGGAACATGAAGTCAAACTAGTGTGGGTGATCCCTAAATCGACCACAACAAAATGGGATCAAGCAGAGAATAAATCAAACCCTGAATAAGCATGTTAGGGCCATGCAGCTTCATGTGGGTCTACCTAAAGCATTTTTGGCAACGCAATCAACACGGTAACTTATCTCATCAACTGAAGTCCATTGGTGGTGTTAAAGTTTGAGTTACTGGAAGAGAAGTGTTCTGGTAAAATGGTATCTCTATTTTCCTTGAAAATCTTTGGGTGTATTTCATGTGTGCTTGTGGATTCGGACAAAAGGGATAAGTTGGATGCGAAGGCTAAAAAATGTGTTTTCATTGGGTACGAGACTAATTATTTTGGTTATTGGTTTTGGGATGAGGAAAATTTTAAAATAATCATGTCCAGGGATGTTACCTTGAATGGAAATGAATTATACAAAGAAAAGTTCAGATCAAATGTATGTGAAGTAATAAAGGTTGTTGTAGAATATACCAAAAACCCTGAAGATGATGGAATATAAGGCGATGCAGCTTAAGAAGACAATATGGCTGATGACATGGTATGTAAACAAGACAAAGAATCTGATCCCCAAACAATGGAGTTATAGAGGTCTAGTCAGATTCATAAGCCAACTTCTAGGTATTCATTTTCTCTAGACTATTGACTCTTAACCGCCTCAGGTGGGCCGGAAGACTATAGTGAGGCAATGGAGATGAGTGATTTGGTCAAGTAGGAGCAAGCCATGAAGGAGGAATCGGGGTCGCTTAAAAAGAACAAGACATGGGAACTAACTAAATTGTTAGAAGGGAAGAAAGTGCTACAAAACAAGTTGGTGTATCGAGTTAAATAAGAAGCATATGGTAGTAAGAGGTACAAGGCAAGGCTACTGGTCAAGGGTTTTTTTGCAAAAGAAGGGTATTAACTACACGGAGGTCTTTTTGCCAATTGTGAAGCTTACAACCATCCGGATAGTTTCTTGGTATTTTCACAACCAAAATTTGCACCTAGAATAATTTGATGTCAAGACGGTGTTCCTTCATGGTGACTTGGAGGAATTAATCTACATGGTGCAACCCGAGGGGTTTGAAACTCGAGAAAAGGAGGGTCTTGTGAGCAAGTTGAAGAAAAGTTCATACAGTTAGAAGAAAGCTCTGAGGCAGTGGTACAAAAAAATTGACAAGTTCATGTGTGATTGCCGGTTTCGAAGAGGCAATATGGATCATTGTTGCTACTTCAAGGATTTCCGTAACTCCTATGTTGTATTGCTTTTGTATGTGGATGATATGCTCATTACAGGGGCTAGCATGAAGAAGATCAACACATTGAAGCATGAGTCAGCAAAGGAGTTCAAAATGAAGAACTTTGGCTCGGCAAATAAAATTCTTAGCATACGCATTTCTCGAAATCAGGCGGAAGGTATTTTTACTCTATCGTAAGAGAAGTGCATCAACAAAGTGATGGAGATATTTCAATTACAAGATACCAAGCCAAGAAGCATGCCGTTGGGAAGACAGTTCAAGCTCTCGAAGGATCAATCACCAAAGATAAAGGAGGAGCATGACTATATGGCAACTGTGCCTTATGCCTTGGTGATCGGCAGTCTTATGTATGCCACAGTATGTACTAGACCAAACATTTCTTATGAAGTTGAAGTTGTGAGCTGTTACGTGACAACCCAGGTGCTGCTCATTAGGAGGCAGTAAAGTGGTTGTTGAGATACTTGAAGGGCACAAAAAGTATGAAAATGTGCTTTAAGAAAGATAGCATGAGTCTTCAAGGGTTTGTTGATGTAGACCTAGGTGGTGACTTAGATAATCAAAAAAGCACATCTAGCTATGTATTCATGTGGGGAGGTATGGTGGTGAGTTGGATGTCTAAATTGCAGAAATACTTGGCTTTTTCGACAACAAAGGCGGAGCATGTGGCTATCTCTGGGGCTGGAAAAGAGATTGTTTTGTTCCTAAATTTCTAAAGGAGAATGGAAAGGACCAAGATTGTGGGGTTCTCTACACTGACAGCCAAAGAGCTTTGTGTCTCACAAAAAACCTGATATTTCACTCAAAGACAAAGCACATCCAACTAAACTACCACTATATCCCTGAAGTGGTAAATGACGGGATCTTATCATTGAGAAAGATTACTGGGATAGAGACTCTGGTAGACATGCTCACAAAGGTTGTCACTACTAACAAATTGAGACTGTGCGTTGCCTCATTTGGGCCCCAACACTAATCAAGTGTGAGCTGACGCTGGTTAACAAAAATTGAAAAGAGAAGAGGAGAAGCGGTTTTACACAGAGACATAGGTGTATCTCAACAGTGTGACACTACAAGTTGGCGATGTGAAGTGAAGAGAGATAGTCCATTTGGGATACTGGTGCCAAGTTTTGTTTTAAGTGGGAGATTGTTAGGTGTGAAAACAAGGCATAGAGGTAAATATTCGAGTGTTTTGAAATATTTCAAAGATTGGAATATCCAAAGATAGGCAGATTTTTTTTCTTTGGTCCAGAAGGCAAGTTATTTCTTTGGAAATTACTTGACAGTATCCAAATCTTTGTTGTTTAATGTACCAATTAGCCTACAAATGGAGGTCTCCCCTTTGTAGAATTATAAGTTAGTCTTTCTTGTATTCTCTCCTCTTTATGGAATTAATATAGGCTAGCTCAAAGGACATAGGCAAGTTGCCGAACCTCGGTAAACCTTGTGTTGTCTTCTTTTGTTACTCTCTTTATTTATTTCCGCTATGATTCTCTATTTGTTTTTCTCTAACATATACATATATGTATATATATACATGAACATATGTATATATTTATGCATATATGTATATATAATTTGCTATGTATATATATGTGTGTGATCCGTATTAGTAGACTTTTTTTTAAGATTCATGGGTATTTTGGAAATTTTGACACTTAACCAAGTTGATTACTATGACATACCAAACATAGAAATGAAGTATTTCAAGTAATATGATTTCCTAACCAAACATATTTATATCAAATTACCACAATAGTTTTTAGGCATATAATATTTCCTACTATATTACCATAGTAATCCCATTACATGGTAATTTATCATTATTGTGAACCAAACAACTCCTTAAATATTTTTTTACATTGAAGATCCAAAAAAAAATTTAAAAAAATAAAATAAAATAAAATAATCAAACCTTATTACTTTATTCATCTGCAAGTCTTCATATCATTTTTACTTATTTTATTTATGATTTTTTCTGAAATTTTATTCTTTTTGAAACAATCAACGAATCCATCTCTCAAATAATAACAAAAGTGAGATATTGTTTATTAGATACTTGCGATTCTCATAGGAACAATGCTAGATTTAATTATCTTATCTTACTTGAAATAGTTAGTGCACTTACTAGTATATACTTACTCTTAATCCTATCCCCCAAATATCTCTATTCCTCAAGCTTCCGTTTCTGGAACATTTGGCTTGTATGGTTACAGGATAAATAGCAAGAGTTGTTTGTTTCCTTGGTACATGTTAACATTTTTTATCATATTTCCATTATTAGTGAAGGACTAATGAGCAACAGACAACAATCAACTTGCGTTACACCCGCGAGTGAGCATACTAGATGGATTTGATTTTGGTTCTCGTCTCTCTAACCCTACCTGTCAATGTGCAGATGACGTCTTTCTTGGCTTTGCCAAAGTAGAACCTCGACTTTCCATGCCGACCAATCCTTTTCGATCAGCTCCCGAGGTTGGAGGACTATGACTTCTCAGTTGATTCAGCATCGATCTTGGCTCTAACTTTCCTCAACTTTCCACGCTAGCCAGTCCTTTTGATCAATGCCGGAGGTTGGAGGACTAGGACTTCTCAGTTGGTCTAGCACCGATCTTGGCTCTAACTCTCATCTGCTTTACTTTGGTGAGCTTGGCAGCGATCCTTTCTTCTGTGTACCAATCTTCTTCTCTTTCTCATCAGCGTTGCCCTTCTTGCTTTTCTCCTTTTCATCGATGTAGGCCTTCTTGCTTTTCTAGAGTAGAATCTCAAGTTTTAGGATGGTTTCAAGTGCCGGTGAGGATGCTGATTATATACACTCCTCTCTATCTCTCTATCTCTTGATCTGTGTGTGTGTGTGTGTGTGTGTGTGTGTGTGTGTTTATCTTTGTCTTATGTTCTTCTTTGAACCTTTCTATCGAGATCCTTAATTGATTAATGATTCTGTGTTTTACCAGTAGCTTCTCAAAGAATTCTTGGAATCATGTGATCCTACATCTTCATTCATCCCATGAAATCTCGACAAATTATTTTGATAGTTCTCTCTAGTATACATACTAAAAATTGAGGTAGGTCACTCATTTTGGCACTTTTGCTCCATCTTGAAATTGTATTCTTTCTAACTTTTTATTCCTGTAATCTGATTACCATGAAGTGCAGTATCTTCATCAAGATTTGTCAATGCAAAGGACACCTTGTTGATGTTGCTTCCTCTCTTCGGAGGTTCTCTCTATGAACTTTGTTAATGCTGTTAAAAAAAGGTGTTTTACATTTTGTTTTTTCATATATTCCAGTGACAAGTTCCTTTTTATAGATAATAGATATTGCACTGTAAAAGTCTCAAACTTTTCATGTTTATTTATCTTTGGATTCTCTGTACATGTAGCTTACTAACGAATTGACCAAGGTAGAGAAAAAGCTAAAACTAACTGAGTCTTTTCTTGAAAAAAATGGTATCTATGATGGCCCTCATTGACACATATCATCTTTTTTTTTAATCCCACAAGGTAATTATTAATGGGAAATGGCATGCCATGACAGAATCTTGAAATCAAGAAAATAAATGAAAAGAAAACGCATCAATGGTCACTCAGTTTGCAACAGAAGCTTCACTTTAGGTGAGTTCATGTGGCACAAAAGGATGATGACATGCCTCCAATTGAAGCCATTCTTGAACACCTGGAGGCAGAGCTCAAACTTACTTGCCAGGAGGTATGTAGTGAAAAGTTTTGTCTCCTTTAATTAAATCTAGAATGAATTTTTTAGATAATAAGTATGACAGTAAATGTCACATGTGCAGACTTTGTCAGTACACCACATTAATGAAAATAAGGTTAGTAATGTAACTTCTCTTTATTAGATTGCAAAGCTGCAAGATGATAACAAAGCATTGGATCGGCTTACCAAATCAAAAGAAGCAGCATTACTCGAAGCAGAGAGAACCGTGTAAATAGCACTAGCAAAGGCTTCTATGATGGATGATCTACAAAATAAGGACTGAGAATTAATGAAGCAAATTAAAATCTGTCAGGTAAATAAAAAGAACTTGGTTGTGGACAATTCTAGCTTCTTAGGATGTTTATTTTTCTCCATGTTAAACATATTGTATTTTCAAATAATGCGCACTTTTAAGAAACAAGCTTGGCTTCTTCATACCAGTTCATTAGTCACTTCCAAATAAGGTTTTCTTTTCCCTTTTCGATGGATTTATGTATTGTGATATTCTATAGAAGGTTAGGTGATCCTGAATGGCAAGAAATTGTTTGTATTTTGTGTGTATTAAAATGCATTATGCTTTGTTGAAGATAAGAACGAATTTGTATTTTCTGAGTATTAGGAGTTGTGGGCAAGTCCTAATGGTGGGACATGCCCAATTTGCTCTAGCAGAATGCTAGACTTTATGATTAGTTAAAAGTGTGTATATATATATATACTTATTTATAACCAAAGCATGTCTTATGGACCATTACATGTATAGGTGTGTCACCTTATTTGGAGTTAGGATTGGTTTTGGTTTCATGCACTAAAGCACAGGTTGTGTCACCTCATTTGGAGTTAGCCTTGGTTTTGATTGGGTATGAAGCTGAATGGTACATGCTGGAGAGAAAATGGTTGGACCTGCCCAAATAGGATGATTAATAGACACGTTATTAGGTAGTACTCTTTTTGATAAGAAATCACTAACATATCTTTGAAAATCTAGTCCTTTTGGATATATTTAATTGATTTAATTTTATTTCGAAATTGAATTCATGTTTATAGGTTCCACTTTTGGATGAAGATAAGCCACAATTGTTGACTTTGCCGGTATATAATTGATGTGATCTTGCCAATCTATTAGCATCTTGACATTCAGTGAATTTATTTTGATTTTTTTATGTACTTATATAGGAAATAAGATAAAAAAACAATTATTTTTCATTGTTTATAAAAGTATGTGACTGCATTATAGCAAACTGAGACTTTTAGATTTCATTCATATTGTACACCTAAATTAAATTTGTCTTTAACTATCTGCAATCATGTAAATTTTATAGTTATGATCTTTTTATTTGATAATGCTAATAAATAAAATTCTTGATATTTATTTCATTATGTTGTTTTTTTAAAAAAATAGCGATTATCAACTTAAATTAACAATAATGACTAAATAGGATCATAATGATTAAATAGGATCAAATGAACAACCTGTAATGCTTACTTTCATTACTAATTTTAAATTTTTTTTATTAAGACTTGAATATGTTTTAACAAAATAAGGAAAGTAATGTGAGTTTTTGAAAAAATCTTGAAAAATGTAGATAAACAATACATTAAAAAAAATTAAACAAGATATATATTTTCCTTTTATGTTTAAGTGGGAAAAATTTACTTTTCCAAATTTAAAATTATGTATTTTTTTAATAGAACTTTACATATCTTTTTCCATACTAGGTAATATAATATAACTAGTTAGGTTTAATCACTAAAATAATCCCTGTACTTTTCTCTCTCTTCCCTTTGGGTCCCTGTACTGGAGATTCTACCTTTTTCATCCCTGTACTTTTCATAATCGGCTGTGTAGGTCCATCCCGTTACGGGCCGTTTAAATTAGCTGATCTATATTTTTCCTAGAATAAAAAATTAATAAACAATTAGAAAAACTAATAAAATAATAAAAAAGTAAAAATTTATTAGGTAAGATCCGAATCAGAAAGATAAATTCTCTTCTTCTTTGACTTGATTTCCTCTCTGCTCTTCATCCTCATCGGTTAACACTCACCACCACCGTCGTCAGGACCACCATCGTCCTCTGTTTACGTGACCATAATATCATCCTTCACCATTGCGTCGACATTCATATGTAAGGGCGAGCAGAGATCGAATCTCAATGGTCAAGCAAATAGTCCACTTAGGGTTTTGTAGAAACATTACCAAATGTTGTTGATTTTCCATTTTCGGAAGGAAGAACCTATCTTGTTTTCAATTTTTTTGGAATAATTTGTAAAGCCTGGAAGAAATGTTTGATGTTTTATAACCTCAATTTTTGTAAGTGTTAGTTGTGTTGATTAATGAAAATTGTTATGGCCTAAATCTCTATGGTATCATTGTTTATGTACTAAGATTGAAACCTTTTCTTTAGTGGTACAAAATTAGAAAGCTATAAACACCATAGAATTTTTTTAGCACTTCACAATCAAATATGTCTAAATTCAATAAAAAGCTTTACAATAATGCCATAGATGCAAAACCAAACTTTCAACTTCATTGATAATGAAAAATGCTGTACATAAGTTTTACAATAATGTCATATCTGTAGAACATAATTTGTTGCCCAAATCTGTAGAACATTAGTTTTGCATGGATACCATACCATGAAATTAACAATAAAGTACAAAGTAGTACATAAGTTTTACAATAATGTCATATCTGCAGAACAAAATTTGTTGCCCAAATCTGTAGAACATCAGTTTTGCAAGAATACCATACCATGTGATTAACATAAAAATACAAAACATTGCAAGCCGGCATAACTTTCCAGGTTTCACATCTGAAGTTTGAAAAAAAAAAAAAAGAACAAGAGCAACCAACAAAAATCCTTTTCCTGTATAACAATTTTTCAAAGGGCGAGATTTTGTTTATTTGCAACATCTAATGTGCTACCCTGTGTTGAAAATCCTGGGATGTCCAAGGTTCAAGTTGTTTCCTGTCTTGATTCAATGTTATGTGCTACATTTCCTCTTAGCCTCCTATTTCTTAGTTCCTGATTAGCAAAACAACCAGAAGACACATATGGGTTATCAAAACATAATAACTATTGTGCCAATACAAGTTTACAATGACAAAATAAAATCACCTCTAGCTCACTACTTGTAAGGAATGAAGATCCATGCAACACTTTTCTTCCAAGAATTTTATTACCACTATAAGTCTGCATCATATGAGATATATAATTTCATAATTTTCAACCAAGCACATTTAACCAAATTCAAAGTGTATAGATGATTAGTTAACAAATTAAGAAGCATCCCTTACTCTGAAGGTGCCCATTAGGGCCATAAACAGCTGTAGTATTTGCTTTGCTCTTTATCCTACCCCTTGGATTAGCTTCATTCCATCTTCTCCCATCTGGATTAGGTTCATTTCCCCTCATCCCACTTGGATTATCTTCATTTCCTTGGGGAATTATCTCAGCTTGAGGGTCAACCTGGATTATCTTCATTTAGAAGTAGCAAGCTAATATGACAAGAAAGAAGCATCAATTTAATTAACAAACATTAACTTACCACATTAGCCCTTTGTGGGCACCGAAAACTAGTTGTGCCCATGAGCATGGCAAGTACTTCATGTCATCACCCTCCCTTCCCTTGAAAGTTTTGACTGACATCTATTTTTAGACTACATTGGCTCTTTTCTACTTTTCTTGGTAGGTCTTCCAGGCAATTTCTTCACTATGGGTGGTAGCATACCTCCTTCTGGATTTGTTAGCCAAAATGTTCTACCCCTTAGTGGATTAACAGGGAATTGATAAGCCTTGAGATATACGTCCTTGTAAAACCAATCGGCAACATTACAAGTAGATCTGATCCCTCAAATGCAAGTGTTGCAAGGGCATGTTGGCATGGAATTCCTATCTTTCCCCACTTACCACAAGAGAAACTCTGACTTCCCAATTGCACAACATGTCCTTCTCGAGCATGCAACACTAAATTATCCCAGAATACCTCATGCTTTGCCACTCCATTCCACTCCACTTGCCATTTTCCATTTTTATCCTCTCTTTCTCAATCCTTGCATGTTTGTTAGGCCCACAAATATTTTTCCACTTCAGAACAAAATCTTTTTTAAGAACTATTCTACTCATGACTCATTGTCTAATGTCTTCAAGCATGCTTATTGTTGGCTTATGTCTGGCTTCTAGGATTACACCATTAAAGGTATTACTTTACACCTTACCACGTTGTTGAAGAATGCTTGACACCAACCTACAATGGGCCGATTTTGTAGCAAATCTTCTGCAGCAATAGTTCCTCCTTGCAAAACTCTCATCATGTCCAAGTGCATCAACATCTCAACTTTATTCATTGACCTAGCTGCATTCCAAAATTGTAGCTGAATTTCTTTCCCTAGGTGCCTTTTGCCCCTACCTTGCACAGATATGCCTAGCACACATTCTATGCTCAATCAATGGCAAAAGGTGCCCTCACTGCATGAATGAGACCCTGTAAAAAAAATACCATAACAGAAAATACATTTGTACAGAACTAGAAGAAAACAACAAATTATATTAAAGAAAAAAATACATATGTAAGTATCTCACATACCTTCTGCATATTGCTAATGAGTGCCCATCCAAGACCATCTCCTAAATGTAGGTCACACTGAAAATGTTGAATAAACCAATCCCAGCTTTCAGTTGTCTCTTTTTCAAAAATAGCCCAGGCAATAGGGGAACATTTGATTGTTCCCATCCTTCCTGACTGCCACTAGAAGATGCCCTTTCATTAAGCCTTTCAAGAAGCAACCATCAAGGTCTATAATTCTTTACCTTCTCTAATTACTGACAAGCAAATGTATATCCTTTTGAAGATAGGGAATTTCAAATTATCCTTTACTTTCAATCAAAATAGAAATAGTACTCCTAGGATTAGCTTCTTTCAACTCCATAACATAGTTGTTTAGCACCAAGAAATTTTCTTTATATTGTTTTCCATTCTCCTCAGCACCAATGCTTTTGCATTCATGCAAACCTTACTATATATGAAAACACCTAATTCATTTCTATCCATGGCCATCAAATGCATAGGTCATATAAAAGGCATCCCGTTTATAAAATCAAAAAACCTTCTTGCAATCACACTTCCTGTCACCCTTTTGTTCTTAGATGACACAACAAGGCATGAGTGATCCTTTTCATAAAGTTTGACAACATACATCTTCCTTCCATCTGCACCATGAACAAAAAATTAGCCATTTGCACCTTTTTGCAGTCAGACTTTGCCCTAACTCTGTTCCCATCAATTTTTATATATTGAAACTCAAATTCTTTCCTCAATGAAAAGTCAACGACCTCACTTTTAAATAATTTCAGATCTTTAAACCTAAGATCTAGGTAGAAGTCTTCCAATGGAACATTGGGATCATAGTAATTATCTCTTGACTTGTGTCTCCTGACATCATCTGCATTTGACTCTCCACTAGTATCATCATAGCTGCCTGGGTCTGATTAATCAAATTACTCACTTTCATAGCCCATAATTTTCTCAATCCTAATAGTTTGGTCTCCTACAATATCTGCAATTGGTCATTCGTTAAAACTAGTAGGTTGCCCCCCTCTCTTTCATCATTATCATCCTCTTCAATATTCTCTTCCATCATTTTGTTCTTCATCTGAGCATATTTTCTTACCTTATCCCTAGCTTCTTCTGTTTCTTCATCTTTATTTGAATTATATTCTAAAAAAGGGACTTCTGCTAGCCTTTTCTCATGATCATTACTAGAATCACTATCAACATCATTTACGTTGTGCATATCCTTCTCCACATCACCGTCTGTAGCAGACAATAGAATTTCTGGTAGGTTTTTACCATGGATAACTTTTGATGTTTCAACATAAATATCTATAACCCCATGCGTGCTTAGATGGTTATCTAACCCTACCATGCTTTGATCATCACAAATAGATTTTATTATCCCTTCACCATCTATATATAATAGAATTACATCATTGTCAATATCATACCCCATCTCCTTGACATCCCTTAGCAAATCCCAATAACATAGTTTATCAGGATACACAACAAACTCATTTATTGTCCCATTTACATAAGTGACCTCTCCTTCTCTTAACAACTTTCCCCCATGGTGATATTTAATAATGTAAGCATCCAATGTAGCCATGTAATACCTAATAAGTCCAATTATATAGAAGCAGAAAGATCACAAACTTGGCAATAAACATACAACAACATCATATAAGACTCATATTCATACGGAGAAATAATCAAACAACACAAATTCTTCTGAGGAAAAAATATTCATAAAGCACTAAATGACTAAAGCATAAGCAAACAACCTCATATTTTTAAGAAAAATGATATAAACAACATAATCTCCATATGGAAAAATTTAGCAAAAACCATTAAATAAACTGCACAATGAAAATTACCTTACTTTTAGATGTAATATATATTCAGCTAATAGCACCTCGCAGGATAATAATTATTCCTAATAGAAGTCACAAATGCCTACTAAAGAAATCATCTGGTACAACAACACACATTAAGCAAAGGCATTGTATTATAACTTGCTGAACAATCTCATTAAATACCTTATCTTTAATTTTACAATCCAGTTAACCATGCAAAATATAGCTTTATAATAATGAGTTGCTTGATATGGATATGGTTGCTATCATTGGAAATTTGACATGTTCAACTTGGCAAATTACATAAATTGAAACTAAAATCCCATATCTATAAATCATATACACTTCCAAAGACACCAAATAAATCAGTAATTTTAATCAAATATTTCTAAGAAGGATAATTTCACTCATTCACAATACTAAAAACAACTATTACAAGTGTAAAATTAGAATTTTTAAGTACTAATTGTTCAACCTACTATACATGCCCTCTAACCCAACAAATAACAAATAAAACTAAAAAGAACCTATAATAATCAGGGAAACCAGAATCATTGTAATCCCTTATATACCAATAATAGAATCCCGTTCAAGATGTAAAACAACCGGAAAGAAATTTAGTGAGTGATAAATGATGATGTCAAACTCAACTCTATTATGTAGTCTTTTTAATTCTCATTTAAGCATCAAGCTTGCTTCTACAATGAGAGGACATATCGAAATCCAGGTAATATGAGAAACATGCAATGGGAGGACATACTGATATGGTTGCTATCATTGGAAATTCAAGGACATCAACATGCAAAAAATTTAGCATTGAAAAGAAAAATTGCCATCTCTAAGAAGGAAGAGCAAAAAACCATCACCCTCAAACACAAATTAATGCCAAATGATAAAACCAATCAAAATTCTAAAATCTATCCAAGAAGCATTGAGCTTATGCATTCCCAAATTAACAACCATTTTCCTTCCTCCATCAAACCTTTATCTAGTTTTAGCTCTACTCTATATGAATAGAACAAAGATCCAAAAGAAAAACCATTTTTTGTTCAACAACATGAAGTACAAAATTAAAAAAAAAAGTCCAGAATTTGAATGGAAGGCATGGCATGTGCCCAAAAGATTATGGTTGGTTAATAATTAAGTTGTTATTGACTTAGAAAAGGTAGAAGGCATGTGCCCAACAAACCATTTCAAATATATTCACTACTAGAAATCAGGGCTAAATTAAGTGGCTAAATGTATTAAATTAAGTGGCTAAATTAATTTAGCGACCAAATTGAAGGTCACGATCATTGGTGGCTAAAACCATGGTAGCAAATATGTTAGCAACTGATTGCATATTCGGTCGCAAAGAGTTGCGGCCATCATTTTCTGTCGTAAACATTATAAATTGGTAGCTAACCAATACATGGTGTAATTTATTTTAGTTACTATTTTTTTGTCGCCAATCCGTAGCTAGCATATCGGTCACTAGTACGATGTATTTTACCAACTTCATTTTGGTGGCTCTTTGGTTGCTACATTTATAACTGTTTCTAGTTGTTAAATTGGTAGCTATTTTATAACTGTTTTTTTAGTGGCTAACTTTTAGTTACTAACACAATTTCTAATTTAGTTGCTAATATTAGTTACTAATGCCGTAACTTCTTGTTGTAGAATTGGTCGCTGTTTGGTAAGTGATTTTCAGTTGCTAATTATCATTCAACAAAACGTTTGCAAATTTATTTGCTAACACTGGTTGCAACTTTACAATTAAATGCAATTGCTAAAATCAAAACTGAAAATAACAATTATATTAAAATGCTACTTTAGGGAAAATATTCATTACACCTGTAACAATCTTCTAAAATAATCAATAACAGTTCTTAAAAATGTTAAGCATGTTAAACATCCAATAATCTAAACTTTTAAATATCCAACAAATATAAAAAACAAGTACATCATTACTACTAAATACTAGACATAGATGTCCTAGTTGTACGACGACTTTCAAGCAAAGATTTTAGTAGATCTTTCACCTCTTTAAGTTCATTTTCTAATAAATCATTCTTTGACTCCATCTCATCTAAGCGCTGTTGTTGTTCTTCTATCTTCTCCTGTTGCTTTTCTATCTTCTCTTGTAATTCATGTTCTTGTTGGGCTTGCTCTTGATTCATAGATTGAGAGGGTAATCTATGAAAGTTTAACAATGAGACATCCCCAACACCATATAGCCATCCTTTACTTGGTCCACCACATGCTTCTGACCACACAAGTTCAAAACTATATTCTTCATTATTCATGTAGTCCTCACCGTACTTTTGTTTGGCAATCTCCTCAAATTTTTCATGTATTTAAATTTAAACATTATGAAATAAATCAAAAGATAGAACTATTAAGAGCTAAAAGATGGGAACCTACATAAATAAATCTTGATTTACTATCAACAAAAGGACCGTTCCCCTTGTCTTTTCGATGGGTTCGATTATACACCTCAACATATGTAACTTCACGATTGTATTCCTTTTCCTATAAAAAATTAAAGCAAATGATGTTCATTCACAAAAACTTATATTAGTGCAGTAACCTCAAATATATAAAAGTAAAAGAAAAATAAAAAAAGAAAACTTACTAGTGCTGCCTTTGTATTTTCAAATCCTCTTGATCCCCCACAATGATTTGCTAATGACCCTTCTCTTCCTAATTTTCTATTATCATATGCTTTTTTTTTATTTTTGTTGCCATTTCTCTGTACCCTAGAAATTATTTATCAACTTGTTCCAAATGTCGGGTGGTATCCAATATGGGTTTTTGTTATGACAAGTTGTAATGGATGTTCCATCTCTCATTGCAAGTGCTCTTGCTTTACTTAGACCATCTTTGTAGTGGTTTGCAGCAAGCTTATTCCAGATTTTTCTCAAAAAATGTTCTTGTGACGGATCCCAATAGAATCTCTCCTACCAATTCCACGAAACAAAAAATCATCATAATAAATATTTTCCCATCTTAAATTGATCATTATGTAAAGAGCATCTAACCACGAAGTGGGACAATTTTGCACTTATACATACATTAGAGCATTCGTTTGTACATGTTATTCTACTTGCATGTTTCATAAAGAGTAATACAACAACAAACAAAGAACAATAAAAGAGATAAACAAAAGCATGGTTTGCTAAACAAAGTAGCTAGTTGGATTTTAATCAATCAAGATACCAAAAATAAATAAATAAATAAAATAAAAAAACAATGTCTCTTAAACTTTATAAAATATTTATTTAACATAATGGTTTGAAGTAGTTGAAGTCATTAAAATGTTTATAAGGACATCTTTAACAAAATGCATACAAGAGCATCTTTAAGCATTATGTAAAAATCTTAATAAATGTTTAATATTTATTTAAAAACTTTAACATATGAAAACATATATATATATATATATTTCTCACCTTAAATTTCATGAAGAGAGCATCTTTAATATGTAGAGGGATGCTAGTCCATGTAGGCCATGCATCAGTTATATTATCCTTGAAGTCATCTGTGATGATCTTACCAATTGAATTTGGAAAACTTAAAACATTCAAAAACAAAAATTACTTGGAAAATTTAGTCCATCAACATAATCACAAAATAAAACGTTATAAAAGCTAGAGAAAAAAAATCACAACCTTGTTCCATTAATAACCAATGGTTGCCGACCGGATGAATGTGATGGTAGTGTAGTGCCTAAATTCGGACCTCTTCTCCTTTGAGCCAAGTTAGACTCACTAAGGTTATTTAGTGATTCACCATTCTCTGGCATTGTTCCATGAGGATTTATTATAGAATCATTTGCTAGTGCATCATTCTCCTGCATTATCTCATGATGATTGATTGTAAGATCATCTACTAGTGCATAATTCTCTCTCGTTGTTTCATGAGTAGATGTTGAGTAATGATATTGATCACGTTCCTTCCTCTTATTACTTCCTATTTCTTCTCTTAATTTGTGAGGCATAATGACACTATAAATATTTAAATAAAAAGATGTTAATCAATTTGAAGAAACATAATTAAATTGCATTATATTACATAGCTATAGTTATTCAAGAAGTATATATACTTATATCAATGACTTTACTAAACTTCAAAAATCATAATAAAATAAAAGAGCATATTGTTTATAATATCACCGAGACATAAATAAAACTATATATATATATATTACAAAATGAGCAAGTCCATTTCCTTAATCTTCATGTAACTTAATTCTGAAATCATGCATCATCATCCTCATCATCAATAGCTTCATCGCCGCCGTCGTCTTTATCATCATCATCATCATCATCATCATCATCATCATCATCATCTTCATCTACATGTTCATCATCTTCATCTTCAACTTCATCTTCATCTTCATCATCAAAACATGGTATGTTTTGTGTGCTATTAGTTAAAGGTACTTCCACCGTGTAACCATATCGAATAAGAGTATTATCATCATCAATTTCAATGGCGGTCATCAAATCTATATGTGGGGATGCCTCATCTTCTTGGTATTCAATATCTTCATCATTTGTAACATCATCAATAATATACTTTTGCCTTATTTTAAATACTGCCACCAATCTTTTCTCTTCTTAGAAGGATATTTGGTGTAATATACCTGTTGAGCTTGTTGTGCCAATACAAATGGGTCATTCAAACTCATTCTTGACTTATAAGCGGCATCAATAAAACCATAACGATCATGCTTAACCCCTTTGTTGTTATCATACCAATAGCACTTGAAAAGAACAACTTTATCTCCATACCCCAAGTATTCTAATTGCACAATATCTTCCAACATGCCATAAAACTCATCATTTCAATCATTATAGCCTCCTCACACCCACACACTAGAATTCATTGTCTTTTTATAATTCCCATATGACTTTGTGTGAAATTTGAACCCATTCACAAAATAACCATTATAACATGTAACAATTCTTGATGGGCCATGTGCCATGAGCTTTATTCTCTTATCAATAGTGTTTTCCTCGACATTCGCCTTTGAGACAAAAATAAAAACTAAATGAATAATGTTTATTAATATTATATCAAAAGATATTATTCGATTCATATCACTCACATAGTTTTTTAACCAATGATGGAATTCTTTGTCGCGTTTTTCAGCTAGAGTTACCTCATCAATATTTGGATTAGAATCCATAATATATGAGTTAAACATCCTATAAACAAGCAAATTTCAATTAGCAAATATACCTGGTATATTCTAATAATAAAATAGTAACAAGAATATCAATATATACTTACTCAACAAAAGGGTTGATTTCTTGACAATTCAACAAAACATATCTATGTGCAACATCATACTCATTTTGAGTCAAAACCCTACGTTCTCTTGGTTCTCCTAATGGATGACCTAGATAGATGAAAACCAATAAACGTTCCTTGGGATCCACATCTCCTCCGTCATCATTTCGAGGCACTCTATTCAACTT
>NC_052472.1:8787912-8840412 GCF_009730915.1 Dioscorea cayenensis subsp. rotundata | reverse complement strand
GGGGAGAATAAATTATTGCCTTGATATTGTAAAATGACAACTATTTTTGGGATAAATTTTTCTTAAAACATGTATTTAGGAACGGAGGGAGTATTTTTTTACAACGGTTCTTTGGTGACCTGTAACTCAAAGCTTAAGTAGCTATAATGTGAATCGGTTTTATATATAAAAATGTTGTTTGGTTTGCCATAAAATGAGTTATACATTTTAGTATACTTTTGCAACATTTCAACTTACAGCAAAATTTACAGTAACTTGAAATGTAGTAATGTAAGTGGTATCCACTCACCATTATATTCTTCTCATTTTTAATTATACAAATATTTAATAAAATAAATTGCGTTTAAATTTAATTATAAAAATATTTTTATGTAATAAAATTAAAAAATATTAAATATTTTTATAAACTATTTATATAATTAAATATTTATGACAAAAATATTTTTTTAATTAAAATATTATATTGTTTTTAAAAATTAATTATAAATTTTTTCAAGTAATAAAATTATATAAATAGTATATTTTTATAATTTAATATTTATATAATTAAATAATTTTATCATAAACTATTTTTATAATTAAAAAATTATAAAAATAATTAATAGAGTAAGTGTATTTAAAATATAATTATAAATGTTTCTAAGTAACAAAATTAAAAAATGTTAAATATTTTTGAATTTATTAAATTAATTAATTAATCAATTTTACTTAAAATAATTTTTATGAAGAGTATTAAATAATAATAATAATAATAATAATAATAATAATAATAATAATAATAATAGATAATAGATAATTGGGGTAATCTCATCATCCCACTTACACGATAACTATAACTTTAAACTTACATCAAACTAAATAAATAAAAAGTAAATAAACATTTTCAGTTATAACGAACCAAATAGCAATGATGTATGTTGAAATACAGTATTTTCACTTACACAGTAATTTCACTTACATGTGATTTCACTTACAAATAACCAAACAACTCATAGTATGATTAATGATACAAGCATGACTCATCTTAGATCTTGTTTACGATTATAAGCAAATTAAGAAGTTAAACTTTATTAATTCAATTAAAATTTAACCATTTTATAAACTAAGTATTTAATTATTTTTAAGTTTTGCCATGTATAATACTATATTTTGAATTGGTTCTCAAAAAATAAAAAAAAATTATTAAGAGTAAATATTATTTTGAATAAATTAAATAGAGTTAAATGTTTTGTAATATAAATAAATTAAACAGAGTACATAATTAATCCAATTACTTTCTAGATTAGATATTATCAATCGGATATAAATTTATTTTTTAAAACATTAAAAGGTAAATAAATTGCTGATTTTCAGTTAGAGAAAAAAAATTGATCAAGTGGAGTATGCACTAATATTAATATATAGTGCTACTCAAGTTAAAGTTAATAATAATTTTAATTAAAGTGGAATATAATTCTTTATGCAAATACAAATTAACACTTTAAGGGGGGGGAGAATAAATTATTGCCTTGATATTGTAAAATGACAACTATTTTGGGATAAATTTTTTTTCTTAAAACATGTATTTAGGAACGGAGGGAGTATTTTTTACAACGGTTCTTTGGTGACCTGTAACTAGCTTAAGTAGCTATAATGTAACTGGTTTTATATATAAAATGTTGTTTGGTTTGCCATAAAATGAGTTATACATTTTAGTATACTTTTGCAACATTTCAACTTACAGCAAAATTTACAGTAACTTGAAATGTAGTAATGTAAGTGGTATCCACTCACCATTATATTCTTCTCATTTTTAATTATACAAATATTTAATAAAATAAATTGCGTTTAAATTTAATTATAAAAATATTTTTATGTAATAAAATTAAAAAATATTAAATATTTTTATAAACTATTTATATAATTAAATATTTATGACAAAAATATTTTTTTAATTAAAATATTATATTGTTTTTAAAAATTAATTATAAATTTTTTCAAGTAATAAAATTATATAAATAGTATATTTTTATAATTTAATATTTATATAATTAAATAATTTTATCATAAACTATTTTTATAATTAAAAAATTATAAAAATAATTAATAGAGTAAGTGTATTTAAAAATATAATTATAAATGTTTCTAAGTAACAAAAATTAAAAAAATGTTAAATATTTTTTTGAATTTATTAAATTAATTAATTAATCAATTTTACTTAAAATAATTTTTATGAAGAGTATTAAATAATAATAATAATAATAATAATAATAATAATAATAATAATAATAATAGATAATAGATAATTGGGGTAATCTCATCATCCCACTTACACGATAACTATAACTTTAAACTTACATCAAACTAAATAAATAAAAAGTAAATAAACATTTTCAGTTATAACGAACCAAATAGCAATGATGTATGTTGAAATACAGTATTTTCACTTACACAGTAATTTCACTTACATGTGATTTCACTTACAAATAACCAAACAACTCATAGTATGATTAATGATACAAGCATGACTCATCTTAGATCTTGTTTACGATTATAAGCAAATTAAGAAGTTAAACTTTATTAATTCAATTAAAATTTAACCATTTTATAAACTAAGTATTTAATTATTTTTAAGTTTTGCCATGTATAATACTATATTTTGAATTGGTTCTCAAAAAATAAAAAAAAATTATTAAGAGTAAATATTATTTTGAATAAATTAAATAGAGTTAAATGTTTTGTAATATAAATAAATTAAACAGAGTACATAATTAATCCAATTACTTTCTAGATTAGATATTATCAATCGGATATAAATTTATTTTTTAAAACATTAAAAGGTAAATAAATTGCTGATTTTCAGTTAGAGAAAAAAAATTGATCAAGTGGAGTATGCACTAATATTAATATATAGTGCTACTCAAGTTAAAGTTAATAATAATTTTAATTAAAGTGGAATATAATTCTTTATGCAAATACAAATTAACACTTTAAAGTTATTATAAAATATTGAGTTTGGCAAGGTGTTAGGTCATTGGAAAATTATTAGATTTGCATGTTTGGTGTTGAAAAATAATTTTTTTTAAAATTTATATTTGGCATGGTCTTTGGCACAATTTTAGAAAATGTAAAAATTTTGAATGTTTAGCACTATGTTTGGCATGGCATTAATAAATTATTTTTTCATAAAAAAATTACATTTGGCATGGCGTTTAGCACACGACCTTGGAAAATTATTCAATTTTGATGGTTTATGTTTGGCACAGCATTGGAAAGAAATTATCATTTGAAAAGAAATACATTTGGCACCGTTTGTTGTTTTTGAATTAAATGCTGTGATAAATTTGGCATAGTTTTTTCTCCCGTGTCAATTTGATATTATTCTTATAGTATAATGTTCATACTTGACTGCAAGCCTACTATTCATGACATTCATACGTAACGACCACATTACACTATAAATGCTTAATAAACCAAAAGAAGATGAACTACTTCTTCTCGTTAGCTAATAATGATGGATCTAATGGGTATAAACCCTAATTTATAACCCTGGATCTTCTTGCTTGGAGATTGCTTAGGAACAAAGAAAGTGGCGGAAGCGTACCTGCACTTGAATCCATTGATTATGACGAAAGTGATTGGGTCTTGTGGTGGTTCTTCTCACTGATCACACGCAGAGAGGGGAGATGGGAACCCTAATTCAGAAAACCTAATTCTGAATCTCAGATCGTTACATGCTCAGTCAGGGACCACACCCTATTTATAGGAAAACTTTATGGGGCTAATTACAAGTCTGCCCATCATAGATTTGACAATTTTACCCCCAGGAATTCTACACAACATATGATTAATATGTATATCCACACATTTAAAACTAGATAATTAGGACCAAATTCAAAACTTGAATCATATCACAATTTGGGTCCATTCAAAACTTGAACATAATTATAAGATATACACAATTATAAACATTAGTTGTGTACGTCTACACAACTTATGCACATAGGTCCTTATATCCCTACATAATGTGTGGTCCACAACCCAACAATCTCCCACTTGGACCATACAATCATGCACCTTCGGGAATTCAAAATTGTGTATAAATTACTATCAACAACCAAATGTAATTACAACTGAAAAATTATCTAAATCAATCTCGTCCATCAGCCTCATCTATACATGGAACATAGGGGCAATCGTCGCCAGTACAATGCAACTAAACCCACAATGCTCACACATACCGACTTAACTAATGACATAGATAAAGTGTGGATGTGTAGCATGGAAATTACAAGCTAATGTGATCTACGCTTGTCTATTTGCAACTGGTCCAACTTTAAAGTCTTTATGAGATCATAGTTCAGAGCAAAAATAAATGATAAACTTTATAAAAATTAATTAAAAAGTGTCATGACATCAACATGAATATCAAGCTATGAAAAATAAACTCCAACTAATCAGAAGCATTCATACTAACGACGCCCATGCTAGCAATATGTTCATGAAAAACTGTAGGCGCCAATGTTTTTGTAAGCGGATCCGCAACCATGGAATTTGTCCCTATAAGCTCAATACTAACAAAGCCACTCTGAACCTTTTCTTTAACAGCTAAGAATTTAATGTCTATATGCTTAGACCTAGAAGAACTTTTTGTTGTCGCTTTGAGAACAAAACCGCTTCTCTATTATCACAATACAACGTCAAAGGTCTCTTTATGCTTTCGATAACTCGTAATCCTTTAACGAAATTATGCAACCAAATAGCATGACTAGATGCCTCATAACATGCGATGAATTTCGCTCCATGGTTGATGAAGCAACCAAAGATTGCTTGGCACTTCTCCATGAAACAGCACTACTAGCCATAGTGAAGATGTAACCAGATGTCGACTTACGACTCATCCAAGCATCCGAAAGAAAGTCGGAGTCGGAATACCCAATGATCTCAAGCCTATCCAACCTCTTGTATGTGAGCTGCCGAATCCTTTTGTCTTCCTCAAGATATCTAAAGACCCTTTTTGTCGCAACCCAATGTTCTCTACCTAGATTACATTGATATCTTCCAAGTATTCCTACTATAAATGCCGTGTCGACGGGCATGGACTGCAGCATACATAAGACTTCCCTACCGCAGATGGCTAGGGAATGTTCGTATGTATTCGGATTCAATTCCTTCCCTTAGGACAATCGCCTTAAACTAAATTTATCTCCCTCGACACGGGGTGTCATGAGCCTTACACTCGCATGCCAAACCTTTGCAAGATTTTCTCAATATAGCTCTTCCCGAGATAAACTCAGGAGCCTTGTGAACGATCACGATGAATCTCGGATCCCTAATACAAAGGATGCTTCACCAAGATCTTTCATCTCAAAAACTTTCGTAGAGAAATTTCTTAGTTTCCCAAAGGATCCCTTTGTCATCGCTATGTGCTAATATCATCAACATATAGAATCAAAAATATGTACTTACTCCCATTGAACTTGTGATACACACACAATCCCCTCAACGAAAGTGTTCACCCTCAAAGACAAATGAGAGAACAATATGATGGAACTTTTTGATACCATTGTTGAGAGGCCTGCTAAGCCCATAGATAGATTTCTTAAGTTCTGCAAACCATTTGATTGGTCTCCCCAGTAGCACTAATCCCTCCTACTGCGATCATATAAATGGTCTCCTCAATGTCTCCATTAAGAAAATCTGTCTTTACATCCATCTGATGTAGCTCAAGATCCAAATATGCCAAAAGTGCCATAATGGTCCTAAAAGAGTCTTTTGCATAAACAGGAGAAAAAGTCTCTTTGTAATCGATGCCCTCCCTCTGAGTAAATCCTTTCACAACTAGACGCACTCTTATACCTTTTCAACATTTCTTGTGAATTCTTTTTGGTCTTAAAGACCCATTTACATCCAATAGGTTTCACACCTTCCGCCTAATGGGATAAGGTCCCAAACGCTCATTGTCCTTCATGGATCGGATTTCTCACCCATAGCTTCGATCCATTTATGAGAGTTTGAGCCATTAATCGCTTTCACTAAAGGTAATCGGATCGCTTTTTCCATTGAGTCAACATATCCTTCATGCTCATGCAAAAATACCAAATAGTTATCCAAAATTGGACTTCTCCTTGCTCTTGTAGACCTCCTTAGAGGCACTAGTTCTTCTTGAATTTGAGGTTGAATGCCTTGTTCCTCATCCATAACAGGTTGAGTACCCTCTTCTTGATGGGTAGGAATAATATCATCTCTGCTATGTACCGAATGTTGCATTTGAACTGACAACAGTGAAAAAGAAACCTGACTGTGATCGTTAGCAACAACAGAGAAAGATGTATCCAAATCCTCTCCAAAGACAAAATCATCACTTCGATTCTCCTCCCCAACCTCAACATCCTCAAAAAACCGGGCATTTCCCATTTTGAAAAAGGTTCTTAATGTAGGATTATAAAACTTAAAGCCTCTTGATTTTTTAGAGTACCCGACAAAATAGCTACTTATTGTCCTTGCATCCAGTTTTCTTTCATTAGGCCTATTAGGGCCTGCCCACCGACAACCCCAAACTTTTTAAATGTCTTTTAGGATAGGCTTCTACCAGCCCATAATTCATAAGGGGTCTCTCAAGAGCCTTAGTGGGAACTCTATTTAGGAGATAGACTACGTGTCTTTAATGCTTCACCTCGGAGAAAGTTAGGGTAATGTTGTACGAGTAATCATCACATCTTACCATATCTTTAAGAGTTCTGTTAGCTCCGCCACACCATTCATGCGAGGACAACCTCGGCATGGTGTATTGAGGAACCATTCCACACCCTCTAGGTATTGAGAAAAGGGTCCTAACGTTGTTTCGCCTCGATCCATCATACCCTACCGTAGTATTCACCACCACGATCAGATCCGGACGTCTTTTTATATTCTCGCCTCAATTGATTTTCAACTTATGCCTTAAATGACTTAAAAAAGTCCAAGGCCTCTGATTTCTCATGCAACAAGTAGAGGTAACCATAACGAGAGTAGTCATCAACGAACGTGAATGAAATACCGCTGACCGCTTCCAAGATCGCCTATGGGAAAGGTCCACAACATATCAGATGTATAAGTTCTAAGACTTTTTACTAATCTCGCCCCTCACTTTCCTTTTTGTTTGTAGTCTTTCCTTTAATGCACTCAATGCACACACTATTGTTGGTTTTGTCAATTACATCAATAATTCCATCTCTACAAGCCTATCAATTCTCTTTTTCGTGAGATATGACCCAAACGCTTGTGCTATAATGAATAGGAATTTTCATTTTGTAATCTACGCTTTATTCCTTTAGTTTCAAAGATTATGGGATTCATTGTTTGCATTAACTATATCAAGCAAATAAAGATTATCACTTTCACTTAATGTACTGGTTCCAACCAACATCGAATTAAAATAAAGAACACATCTTTTATTACCAAATGAACAAAAATAACCTTCTTTGTCTAAAACTGAAATAGAAACTAAATTCTGTCTGAAGGATGGTACAATGAATGTGTTATTCAATTCTAAATAAAAACCAAGATGAAGTAACAATCTAAAAAGTCCCCACGCCTATGACTTCGCCTCTTCCAAATTCCCCATCATAGATGTATCTTTCACCATCACTAGGGCGCTCGCGCTCTAGTAACCTCGCATTGATACACTTTGAGTGGAGTTGTAGCAATGAATCCAACCACCAAGTATATCTAGGAACCTAAACCAAATTAACTTCAAGATAAACTTGAGCAAAAACATACCTTTCTTTACGCGCAAGCGATACTTAGGGCGCTCTTTCTTTATACGAGAAGCCTTCATGTAAGAAGCATTTCAATTCTTTATGCTCTTTTTCGTGGCCTTTGGTCTTCTTACACGATTTTGTGCCGCAGCCTTTTATCGTATTTCTCTTTGAGGGCCCTGAGTTAGAAGACGCCAAAATGCGCACTCTCAACTTTATGCTATTTCTGCTCTATCTTCTCTTGTACCAAAATGTGAGATGAGCTCATTCAATGTCCTCTTTATCCTTCCTGACGCTTATAGCTCACTTCAAACCGACCGAATCGAGGAGGGAGGGAAATCAAAACTAAATGCACCGTAACATCTTCCGGGCACCAATTTTTAAGCCTTTCAATTTCCCACCTAGATGAAACATGTCGAGAACGTACTCACGTATGTTCCCCATTACCCTTATACCAAGATAGAGACAAGTTTCTTTAGGACAACACTCATCTCCTCGCTTTTATCACTTCTTACTAGGCTGCCCTCAAGGGTGTCAAGAAAGTGCCTAACATCATTTTTCCTCGTATATAGTGTCCTAAAAGTCTCCGGGATTGTATTCTTTATGATCATCAAACCAATGCGATTAGACCTCTCCCACCTCTCAAAAACTCTCCCATCCTCAAGAGAGCTTGATCCGTAAGAGGTGCAGACGTGGTTCTCTTAATGCATGGCCCAGATCCATACATCCCAAAACAAGTGTCACCTTGTTTTTCCAAGTCTTAAAGTTTGTGCCGCTAAGCACACGAACACCACTGAGTGTAGCAGACACATTGCCAACACTCATAATATTAACTGTACATAGAGCAATTAACAAAAATCAACTCACAATTAAATAACCAAAAATATAATAATCAAGCATATAAATAACAACCACCCATCTTCAAGTCAATTGTTGTGACATTAAACCTAGTCTTTGGACAGAGATTCAATCCACTAGTAATCAACTTGTCATAAGTAATCAAGTTTTATAGTAAAAATCTAGTCAAGTATGAAGTATTCCTTTGGGCCACTCAAATACTCACAATAGACACTTAATAACTATAAACAACTTATTACCACATGTGCAAACAAATCTCTGCTAGACAACAGTCTTCCTTTGGGCCGACATGTTGTCTGCATGAGTATAAGCATGCACTAATACCATGATTATTCACAAACAAAAAGTTTCCACAACAAAGGTCACTTTGGTGACATGCTGTTTCTACCAATTGTAGTAAATACCCAAGAAAGCTATAAAAGCAACCCTAAGTTGTTATTTCCTAATGATTATTAAGACAACCTTATAATTATGAATTAAAAATTAAATTCATAATAATTTAATCAAAATCCAAATATTATCCTAATCAAAATCAAAGTAACATAACTAATTAATTATACTGAAAAGCTTTGATTTTGATAATAATCATCAAGATTATAATGATAATAATAAATCTAAATATGTATCATGAATGACTTATAAATCAATTCAAATCAATTCATCTCTATCAAAGAAACAATGCAATGATATATATCTATATTATATAATATTAAAATAAATATTGAAATCCGTGAATCAATTAATTCACACAAACACTGTGAATATTCAATATATATAATATTAAAATAAATATTGAAATCTATGAATCAATTAATTCACACAAACAATATCATCATGATGTGTGCAGTTATTATATCATCTATCATACATATATATATATATATATATATATATATATATATATATATATATATCAATTAACAATTATGATATCATGTTCAGATTCTACTCGAATATATTATATACATATATGAACACCCAATCAATATTGGATCATCTTCAGTATAACATCAAAATTGGGACTCGAAAGCATGCATAATAAAAAGCGTGTTTACATGCATGCATATTAATCAATAAATTCAAAAATTTAATCAAAATAAATCCCAAACAATTCCAAAACAAGATGGCTCGTACCACTTGATGGATCTAATGGGTATAAACCCTAATTTATAACCCCGATCTTCTTGCTTGGAGATTGCTTAGGAACAAAGAAAGTGGCGGAAGCGCACTCGCATCAGATCCATCGATTACGACGAAAAGTGATTGGGTCTTGTGGTGGTTCTTCTCACCGATCACACGCAGAGAGGGAGATGGGGAACCCCTAATTCGAAAACCCAATTCAATCTCGGATCGTTACATGCCTCGACCGTGACCACACCCCTATTTATAGGAAAAACTTTATCGGGGCTAATTACAAGTCCGCCCATCATAGATTTGACAATTTTACCCCGTGAATTCTACACAACATATGATTAATATGTATATCCACACATTTAAAACTAGATAATTAGGACCAAATTCAAAACTTGAATCAGATCACAATTTGGGTCCATTCAAAACTTGAACATAATTATAAGATATACACAATTATAAACATTAGTTGTGTATGTCTACACAACTTATGCACATAGGTCCTTATATCCCTACATAATGTGTGGTCCACAACCCAACAAATAATGTTCATACTTGATTGTGGGCCTAGCTAGTATTCATGCCATTCATACGTAACAACCATATTACACTATTAATTATAAGTAAATTGAGAATAATAAGTAACGAATGATACATGCGATCCTTGCATGATTTTATATCAAACATTCGCATGTTACTAATATCATTAACAAGTCCAGTCCACCTTCTTGTAGAGGAAATTCTTTGACAAGTTAGTTAATCTCCAAATTGACCTACCATCTATATTTGATTGCCCATTTGCTAGAGTTCCTGATTGCTTGAACTATTCAGGCATTGTGTGATATTAGTTATGAAGTTCATGAAGAACTTTCTCTCAAACAAATTGTTGAGGATCAAACAGGATAAGGTTGTGATGTACGATTACTATATACCATGCTAATATTGGCGGATGGTCTTAACCATATAGAAAGGACTAGCCGATAATTAACTATGCATTTATCATAATATAAAATGTAACCAATACACAATGGTGTTTTATCAAATAGTTTCTATTGACAATTTTATTCTTTATGATGTCATTGAGTAGACCAAAAACTAATAAACATATATGCAGTAATATAGTA
Organism: Dioscorea cayenensis subsp. rotundata; assembly: GCF_009730915.1. NCBI lineage: Eukaryota > Viridiplantae > Streptophyta > Magnoliopsida > Dioscoreales > Dioscoreaceae > Dioscorea > Dioscorea cayenensis. The sequence goes on along the minus strand of NC_052472.1, from coordinate 8,829,581 downwards.
AACCAAAATGAATATAATTAATAAACTCAAAGCAGCAAAAGTAACACTACAAGAAAGTTAAGCTGTAGGGACTAAATTTAGCATCGGATTTAGAAATTAGCTGTTGTAAATCTCTTTAGTGGCTGATTTTCAAATTCATCACTATAAATTACTGTGCCATCATATCATTAGCATTTGATTTGTATATCAACCCCTGTAGATGTGTTTTAGAGGCAATTTTTTTAATTAGCTACTTTAGGAACATTTTTATTTATTATATTTTTAACAATAGTTCTTATAGTGTCTAATTCAAGTTAGCCGCTATTTATCATTTTTTAAATAAAAATTATTATTGGTAAAAAATATTTCACCGCTATTTATGATGTGTTTTGACACATCATATTTGCCCATTGGAGATGTTAAATTTTAAAAATAATATTATTTAGTGTTAGAAAATAATGCTCGTTGATATTTATTATTATTAACATGAGAATTATTGGTGGTGAATCATTTTACACAATATTTTATTTTAAAATAAATTATTAGAGCAGGATTGGTGTTCAATGACTAATTATCATTTTCTTACAAAATTAATGATATATTACATTAAAAATTTCCACTAATGAAATTTTTACAAAATATTTTTAATCAACACCTTTTCAAAAATTTTTAATGTAATATGAAATTATATTAAAACATAATTGGTTTATAAGATTTTTTATTTTAACAAAATTATTTTACCCAACATGGGTTATGACTAAATTGTGAAAAAAAATTTACATTAAATGTTAGCTTACATAAAAGTTTTAAGGGGTCATTTGAAAAAGATGCTTTATGTTAGAGATATTAAAACCCTAACTTTAGATAACCTTCAAAGACTCACTTGGATGAGGTGAAGGAAGGGTTCATAAAAGAAGTTAGAGTATGGTAAAGTAACGGAAAAGAAGTTTTTAGACTATACCTTGTTTGGGGCAAGGTAAGATAAATGGAGGTTATCAAACCTTCTAATGTTTGAATTGAAAGTAATAGAAGGTAAAGTTTTATTCTATTATTACTAAAATACCCTTTAAACATGTTGCAATGAAATGATTGTTTGCAATTTAACTTAAGTCACAATCCATAGTAGAAATTATTATTAATTTTATTATTAAAAAAAATAAAAAACACTCAAGTAGAGATGGAGTTCTGGTGTTGTTCCGATAAAGTATCAGCAAATGGACACTTTCCACTAAAGTATCAACAAAAATCCAGGGGAAGAAGAGTGTGTTGGTATGTATTGTAGACTACTAGGGCTAGTTGGCTAAAGAATTCATGAACTTTTATAAAGGGACATGGATGTAATTATTTGAAAAGATTGAGTGCATTTTTGTCCAATGAAATTTAAAAACCTCCTCAACCCCCCTCTCATACCATATCCTCCATTTAACATTGGATCCAAACATGGGTTGATCTACAACCCTACCTTCCAAAACCCTCAAAAACCACCTCCTAAGCATGGACAAAGTTTCTCACTATCGTTGCTCTGCTTCTAGACACTACGAGAGCTCTGATGATCTCTCTGACATCTCTAGCACTGAGCATCGGGATCAAAGCTTCTTGACTCCATCGTTACTCCTCTTCAAGCCCTTTGAGAGCTCTGGTGAGCTCTTGGGAGAAACCTTGGCATCGATCGTCTCTATTCCTTATTGTTGAACTAGTTCACCATCATTCTTAGTCTTCAAAATCAATTTCTACCAAAAAATTGGTGAGATGATGCATTCTTAATTTTGGCCTTCTTTTTTACTGAATTTTTGGGACTTTTTTGGGTTTTTTTTCCTTGTTGTTGTTGTTGTTGTTGTTGTTGTTGTTGTTGTTGTTATCGTTGTTGTTGTTGTTGATCTTGTAAATCTAGTGTGGATGAAGGCTATTTTATACATATATTATCTATCTTATTTAGCACTTAATCAACCCTACTGAGCTTTGTTTCTATGGATAATTGGTACTTAGTTGTTCATATTATATCACTGTTAAAAAAGCACAACAAGAGCCAAAGGAAGCAAATTGGGAGTAAATTAGTGTCGAAATCATCAAACAGAGAAATACATGATCAGGTATGCGCCTGTGTACCTGCCAGTGTACACTTTGGTCAAGCATCATATAGAATATTATACGTGCACCATGTGATGAACCATAGACTTCCCAAGCACTTCCTACTGAGGAGAACACGGCCGTGGAAACCAAGGACACGCCTGTCAACATTGGAAGAGTGCAGAGCATGCTCCAAACAAGAATACTGGCGAAAGTCATGTACATGAACGTGCAACTCAAAGAGCAACAGAGAAATGAAAACCCGAGACTTACACGGTCAAGTTAAGGATTACATGGCCATGTACAACAGTCCATGCACACCAAGTGTTGTCGAGTTTTGGGGTTTCTCTTGGGAGTTACATGGGCAAGGTACACGTCTGTGTACCCACCCGTGTATCAGTCGGACCCTGCAAGTATAAATAGAAGATTTAAAGAGTTTTAAAGGGCATCCTAGTTTTTGCTGAATTTGGGGAAAAGGTTCTATAGATTGTTGGCTATAGTTGAAGGAGGCTTTGAAGGATTAAAGGGAGATCTCAAAGGGGTCATCGGAGTGACGATCCATTGGTGACGATAGAGGCTTACATCATCTCCAACTACACGACATTGAAAAGAGGATTTTTCTTTAGATGTTTAGGGTTCTAGAGATTGAGACTTATTTTGTATTGATGAACATGAGCTCCATGGAGGACTAACTTCCTTGGGTGCCAGATTGATGTAGCTTAGGATTGCTTTATCTTTTGATTGCTTTTAATTTAGATTTACCTTTTGCTTTCAAATTCATCCTTGTTTTCATTGTTGGTTTTACTTATCGAAAAGTGGCTCTACTACCATTATGATTTCTCTTGTGTATTGAGAGATCCTTGTGAATAGATCACACTTGGATGAGTAGGTATCATTGATGTTGGCTAAATAGAGTAAGGGTGCCATGTACTTTTCGATTGGAATTTTAGTGGTTCACCACCGATTCTTGATATCGAGATCGTAGAGCTCATTGTAATCGTGCGAGGGTAGGAGTAGGAGAGATTCACTTCTATCCTTAGCATAGAATTAGACACTATGGAGTCTTGAGAGAGTACTTGGTGTGATTTTCATTTTCTTCATTCCGGTTAGCTAAGGTTTAATCTCTATTGAATTGCAATCATCTTATTTATTAAATTCCCAAGTGAAATTGATCTGGTCACTACTTTATGCACTGTGTTCAGTTCCTTGCTTTCTCTGATTCGGTCTCTTGTTTTCTTTTTATTGTTTTTATTCTTTAAAATTGAGAGTAAATTTGATCTTGGTTTTAGTTAACTAGTGAAGATACAGGTGGTACTTCTATTATCTAGTCTCTCTCGATTCGACCTTGCTATTTGCATGTATTACTTCGATTGACGTGTTCACTTGCGTGCACACTTAATTTTCATCGATCACAATAGCTGATTCATTTTGGGAGTATTTGTTTTTTTTAGTGTGCATTTTTTAAAGGCGAAGGAGATGTTTGCTGGGATTATTTAATTTCAATGTTGGAACTATTCATTTTATAAGTCACTTAGATTAATTGAATTGAAATAGGAAAATAATTTTGATGATACTCAGGAATAATCATGAATATAATTATTCCAAGAATTTTAAATACTTATCACTGAATGATTTTCTAAAGATATTGTGAATCAATTAATTCCATGACTATTTGATGGTTTCTTCATGTTTCATTAAATATGTTTAAAGTGGACTTTATAGTATAACTAGGCGCATGGGGTGTGTGTATTTGTAGTTGTAGTTGAGATATATATGTGTTCCAGTAATCAGTTTATTCTATTGTTACTTCATTTAATTGTTTTCTTGAGTCATTCACAATATACTCCTATAGAAGATTTCACCATAGTGAATGTAGTTATGTCTTCCAAGCTGCCTCAAAAAGTATACATGATTTTTTTTTATTGTTGTAACACTTCTATAGAAAATCATACTTCCTAAGCTATTTTTATTAAATTAGAGAGATTATTTATCATTAACTTACATGCACTTGAATCATATTATATATTGCTATCTCTTAATCATTGAGAAACTAATACCCTGAATGGTTATTATATTATGTTCACTACATCAATTTATAATTTTAGAGGTAGCTTGGAAGAGGCGGTTTTAGAAAAATTGCATCAATAGTTGATGTCCAAAATAATATAAATCTTTAGAGCCGGTTTAAATCAACAATACGTAAATTATATCCAATTTTTTAGTTGACTTTAAAAAATGTCTCTATCTCTCAAGGAGAAGCTCAAGTGGGCCAACGCATTCATGTCGCTATCTTCGTGGGAGCCAAAGAGGTATGGGTCGCTATAGGATTTGGCAACAAGAGGCGCTACCATGGTGATTTCACCTCAGAGATCTGTGAGCAATGAAAGGTCACACACACATCTGGCTCGGATCCTTTGACTCTATGGAGAACACGGTTGGAGTTCTCACCCTCCATGGCCACAAGGCCAAAATCTATGTGCCCCAGACTCTATGTTAGTGGCAATGTTGTAATCGCTTTTTCCTAATGATTTTGCCCTAACTGAGATCATTGTGCCCATCTCCTTATATACCCAGTCACTTGAGAACTCTTCCACCAACTCAGTCTGAATCGTAAGCATGTAAAGCTCTTGGTTTCTTGAGGAACAGCCAATGTTTGAACCGCTTCCATTGCCCTCGCCTCCGGCCTAACTTGTTGCTTCTTTGTATTGTTGGTGAGTCTCTTGTTGTGGAATTTATAGGCATGATCTGATTCGGTGATAATTGTTACAAATCTTATTCAGTTTTCCAACTATTTTTTCTTAATATTGAGTGAGGGATTGCATGCAATTGTTGCTAAACTAATTTGATTGACCTTATGAATTGATATTTTGCTTGTTGGTTCTTTGTACTTGGATTTGTTTGATTTGCATGAATTAAGATAGAATGAAGTCATTTGGATTTAGAATTCATTTTGGAGCTTGTCTTCTGTTCTTTTTTTTTTTCCTTAATTTTGTTCTATTGGATTCCTTGAGACTTGCAATGGCTATCAAACTAACTTGATTGGACCGATGATTTGCCTTGGCTTCCTTGTACCTATACTAATCAAGTTTTTCAATTGTAATTATGTTTCAAATGACCTTGCATTTTCTTTTCTAAGAAATATTTTTTAGTTCATACATATTTTGATCTCAATGAGGCATGTAATACCTTGCAATTATGTATCTATATGTATAATATATGTATATATGTTAGCATGTATGCCATAGAAGATATCAAATTTTTCTTAATGATGATGATCAAGTTGTATCTTTCCTCTTGAGTTTTTGAAATGATGGTCCTGTGGTTGCTACCAAGGATGAAGCAATAAAGGTGATGAATATGCTTATATACATATATATATATATATATATATATATATATATATATATATATATATATATATATATATATATATATACATACATGCTGATCATTGATGGATTATATATATGTCATTCTATACTATGATGAGGGAGATGTTGGATGTAGATTCTAGCGAGCCTGAGATGGAAAAATTGATGAGAGAGTATAATGAGTTAACAAAAGGAGGTGTTGTTTTCCCTTTGAGCATATTGTACTTGAAAGGCTTTGAAGGTAGATGTATGTATGTATGTATATCAATTTGACTAAAATTATGTAAAACTTGGTAGTTTTCTTTCTAATGAAGTCAAGGGAGAAGATACTTGAAATTTTTGAGAGAATGATGGAAGAGAGAAAGAGAATTAATATGAGATTGAAGATCAGTAGTAAAAGCTATGCAAATGCACGAGAACAAAAGTAAGATAAACTTTAGCAGGAAAATAAAGGTAATATTTTCACATTGTTCTACATTATTTTAAGCCAAAATATTTTTTTTTTTTAACTTTGCTAACAACATAAAGTTTGGTTTAAAGGAGAATTAATATGTGATTTTATTTTAAGCTTTGGTTTTTGTTTTGTTTTTTTTTTAAAAGCTTTTATTTGTTTCTAGGTAGTGAGTATTGTTGTTTTTGGTGAATTTTCAGCTCATTTAAATTTGATAGTTCACTAGCTTGAATTCTCAGCATTGTTGTAAACACATGTCTAAACATTTATCAACACTAACAACTCCAAACAAAATAGGTATTATGTTTGAAATAGTGCTTTTGTTGATTTATTAATTTTTGTAGTCTTTTTTTACTTTGCTTCTAATCCTTTTGTTTTACTTTCGTTGCAGAATTTGGATAATGGCCATGTTGAGCTCAAAGAGCTCAAGGTGATCAATGCACGTCTTGTTACATATTTTGCTATGCTTAAGTTTGCTTGGTTGAAAGGACAGTATGGACAAAATAACCAATATAAGAAGAGTAAATAAAAATAAAGAAAAAGAATAGAACATATCATAATAAAATTAACATAATTTATAAAATTATCATCATATAATTTCTTTTCATTAAATTATGGAGATTGTCAACATTGTCAAAGGTACTTGTAGCATATTGAATGTCTATCATTCTTGTAATTCTTCTCATAAAGTTTCATCTATTAAAATAATGTTTATGTTTTTTTAGGAACCATGTAGTACCCCACCAATGGCAAGGACTATGCAAACTCTAATACTAAGTTGCCTAGGTCTTATGTTGAAATGCATTCTGCATATAATGCTTTGACTTGGAGAATGTTTTCTTATAGTAGAACATTGATGCTTTAATCAACTATGTTTTTTGAAATATAGGTTTCAATAATAATAAAACAGTGGCTGCATTTATCATCTACAAAGGCCTCCTTAATTGGAAGTCATTTGAATAAGAGAAAACTAGTGTTTTTTATCACCTTGTCCAGATGATTGGTTATGCAATTTGAAGTAATTTACTACCTATTTAAGCAATGATATTGTTAATAGCTAGCAATCCACAAGCATTGTCTGTTTATGGAAAGCAGATGCTTTTTGTTTATGCTTTTGTTATTTTGTAAGCTTTGGTTTAATTCACTAGCTTGATAGTTACACTCCAACCTCTGTTCTTTTTTCCTTACTGCTTTGCCAATAATTTTTCTCAAACAACAATCCACGTTATTATTGTTTTGCCACAACAGTAGTAAAATTAGTACTCAAAATTGGTTTTGTTTGAGTTTGTCCCATGTAATCATTCAAACAAATTGAATAAATGAGCATGTATTTGGCTATTACGTGCTAATTAACATAAGTAGCTTCTTCCTCCGTATTGTTGGAAATAATAATGATTATGTTTATCTAGGGTGCCATATTTCTGACTGACACTTCTTTTAGCACAACCACCACTCTATGCGATAGATTCAACCTATGTGCCATTTCATCCTATGCAAGTGAGTGGATAACAAGTTACAAGGTATTTAGCTGTATTTCCACTGTATATATAATATTCCATCATACTAATTATCAAAAGATCAAAGAAATCTTTTTTATTAACTTTTCTGAAAATTTTCAGATATTTTGAGCCAGATCCTATGATTGCAACATCCATGAGTGAGCTAGAATCATGTGAGAAGTTTCATATGGAGGCATTGACAAGAATCACAATAGAAAGGTGTTTTATTTTTTTCCCCTCATGAAATAATTTTAGTAAATGAAACTTATTACTCTTCAAATTATCACAAATATTTGCTCGATGATCATCTTTCATCTTACAATGCTTCGAACACAAGTGTGGAAGTAAGATATATATTGAATGATATATATACATAGAAAGAATGAAAAAATAGGTTAGCAAATTGATCTGAATATTTTATGTTAACTTTTCATGTTCATGTGAAATCCTATGCAGATGTATTTACAACCCACCCAAAAATTCTTCAGAAATCAAGGCTTTTTGAGCTAATCACGAAAAGTGCAGGGATATTTCCATTTATGCAGTGTTGTTTCTTTAATTTTTATTAATAATTAATTGTGATAATATATTAATTTTCTTTTAGGGTGTTTCTTGTGGACCCCATCCTCTTAATTAATTTTAAATTACTTTTAGTTAAGTTTATCTACTTATTTATATTTTAAAAGGAGACCCTTATCTTATCCCAACCTCCCGGATCTGATTTATCGTTCCGTAACACCCGAGCGAGGATCCTCACGTGATATTGTTTTGGTTTTTAATTAAAAGGAGAGTAGAAAACCGGAGGAAACCCTATCTCTTCTTGTGTCGTGTGGTGACCTTGGCGGCAGGCTCTTGATATTTTGTTCCTCGTTGAATTTTGTGACGAAAAATCCAAGGTAAGTGCTTGTGGCTGTGAGATTTTGCTTATTCTCATCCTTAGTTTCCACCCCATAGACTACCTTAAGGAATTTGATATGTGTTCACCAACCTTTGTGTTTATTCATTCATTTATACACATGCTTTATGTTTGTTAGGGCATGTGCTTGATTTTGGATAATCTGATTTGGAGTCTTGGAGTTGTGAGACATTTAGGTAAGTATCCACATATAAATTATACGATGAAACTAGCTAAATTTAGGAAAACAAATATTTTATTTATTTATTTTTGTGATAATTAGGTTTCGCTTATTATTCAAATATTGTTTATACTACTTTCGAATTATTTTTAATTTATTTAATATTCAAATTAATGAGATTGTTTAGAATCTCGCATGTTGATTTAATTAAATTTCAAATTTTCAAATAATTCTTTTAAATCCTGATCCTTTTTACTTTTGAAATTTCATATACTGTATCATGAATGTTTAAAATTTCTAAATTTCGGATAATTGTTTAAATTTCTGAATTCAGATGTTTAAAGTTCAGATTGTGTAATTATTTTGAATTTCAGGTATTTATTTAATTTTTGATTAAAGAATATTATTATTTTTATTATCTATTCTTGTTTGTATTCCATTAACTGGTGTATTTTGATATGACAAAATTGGGATCATGTTACTGTAAATTCTTGTACTTTGCTTGTTTTGAATTTTGTTAGTTCATCGTTTTGTGAACAGAAAGTATTTTGACATAGAAACTAGTCCCCAAATAACTTTGCAATAACCCACATCGTTTGAAGACACCCACCGTAGTGTCCATATCGCTATTTTGTTCTAGAAACTATAGTTTCCCACCGCTTTCCGTCGGTGAAGAATAACGGCTCGATAATTTTGCGCTCGAGGGTCACTTTGAGGGTAAAAATATGACTTTTGTTAAATTTTGTCTCGGGTCACCGAGGGTAAATATATGAATTTTGTGATTTTGTTTTGGGCAATAGTTGCTTGGGGGACCTATACGCTTAGTGTTTGACATTGGTATTTACTTGAACCAAAATTCATTTATTATTTTGCATTTTCGACAAATTATGTTTAGTGCTACTGATCCCTATATTTTTAGTGGTGCTTACTGGGCTGTCAAGCTCATAAATATTGTTGTTAATTTTTTTTCAGATCAGGAGTAAGGGTGAGTGGCGGATAGCTTAGCGGGGATCGTTGGGCCACCGTCAATCTTCTTAGCATGTAATAAGTCCCGTTTGTTGTGGGCATAGTTTTTATTTGATTAAATTTGTAGCAACTGTGCAAGACACTTAGTTATTTCTTTTAGTGTTGAACTCCATTCTTGTTTCTAGCCTTTGCTTTCTGTTAGACTGTTATTTGTTGAGAACAGGTTTTGAGGCCTTACTCCGCCCTCGGGCCTCAGCTTGGTTGGTGTGTGGCCGTTTGTCAGTGCACTGGGCCTGGAGAGCCAGGTTCGGGGCGTGACATTTCTTGTCAAAATGAAAGAATCAAATGTGCTTTCCATCTGAACAATTCTGTATAAATGGGAATCACCATTGCATAAAGGTTGGATGATGCTGCTTTAAGGAAACTAATAATTAAGAGTGGCCATGCATGTGTGTATAAAAAAAGATTCTTTCAATCTGAGCAATTCTGCAAACATGCCATGCTTCAAGGATTGTAAGTTATAAATAATTATTACTAATTAATTATTAGTTCTATTAATACCTTATCTTGATTGGAGCAAGCTATGACATTCCAGATCCATGCTAGTTGTTGTTATCTGGTGACGAAAAGCTTTACTATGGTTATTATTACAATGATGGTTGAATTTCAATTGGAGCTCTTGTGATTGTGTTAAATTCGTTGTATAAATTTGTATAATAATGTTTTACTTATTAAATTTTATTTTCAATCTAGATTTTGAAGTTTGGTTGTAGTGATTTTCCTATTTATGCATTCTAATAACATAATTTTTAATGTGTTCTGTTGAGTAGGTTATGATTTCTCTGTCGAAGATTGTTAATGTCAATTTAGTGACTATGACAGAGAACCACCAGAGATACATCCAGATTGTCATAGTTGATGCGCATGAGGTCTGGTTCATGGTTTTGTGAGTTATGACAAAGTTGCAACACACCTCTTGGATGTTGTTGCTAACCCATACATCGCCACAGTCTTACAGACCAGATGTCACCACAGTGACTCTAAGTCACACAGGCTTGTGATCATGTGCATGATGTGTCACATATAGCCAAACATCGATCATGTGCATGAAAGAGACTAATATATATTTTGTGATGATCAGAGACTATGCATATTTGTGTATGCACATGCTTTGTACACGTGTAAGTAAAGTATACTTTATTATAGTTGTTCTTTAGTTTATTATTTTCATAACTTTTTGTGTGTGAGATTAACGAATTAAAATATTAATGTAGTCTTTGATGTTGTCTCATATATATATATATATATAAATATGTTTGTCTATATTAGAAATAAATTTGATTAGCTATTAAAGGATCTATTTAATTGATAAGATTTAATATTTTGGGTGAGTTGTGAGACCTATAGTGGTGGATATTTCCACCGCTAACTTAAAAAAAATCTATAGTTGCAGAAATGTTCCACCCCTATAGGATTTATAGTGGTAAAAGTGTGCATTTGTTGCAAAAAAAATTAGCGAGCAAGAATTTAACAGCTAATTGGCTATCCGCCGCAATAGAAGTATTGAGACAAAAATGGGGCCTATAGCGGTGAATTTTTCCTCGCTATAAGTCCTCTTTCTTGTCTGTAAACTGTGAAATCTCTTATATAAACAATAGTATGCCTATGAAACATTGTTATATTAAAAACTAAAATAGTAATCCCAAAGTAATAAAAATTTGCCAGTAAATAGTAAGCAATTATGTTATATAATAAACTATTATATAACACATGCAAATCTTAAAGCGTTCGTAATACGTTATGACAGCGAAACAATGAATCCTTACATGAACGCAACGTAGAATTAACACATTTAGATCATTTGAAATAGGTAGTGAATGAACAATTGGGCTTGCTCAATTGGTAACAACATCATCTTAGATTCTCCTATTGTTGTTTAATCCATGACATTTTCGGTAATGTTGAAGGTTTGGGACTCTATTAGCTATATCCTAAGGCATCCAGTCCACTTCTTCATCCCTTATGGGCTAAAACATAGGATGTGGTTACTATCTGCTGGTTTATTACAATTAGGGATTGAGAAGATTAGCTAATCATAAGACATGGAATGAGTAGCAACTATGAAGTACTAGTTAACATAACTATTTCTGTATACTTTCTCTTATATGCAATATTGCCAACATACATGCTTGCTTGGTACGCCATAAACTTCCCATCTCCTATACGAACTCAGGTCACCAATGGAGGTTGATAGAATTGATTTGATAGCCGATTACCTTAAAGTTCCAACCATTTTATCTATTGACACAAGAAAACCAGCTAGCTTATGTAATTACTTCTACCTTTTATCTTCAAGTTACAGATGGTGAAAGGTTCTTGATTCGTAATTGCCATACCTTGTGGATTCACTAGTTGAAAGATTCTACAACATTGGAGTATGTCTCCTCTTTTCTTAGATCTGTAAACAAGTAGGGGTGGAACCAAGACTAGTTGGTAGGGGGGAGGCTGAAGGCAAAGTGTATAAAAATTTTTATCCAACAAAACAATTATCTCCAATAAAAATAGTGTGAAAGTATAACAATAATTTGAATATATATATATATATATATATATATATATATATATATATATATATTATATATAAACATAAACCACAATTTGAACTATTTATATTGTCGGTGATGAGCCTATGATGTATATAAGTGAGAGGAGGTAACTACATTTCTTGGTTTTGTATTTTCTCAAAAACCAAAATCGATGCCTTTTAATATAGACAATTAAACTATAATTTATTTGTTAAAACTGCAGTATATTTGACATGTCATATTATGAACTTATTTCTTTAATTACTAATTTTTTAAAAAAAACATGGTATGCAATTTTTAAATTTTTATTTAATTTTCTATATTTTTTTAAATAAATTTAAATTTTAAAAAATTTTAATTTAAAAACAAACTCGCAAGCAGTTTTTCTAATTACTAAATGTTTTTAAAAAAATTAATATGTAATTTTTAAATTTAAAAAGTAAATTTAAAAACAAAGTTACTTTTAGGATTTGATCTTGTACACTTCCACATGACAAACCCTCAACCATTCTCACTAACCATTTATGCACACTATATTTTACTTTAAAAACATATAGATAAAATATTATTACATTGATCTAAAATAAAATAATCATTTATGAATATACCTCTCTAAGGAGAGTAAGTTTGCCGGAGCCGTGGGAGGCTGAAGCCCTCTTTCATCCCTTCTTGGTTTCGGCCTTATGAACAAGTAGTTACACTAGTATTTGGTACCAAAAGTATGTGAAACCAGTTATATACCTGCAGTGATGTTCCCAACAACACATCAACTGCGTTAGAGTACTCATTCATGGCTCATGTGATGTAATGTTTAAGATTACTGACCAACACCTATGCTTTAGTGCCTTTCCTAGACTAACACTTTCCTTAAAGAAGTTCGCTTCAAGATAACAGAGGCAAAATGCATAAGGTGAACAAAGGAATGCATAATTGATCCATTTTGCCAATACTATAAAATGGTATGTGATAACTGTTAGAAATAATCGATCTAATCAAATTAGGGTTAGGAAAAATCGTTCTAATCAAATTATTACTATCAATTATAATTAATTGATATTTAATCAACAATTGACTAATTATCTAGGATTGATCACATGAACACATGAATATATGTAAATATCAGGGTTACCTCACAGAGATTTCACAAGCGCAAAAACCTCCAACCCACACACGCAATGTTCTCGAACTTTTCACCCTTGATGTGAATATTAGGGTTTTTGTCGTAGCCGTCTTTTGATGACAATCACAAATTAATTGATTGAAAAACCCTAATCTCATATCACATATTTATAGGGAGTATATATTCGGATAAGGTTAGAACATGTAGAGTTGACCCCGTTTGGGGTCACTACATCTTTAGCAAATTAGTCCATTCTAATTTTATAATCACAATCATGTCCATCAACAAATTGCAATTTAATCCAAAGATTAGAGATATTCATATATGAGACCCCCAATATAATATTTTACATATTAGTCCTTCTATCAATAAATATTCCATATGAGTGGGATAATTAGACCACCAGTGGCACTGTCAATCTCCACTTATATGTGTGTTTCTTTACACTATTGGACATAAAACAATTTAAGAAAAAGGTATAATAATATATACTTTATATATAATAAAAATACTTTCAAAAAATAACTAGCGCGGAGTTTATCCAACACGTAGAAACATCAATCTAGAATATTCTCTCTACAATAGGAGTGATGAGATCCCATCTTGGATGATTACAAACCTTCATGTATTTATTATATAACCCAATGTGTCCGTGATATAGCCCGTAATTAGCATCACCGGTTGACACTATCAAAAAGTAATATAATTTATATATAAGATTTAATAACATCCTCGGTAATAAGGACTTTTCTCCCGTAATGTAATAACTCTTTTGTTCTATGACAATGTTTGGTCTAAGAGTTACATGATGGTCGGGTTCAATATTTGTTAACTACAAATATCCACAATGTTACAAGAGTCTCCACTCTAGTGGCTAAGACATACCACTCTATCACATATAGTAGTACTGACATGTGACAACCAATAATGAATACAAAATTATATTTTTATCTCATAGGGTTGTGAACTATTTTTGGGTTTAGCAAGGAACATAGATAACCATGTCTCACTTTAATGATCTCTATCATTAATTTGAAATCTATACAATACAAGCCCATAATAATATATCATCAAACGTGAATAATACAATACCCATAATTATGCATGCAATGAAATAAAACTATTTTATTATTAAACAATAACTAAAATTGCCTTTGTAGGGCATACTAGTTTTTCAGTAACATTCAAATATTGTTCATCTTCCTACACAGGGTCTAAGAGAAACCATGTCAAGTTATAATCCATCTTGTTATCCTCTACCCGAAAGCAAGATAGGAAAAAAAAATATCATTGCCATCTGATGTAGTTAATCCAAGAAGAACAATATCATACTTTATGATCAAATGGGTGCCATTGAGAAATAATAATCGCCTCTACCATTTCTTAAATCTAAGCAACAATATTGTTGAAAAAACCCTCTTGAATCATTGACTATTACTATCCAGAATTATAATGCTACTTGGGTTTGTCACATGAGCTAAGTTAATCTATGACAATAACAGTTATAGCTTATGACATCATTCCGGACTTGTTTGTAAGCAGTGTGACACCATGAGTGCAAGTAGTATCCCACCATAGTTTAATCGCTCTATGCAAAAGTCGATCCTTTGAAGCTTTTGAATGCAAAGGTGTGCCGATGCCCATGCCTCAATTATGCTATGAATGCAATGTCTTTATTTGGAATGATGGAAAATTGCCTTTTCTTAAGTCATGAACACACTACACATAACCCTTCACTCTACATTAGGCAATAAAGCATTACTTGTTATTCTTCACAAAAAATAAAGTTGAAATTGTTCTTAACAGTGTAAGAACTCACTCATGTTTGAAATGCTTTCCATCCAAACAAAATATTAACTAGTAAAAGCAATGCCTTTCATAGGGGCCAAGGAAAATTGAATAAGAGTAGGATGATATGACAGAGTTCTTACCTATGTGTCTATGGACACTAGGATGGGAAAGATAAGTATAGATATCAATGTCTCAGTTAATTGTACTATATCACAAGTAGAAGATTGCTACACGTAGTAAGATATTGTAAAGGAAAGCTAATAAACTGTTAAATGAAAATAAAACATTGTCATAAGGAAGCAATAAATAGCATACATTGTAAATACCAAGCAGTATCCACCTGTTATGCATATAGTTACATAAATTAAGCATGTTGTGTAATCATTTCCAAGTGTGAGCATTACAATTGGAGTTAACATAACTTTTCAAATTTGAACCTTCCTAATGCAACATCAAATAAGCTAACTGAAACCTAACCCCTTGACCTCAAAATTGAGAATTTTAATAATAAAATAGTAAATACCAAAACCCGAAGCCCTAAACTATATGTCGTACAACCCTTAAACTAGGGAGAACTAGGAAATAATTATGGCAATAGACATCTTATAATGTTTCAAACATTACCCTTCCAAGGTTATTGGCTTAGTTGACATGACTAACAACAAAATCAACCACAATCTTATCACGCACTTTGTGTACGTCGTATATAACATAGACGTCCTCCTCCTTGTTGCTAATCAAACATTGGATGCCATCCTTGTTGGCAATGATATAACTGGCCTTAATATATTTCCATTAGATACTGCACCACTTATAAAAAGAATCGAGTAATGACTCCTGGCTCTATAAGCTTGTAAACTTAGCAATGTGTGCCTTTTTTCTATACTTAACTCTAATAAGTGAAGCCATTGCCATCAAGGAATGACTTATGGTGCATTAGAGTAGCTTTTAATGAATGAACAGATGGATGAAGCCCACCCACACATGCACATCGGGATTGGGGAGTAAGAAATGAAGACAACTAGGTTGAGGAATGACACGCTATGGTAATGCAACTTGATTAAACAATGGAGGCGAAGGTTGTACAACACAACTGAGGATGAAAGAGATAAAGGAGGTGATGGATAGAAGGAGGCACGGGCTGCTTAATTGGGCCCGCTTGGCCCAATTCGGTAAGTCTTGGCCTGCTCAAGGCCAACCCGTTACAGGCCCGACCAATAGTGCCGGCCCGCCAGTCCGAGTCGGCCATGCCAACCTAGCGGGTCGTGAGTCACTATTAGATGACCGGACCAGCAATTCCTGGCCAACATGTTGGGTTTTATAAGTTTTTAAATACATTTTAAATAAATTTTAAATAAATTTATAAATATAAATGTAAAATATAATGTAAAATGTAAATTACAAACAACACTACGGTATGATGGATATTACTGGTTTACTTTTATAACATGAAAATTTATCGGTAGATTGGTGGTGTATAAAGTGGATGAGATCTTGAGTTCAAAACCTAACAATTAAATATATAAATGATCAATTTTAAAAATAAAATAACAATGTTTTTATTTACCGTTGTTTAACATTATTTCACGATGAATATTTTTTTATTATAATTTAGTTTTCTTTCATCAAAATATATTGTTAATCATGAAGATTTATAAAAATTTATAATTAAAAGATTTTTTTTTAAAATTAGTTGGAGTGAAAAGTGTTTTATCAATTTAACAAAAATTTAAATTAATTCTCTCTTACTCAATGTATTAGAGAATAACATTATTTCACGATGATTTTTTATTATTATTATAATTTATTTTTCTTTCATCAAAATATATTGTTAACATGAAGATTTATAACAATTTATAATTAAAAGTTTTTTTTTAAAATTAGTTGGAGTAAAAAGTGTTTTATCAATTTAACAAAATTTTAAATTAATTATCTCTTACTCAATGTATGAGATAATAATATAATTTTAAGTTAATAATATGTTTAAAAATACACAAGATTTTAAAGATTTCATTAAAAAAATTGATAAAAAAATATTGAAGAAAGGATTATGGTTTTAAATTAACATTTGTATCATTGCACACTGTTGAAATTATTTTGATTCGTATGATAATATTTTTTATATATATAATATCTTTATATAAAAATAATTTGGTATAAATACTATTGATTTTGAATACTATTAATAATAGAAGTGAATAATATATATGAGTGATGTTGAATTAAGAATTATTTTAATAATGTTTGGTTACATTTAAATGATAAAAATTTATAGTTCAGTTGGATGGAGCTTCTTTGCTTGAAGCTATGGAGGTCTTGGGGTTAATTTTTCAGGAAGTCACCCAACTTTGCCTTATTATCATTTTGGTCATCCAATTTCAAAAATGTATCAAAATAGTCACTCAAGTTATAAAAACTTTCACCGGGAAGTCACCCGAGACTCTCCGTCGCCCAATAGCCTACGTGGCAGCCGTAAAAGCCCGGTCGACCATCGTGTAAACATTATCAAGCTACGTGAGCTTGTCCACGTCCGATCAGTCATCGAGTCGTCAAAAACAATGACACCTCGACCACTTTCTTCTTCTTCTTCTTCTTCTTCTTCTTCTTCTTCTTCTTCTTCTTGTCTTTTGGTTCTTCTTCTCTACCCTCTTCTTCTTTGTGACATTGTTCTAGAGACTTTTGAATCTAATCTCTATTTTTATTTATTTATTTTTTTCATGTTTCTCAAATCTGTTTCCTAAGATAAAAATGCTCTTTTATTGCCATGTCGGATCGTACATCCGTTCATTTCATTGTCGGGGAGATGATCATGAGATGATGGTGTTAGATCCCACAACTATCATCTCTATTGACTCCACTGGTTGATGTGATTCAACTGGATAAATTTGTAAAAATGTTTTTTTCTTTTGTCAAGCTTTTGCATTTGTCAAGCTTAAGCAAGTCACCCTTACCTAGTGAATGATATATGCATAACATGTCGAGGGCATCTCTTTTCTCTTTTTGCTTTTTGTGGGAGAGAGAGAGAGAGAGAGAGAGAGAGAGAGAGATGATGAGGAGATGATGATGATGATGAAGGGACCTTATATCATCGACGCCATGGAGGTGTGAGGAGGAGCCCCGACAAGTCGAGCGATGCCAAAGTCGAAGGTTAAAAGCTAACCCGTGAGACCTCCACCATGCACGCCACTCTCAAGTGCTCCAGTCTCTCATCCAAGTCCATCCTCAACATGAGCTCGAGATCGACCCCGAGCTCCGCTATAGCTTCCATCGAAATGCCCAGGTTTTCTCCTCTCATTTTCTTTTTTGAACCATGCTTTTGTGGATTTAGGGTTTTGAGAAGACTCTCACTATTTCGGTTGTTTCTTTTAACTCATTTTGTTAGACAGGACTTGCATTGATTTCTTCAGTCTCGAGAACAATGGCATGAAGAAGAAGAGGGTAGAGAAGAAGAAGAACCGGAGAAAGAAGAAAAAGAAAGAAAAGAGAAGGAGAAAGGGTGAGAAAGAAGAACCCGGAGAAGAAGAAGAAGAAGAAGAAGAAGAAGAAGAAGAAGAAGAAGAAAGGGTCGAGGGTGTCATTGTTTTGATGACTCACGACTTTAATCTGGCGATGGACGAGCCACGTAAGCTTGATAATGTTTACATCGGTTGCTGGCTTACTACGGCCTGAAGTAAGCTATTAGACAGAGAGAGTCTCGGGTGACTTCCCGGTGAGAGTTTTTATAACTTGAGTGATCACTTTGATACATTTTGAAATTGGATGACCAAAATGATAATAATTCAAAGTTGGATGACTTACTGAAAAATTAACCCGAGGTCTTGTGTTCCATTTTTGTCATAGCCCATTTTTGTGATTATTTTTGGATCAGGAACAAGTAAAAGCAAAAAGATAGAACAGGAATCTAAATTAGAAGATGACTACTAGTAACTAGAGGTGGGCACGGGCCGTCCGGAAAACCGGCTCGGCCCCGAGCCCGCTTCCGATTCGTTGACGCCGGGCGATCGTTACAGGCCAGCGTCATGAGAGCGCGGACGATTACGGTTGGGGTTTTCCCCAACCCGTGACCCGGCGTGAGTTGACCGCTAGTCGAAAACTCGAGGTTGGGCCGTGCGGGCGGGTCGAAACCCGAGTTTAATGTTATGTGTTTGTTTTTAATACTTAAGTAATTGTTGGTCGTAGGGATTTGAACCCGTGATCTTGAACTGGATAAGAAAACCCAACAACTTGAGCTACAATTTGTTTCTAATATTTATTGGAAAGAATTATATATAGATAGATGTAGGATATGGATCAAAATACATTTTGTTGCACTTAAAAAGGTGTGCTAATAATTTAATTTGATAGATAAATAAATTAAAAAAATGTAGCTTTTTATCCTTTTTAAAAATTATTTTGATATGTCTTAAAAAAATTTTTAAGTTATTATAAATTATTTTAAATTTTGATGTTGTTTGGGATTAAATTTAAAAATATTTTTGTAACTTCTTTATATTTAATTTATGTTTTAAACTAAAACAGAAAAAAATTTGTGAGCCCAGATTTGTTAATGTTATTTTCCATGTGAGAGGTCCCCAGGTTCAAACCCCATCATGACGACATTTTTGTTATTTACAAAAATCCGACGGGTCAAGCGGGCTCGAGCGGACCCGGCGGGTTCATGATAAGCCGGGCAGGTTCGGGTTCATTCACGGAATGGGACCCAGGACACGCGCGAGCTCGCTGAGTCAACCCGGCCGACGGTCTCTCCCATGTAGCAGGGCGAGTTTAGGTCCGGCTCCGGTGAACGGACGCGGGTCGGGCCCGATGGCTAACAGCCCGTGCCCACCTCTACTAGTAGTAACCGATAATGACTATAGGTAATTAATGCAAAAAAATACTAAGGGGCGTTTGGTTCACAGTAATGATATATTACCGTGGTAATGTGATCGGGAATATTATATGTCCGGTAATGTTGTGGTAATGTAAGATTACTATATTTGGTGGAGAATTTATATTACTGGTAATCTTTCATTACTATGTTTGGTTAGTCATGGTAATCAACTCAGTAATATGTCAAATTTACCAAAATACGCTTACATATAAAATTTTGAAAAATATAATTTAAAATATTTAGATAAATAAATAATTAAATTATAATATTAAAATTATTTTTTTTCACAATTTTTTAAAATACCTTTGTATTTACCAAAATAACCCTACGTATAAAATTTTGAAAAATATAATTTAAAGTATTTAGATAAATAAATAATTAAATTATAATATCAACAATTATTTTTTTTACAATTTTTAAAAATACCTCTATATTTACCAAATTACCCCTAATTATAAAAATTTGAAAAACTTAATTTAAAGTATTTAGATAAATAAATAATTAAACTTTAATATCAAAAATTATTTTTCACATTTTTTTAAAATACCTTTGTATTTAACAAAATACTCCTACATATAAAAATTTGAAAAACTTAATTTAAAGTATTTAGATAAATAAATAATTAAATTATAATATCAAAAATTGTTTTTTTATAATTTTTTAAAATACCTTTGTATTTACCAAAATACCCCTACATATAAAATTTTGAAAAATATAATTTAAAGTATTTAGATAAATAAATAATTAAATTATAATATTAAAAATTATTTTTTATGAATTTTTAAAATACCTGTGTATTTACCAAAAATACCCATACATATAAAAATTTGAAAAACTTAATTTAAAATATTTAGATAAATAAATAATTAAATTATAATATAAAAAATATTTTTTTACAATTTTTTAAAATATTTTTATATTTACCAAAAGACCCCAACGTATAGAAATTCAAAAAACTTAATTTAAATTATTTAGATAAATAAATAATTAAATTATAATATCTAAAATAATAAGGGAAAATAAAAACTAGGGAATGTAATAAGGAATTAGATTAAATGAGTGGGGGCATAATTGGAAAAAAGAACATTACACATTACCACTAACTTGGTAATCTGGATGGACATCTATTTTGGCGGTAATCATATTATCACCTTATTTGGTAATATTTCACTGTTGATAATCTCACATCACCATCAACATTACCACTGCTATAGTAACCAAACATGGTAATGTGAACACATTACGATCAGATTCCCGGTAATGTTTTCACATTACCATGTTTGGTTACTTTAGTAGTGGTAATGTGTCCAAAATAGATGTCCATCCAGATTACCAAGTTGGTGGTAATGTGTAATATATTTTTTCCAATTATGCCCCCACTCATTTAATTTAATTTCTTATTACACTCATTATCAAAACCCTAGTTTTTATTTCCCCTATTATTTTTGATATTATAATTTAATTATTTATTTATCTAAATATTTTAAATTAAAATCTTCAAATTTCTATACATAGGGGTATTTTAGTAAAATACAAAGGTATTTTAAAAAAGTGTAAAAAAATAATTTTTGATATTATAATTTAATTATTTATTTATCTAAATACTTTAAATTAAAATTTTCAAAATTTTATATACAAAGGTACTTTGGTAAATACGAAGGTATTTTTAAAAATTGTGAAAAAAATAATTTTAAATATTATAATTTACTTATTTATTTATCTAAATACTTAAAATTATATTTTTCAAAATTTTATATTTAGGGGTAATTTGGTAAATACAAAGGTATTTTAAAATTTTGTAAAAAAATAATTTTTAATATTATAATTTAATTATTTATTTATCTAAATATTTTAAATTCTATTTTTCAAAATTTTATATGTAAGAGTATTTTGGTAAATTTGATATATTACCATGACTAACTAAACATGGGAATGAAAGATTACCAATAATATAAATTCTCAACCAAACATGGTAATATCACATTACCACAACTGCACAATATTCCAGGGCATAAAACATTTCCGATCACATTAATTCGGTAATCGCATTACATTGATAATATATCATTATTGTGAACCAAACGCTCCCTAAAGACTTGGTTATTTGAAAAACAACATCGACTCTTTGATCATTTTAAAAATGTTACTAGTCTCTCCAATCGGATTCGGATCATTAGCAACCGGATCCAATCCGCTAACGAACCAATCTTGTCCAAAACCTACTTACTTTTACCTTCGTTTGTGCGGGCTTTCTGGGTCGGCGCAGCAAGGAAGGCATACTTCGGTGCTCGTATGGCTTTTATTTTTCGAAAATTTCAGGAGGTTCCCTTTCAATCTATTTCCTTTTTCTTTCTTGTTTTGGTTGTTCTGATCTTTCATTCTTTTCCTATGATCTCTACATGGTTTCTGATTGGGTTTTCTTTCTCGTTTGTACCAAATTTGGTGGTCCTTTTTGTTTTCTTTTTATATTATCAGATGAGGATTTATTTGTTGCTTTTGCTCTGCTTCTAGTTGTTAACTTTGACAATTTTGTGTTCTTTACGAATTTTGTAGTTTGGGGTGCAGTAATTAATGTGCTTTAAACCATTTTCCTGGCATTTTGTTTGCTATTTGTTGGTTGCATGTTAATGTGTTTGATTGTCTTTCTGTGTATTAGAGACACTGAAGATTGATCATTGTTTTTATACTCAGTGATCTGAATTACATTCTTGATTTTTGTGAAGTGTCGTTGATGTCTGCACCTTATTATTGTTTTTATACTCAGTGATCTGAATTACATTCTTGATTAAGGTAGAGAACTTGCTAATGGTTATTGTATTTGGAGTTGGGAATTGCAAGCAATTGACCATAGCTTGAAAGCATAGTTGTTTTTGCATTTCAAGATTTGATTTGGTTATTGACCCGTTATTTAGTGTAGTGAATGATAACTGCAGTATCACATCCTTCAAGGATAATAGTTATAAAGAACACAAAATAATAAGAACTGAGAACGTGTTTTGTTATGACACTGGCATATAGTAGCCACATATGCCATTAACGCAAGTGTACATTGTGTACGCAAGATGACCATGGTGGGTGCTAGACTTGACAGAGAGAGAAATGTATCCTTGGTAAGTGTGTTGGTGATGATGATTGCTACAAGTATTTGAAAGATACTGATCATTGGTTATGCTTTCACACTGGCATTTGGAGTCAATTAGTGAGTTATTGAAAACAATGATCTGTTAGGTTAATATGCCTCGCAGAGAGACTCAACTGGTGTTGAAGTCATTAGTCATTGGCATGAACTAGGTGTAATAGGTGAGATGTTAGCATAAGCAAATCAGAAATAAGTAGTCAAACATGAATATGATGAGTGAGGGATAAAGCTGAATTTAGTACAATTTCCAGCAAGCAAGATAAATGCAAATGATAAAATGTGAGTTACAGCAGAATTTGTGGTTTTGTGAAAATTTGAGGAGGACTGTTTGGAATCAGAGAAAGCCAACAGTTATTGGTAAATAGGAAATTGAGCTTCTTGAGCAACTGAGCATCAAGTTTGATCTCCTGGACCATGCCTATGCTCCAGAATCAGAAGAGAACTGAGCATCTGAACATCATCAATAACTGCATGAGCACATCTTCATATTTTGTATTAAACTATTTTCATTGTGAAAGCTAGTGTCCTGAAAGTTTCGGTGAAAAAGATGCATCAGTTTTAGAAGTCTGACAAATAAATGCTTGTAGTAGGTTCATCCTAAAGGGAAATGGATAAGTTTTCCGGTCTGTTTCTGTTAATTCAGGAATTGTATTGACCCACAAATCACATCACATATGAGTGAAAATTCAAATTTTGATGAGACGGTTTAAAGTAGACAAATAAAGTGTATGCTGGGAAAGTGGTTCATTAGGATATACTGAGCTTAAAGAATAGGATTTTGTTGAAGACAAAAGGTTCTGGCCTTAAAATATTGAAAGATTTGGCAAAGACAATTAGTACATATTCATGTGTCAGGAAACGGATAAATCATGGGATTTGAGAATTTTTTGAGCACGGTTTCCCTGATTTGTGATTTTGAGGTTTTGTTACTTCTTCAAAGATATTGAAAATCATCTGTTCCCTGGAGCCTGTAAGTTTTTAAAGGTTACATTGTTGAAAAGTGTTATGAATTGTGGGCTTCAACTGGCATCATAACGTTATCCTTATTATTGTTTCAGGCTGTTACAACACTTGCAAAGAATCCCAGATTTGCTCGTGATCCAAGACACATCCAATTTGAAGCAGATGTGAACCGCTTATTTCTTTATACTAGGTATTGTCACGTGCTTATTAATACTTAGATGGGTCCTGATTTTTGGCTAGAAATAATTATAATTTATCTTGTTACAATTTAAATTCTCCTTGATGAATGAGAAATGTTGTCTATGGCTTGACAATTAATATGCTGCTTTTTAGCCAACTTGCCGTATGGTCTCTTCCTTGTTTTTTTTAGTTAGAGTGAATATGATATAATTCTATCATGTAAAGAAATTGAGATTCAAAGGGCATTTTTAAATTGCTGTTACTCTGAATCACCACTCGGGTATAAGTTTGTGCCTTTCAGGTTCTTGTCTTTGTGTCCAATACTCTTCCAAAAGCTGGAAAAAATGACAGTCTGTTTTTAACAATAAGTGGCACAACATTTTTTGGGCAATGATAATCCTTATCCATGTAATGGATAGCTTAACAAATTTATTGTTATTCTTTCATTTAAACATTATTGGCTTCTGTTTGTGAATTATGTTTCTTGTTTTTCCTTTTATCCATTTCTCATGATGCCAACTACATGCGCCTCCAATTTTGATGTCATATTTCAGCTTTAACCGGTTGGGAAGAAATGCTGATGACAAGGATGCAGATGAGATTATTGACATGGCAAACAAAGCTTCTGTTGCTGATCAGCAGAGGCAAGTTCAGGACAATATACACTGTCAAATTAGAAATATATGTGATGCAATGGATGACATTCTGCTCCCTGATGGCTTGAGCAAACCCACTGTTCAGGAGTCAACCCCACAGATGCCGAATGCTCAGCGTCCCAGTGGCCTTAGTTTTGCCATTGGGAAAACAGTGGCATCTGCAAACCAATCTGGTGAGCCATTTCTTTGAATCATGTATACTACATATATTATTCATGTTTAAATATCGATCAATAGTCAAATATTGATGATATGCCTTTCCATTTTGCATTCTCAAATGGAAGTGTTTAAACAATATTTCCTTTATCTAGACTTTTAGGACTTTTATCTTTTCTCCAAAAAATTATTCCCTTGCAAACATCTAGAACTTAAACTTGGAACCATCCTCCTTTTGAGAGGTGTGTATCTGCCACCAAAGGCAGAGCTTAATTCCGTGGCATAATAGAAGTTTTAAGAAATATAGTTACTGGGTTAACTGTATTTTGAACACTATTTTCTGCTTATTAATTACATTTTGATAAACTGCCAACTAAATTATTACTGTATATTGAATGAAGCTAACTTGAAATGATCCCATCTAATTGAGTTTGTGTCATAGTTTTTGAGGCTTGGCCCCTACAAGATAACTAGACTTTATCTATAAAAGTCAAGTCTGAACAAGTACCACTTAGATCATTGAAATACTATGTTTGGTTGAGCATTGGGATAATGGGGTTGTGGTTTTGTTGTTTGACATTATTTTGGCTGCCGAAGGAGTTGACCAAATTCCAACTTAACTAATTCTAGTGAAAAGAAATATTTAAGATTAAAATTATATTTTTATAATTAATGATAGCCTTTAATTTATATTAATAATTTTTAAAATCAATTACTGAATGCACTTATTTAAATAAGTGCAGCATGCAAATAAAAAATTGTCAAGTGGTGGTGGAATAACCCTAACTCAGTATTACTCTAGGTACGGGATGTCTAGAGAGAAATTACGTATCCGTAAGGGGATATGTAGCTTTTCTCATATGATACATTGGATATGGTTCGTATCCCATGTCTTCCGCATGATCCGACTTTACCTTGGTTCATTTAAAGAAAGGTATAGTTTGCTTGTGCTTTTCCATTTCTCTCTCCATCTTATTTTTTCTAGTTTTCAATCTCAATCTTTTATTTTGTTTTAATTTACCTTATATTTTTCCCTTTTTTTTGAACTCCATAATTTTTTTATATTTTTCTTATTATTATAAATTATTTCTTATTTTTTAATAATGATTTTCATGGTTTTAAAACTTTATTTATTTTAATTTGAATTGTAATATAATTTAAATCCCTTGCCCTAAGTTTTATTTCTTTAAAAATAAAAAAATACAAAGGTTCATGATGTCTATGTATCTATATATACATACTAATAACTTGTTTACTTAAATGCTCTTTAGAACCCAAAAACAATGTACTTCATGAAGTTCACATTTCTACATATATATATATATATATGTATATATCTCCAGTTTTCATTAAATCCAAGTGTCGGATACTCTCTGATACTTGGATACTTGACACCCGTATGTGGATCTAGTAGCACTGCCCTAACCCTACTTGGGTTGTATGGTTAGAGGTTGTGGAAGAATCTGAGTTATCCAACACACAATTGCAAGCTTGAAAAGATTAGTCTCTGGTTAAAAGACAGTAAGCTTAATGACCTGAAACATGATTCACTTGACTTGGACTGTTTGTAAAGCTTCAAGTTGGAATTTTCTTTGGGTGCAAAGAATATGTATTTCTTTTATACTAATACGTTTGAATCATGCTTGATCGAATCTACTGTAAGCTGTGTGAATTATTTTCAATTTAGTTGATAAAATCAGGGTTGTGGCTTGGTGAGTTCAAACACGAGAGCCACAAATTGCCTCTTTTGTGGTTACCTAACTAACTGAGTGAGTGATAGCTTATCAAGCATAAGTTTCATTTTTGCACATTCCGTATCTTTAACTAGGCAAAGAAATTGGACATCTATACCGAGATTCCTTTTCTCCTGCTTGAACTTTCTTGATCTCTCATTGGAGCAACTAGCCTGAGTCAAGTTCAAATGATGATTTTAATAATTTTCAAAACTCTGTTCCTCAGGATATATACCTATTATCCTAATTTTTAGTGGTTTTCATTGCCCAAAAGGTGCAAATATTTTTCTTTATTCTGCTTCTTGGCTTGCAGTTTGCTATGTTTTGAGAAAACTCCGTAGAACCAAAATAGTTTTTCTTAGCAGTTATTTCTTTATGTGAGACCCTCCTGTCCTATTATTAAAGATCAGTTTTTGTGTTTTGCTGCATAAAAGGCTTTATAATTCCTTGTTTTGGTTTCTTTTGTGTCTCTAACTCTCTATGATGAATCTTTGCCTCTGATGAGTATTTCACTTGATGTAGTAAAATCTCAACCAAATCATTGTTTTTCTAGTATCCTAAAAAGTGATATATCATCAGACTACAGATTTACATCAGCAAAAGTTCCATCCAGAATCAAACAAATTATGTAACCTGAATCATCTTGTAAGCAGTAAGAGGTATTATAGGATCACGCTCCTTTTTTTTTTTTGTTGCCTTATATATAAGTCATTGCAGTCTTCTTGCTTTTTACTTCTATGATTTGCCTGACATGGACATAATATAGTACAATTTCAGAATGGAGAACTGTGACATGAGGACATTTATTTGGATGCTGCATCTCTATGTGCATATATTATACTTGTGTTGTTTGGCAACAAATGAAAATTTAAATTCCATCATAATAATATCTGATGCAAATTGGCTTCATTGGTGTCCTAACATAAAATCTTTAAAATGAGGAAACTCATTTCAAAATGTTCCATTGAAGCAATCTAAAAAGGATGTGAAGTTTATTCTGTTTAGAAACTACTGGGGTATTTAGTACTCTCCTAACTATACATCTTAAATTCAAGATATAGATTATTAGGCTCATTTACAACCAACTATGCACTTGACAAATAGCCCACACTTTAGCTTTTCTTGTTTTATTTTATTAATATTCAAAGAAAAATCTAATTAGACTTGTCAGTGGTCCATGCATGATGTGGTCTTGGGTGTCGGTGTCAATTTATATTAACAGAATTCTCGAATATGCGCAGAAGCACTACCCAAATTATAGCTTAATTCAGGAATTTTACCTAAATTTGAGCCAATGAACCATACTCCACTCAAAAGTGGCTAAATCTTTTTGCCAAAAAGTAGAATACCAATAAAGTAAAATCTGTGTTCAACAATGCAACCCTTGTCTTAACTATGTAATATTTTCAGCTATTAACCTGTCAACCTTAATAGGAAATACCAAATGCAAGGTGAACAATTCTGATAAAAATTATAGAATTGTTTTGGCTTTATTGTGATGAGCAAGCATGGCAGTCACATAATTAACTCCTGAGGATGATCAAGCTTCTGAACCTCTTACTCTGCCAGTGATGGCTACACTAATGCTCAATTCTTAGACAGTCTATTATACATGGCCTGCCTGAGTTACCTAGCTGTGTCTTCTTCACCCTAGAGTTATGCTTGGTTTTTGTTCAGACTTGAGTTAAACTTGAATTCCAGCTCGAAACTTCTGTCAGGTCTAGCTCATTGAAACTTGAGTCTTCTATGCACCTCTCATGACCTCAATGCCACTTTATAATTTATACCTGAAGGTTATGTCTTGACATAATAAGTATTTCCTTCCAAGTTTGTTGATCATTAAACAATCTTACCTACTGTAATTATAACAATAAATATTTTCACATGCAATATGGACTGAGGACGTGGAGTTGATTATGAGACAGTTAAGCTTATTTAGGTGTAAACAAACATAAAATTTAAAGCATGCACCTCTAACTACCAATTGGACTTTGAGGTTGATGTGAAGAATAATACATAGTTTCTTGGGGTAATATTTCTTGGTTCTGGGCCATGGAGTTGCCATTCCGCTTGCCAACATCCGACCGTAATGTCAACTGGATGGGGCTGCAGTCAACAAATTTGAATTTTGAAGACCAAATAGTAGATTGTACATCATTATCACTTGCTGGACTGACCAAAGGTTTGCATAAGTTTGTGGAAATCTGGTCTAACGTAGGCTGCCACAAAAGTGATCGACCTGGAGACCACTGGGAAATCTAGTAACTTATAGTTTGTGTAATAATTAGAGTAAACCAATATGGAATGCCTTCAGCTAAAATTAGAATAAAAATGCCTTTATTTTCCTGTCTTCTGAATGGGTTATCTTCATCTATCTACGAGGGTTTATCTATTTTTTGCTTCAGACTTCTGTATTTTAAGTATGTTAATGAGAATTAGAGTGTTGTTTCTTCTCACCCAGTCCGTCCTGCTTGATGAAAGTGCTTTTTATCTGCAGCAATTTATATATCGCTAAAGCTATCTAATGACAGATTCTTACTGCTTAGGTTGTAAGGTGGCATCATTCAAAATAAAATGGCCCCTGTAGAATATTTAGGTTTACAGCTAAGAGTTTATTTCCAGAACTACCAGTTGTTCAGATTGATGTATTTGGATTGTTGACGGTTAACTTTGACATGTTTTCAAAATCATTGCAAGTTTATAACTGACGTCTGCTGTGCAGCACAGTTACACCTGAAACACAGCCATTGACTAGCTTGGAGTTTTCACAAAATCTGAAGGACCGTATTGGCTATACTCTTGAGATAAAACCTTCTGAAATCCCTCACAAAGAAGCTGGCCAAGGTTTATTTTTGACTGGTGAAACTGATGTGGGTGCTGTTGTGGCATTCTACCCTGGAGTAATCTACTCACCTGCATATTATCAGAATATTCCTGGGTACCCGAGGGTAGATGCTTGCAACTCATATTTGATTACAAGATATGATGGTTTTGTCATCAATGCACAGCCTTGGGGAACTGGCGGTGAATCACGGGAAGTATGGGATGGCTGTTACAAGCAAGTACACCCGCTGCCATCAGAAGACAATAAGCGTTCTTCTGACCGACTATGGAAAATGCTTGCTAAGCCTTCACAAGGTAGCCATCCAGTAATTTCCAGGGAAGTACTTGAGAGGAGGAATCCACTTGCCTTTGGCCATTTTGCCAATCATCCATCTAAAGAAACAGGACCAAATGTGATGGTCTGCCCGTATGACTTCCCTGTGATGGAGAGGCAAATGAGAGTCTACATTCCAAATATTATGTTTGGAAGTGAAGAGAGTGTAGCGATGCGGAGGTTTGGTAGCTTTTGGTTCAAGTCCTGGAGAAGCAGTGACCAAGATGCCGGGGCTCCGGTCATGAAAACACTTGTACTTGTTGCGACAAGAGCATTGCGTGATGAAGAGGTTCTTTTGAATTACAGGTTAAGCAATTCGAAGAGAAGACCATCATGGTATAGTCCAGTTGATGAAGAAGAGGATCGTCGGAGATGGAGCTAGGTTGGAAATAGCTGCAATTACACCAAGAAAAGGTCCGTTTGTGGATCGATTCATTCTTAAGAGAGATTTTTACCGCATAAAATGCTTTTTTGTTTTTGTTTCCTTGACTGAAATAATTGCTATGCACCCTTTGCTTGGACACCTGATTTTATCCATAATCATATACTAGAACTGGATTTTGTATGGGTGAAGTTATTGATGAGTTTTGGGCATGATAAACAAGTTTCAAACATAAATTTCTGCTGTAATTTTCATGGACTTGTTTTTCATCTACAAACATCTTTCTTGGTCCCTTGATCAATACCACTCTAGGGTTTTCTTTTAGCTCTCTACTGGGGTTATTGAGGGACGTAGTGGAATTACCAAGAAAATTTTATTTATTTATTTTGTTTGTTTTCATCTCCTCAAGTTCCCGTGGTGGGCCGAGCTTAGCCCACTGGCCCGGACAACTGAACGCAAGGCTGGGAGCATGCCCTCCCCATGGGCCAGCCCTGGCACTACTCACTAGAGAGTCCCATTGGGCAAGCTGTTGTTTGTGTGAACCCACACTCAACACAGGAAATCTGCCTGTGGCTAGAGAGAGCTCGCCCAACTAGTTACCCTGCCTTAGGCACGGGGAGCCCCATTGGAGATCCCTTAGGTTGGTGCGAGTCCCACATTAGAGAGCTAAATGAGGATTCGTCGGTCCTCGGGTGAACTCACTATTGAAAGAAGAGATTAGAAGGGAGAAGAGTAGGAATGTAATTTCATAAAATACAATTCATTTTAAAAAATAAGAACTTGAATTATGAGATACTTATAACTTATAAGGTATTTGAATTTTTCGAAACCCTTTACGCGTAATATGTAATTTTCACAATACTTATGAGTCCTTTTATCAAAATATTTAAATTTTTAAAAGGTCTAAACTTCTTAAAAATGAATTCAGTAATAATCACTACTTGGTGCAGTGAAATATTATCAGAGCATTCTTAATAGTCTTTTTTTTTTATTGTTCATTGAACGCTCAATGAAAATGATCACCGATTAAAGAAGGTTGGTGGCCCTCAACGCGTTGTGGCCATCAACCGTTTAATGAGTGGATCCCATTTTTTTTTTAATTAAAAAGTGTTGGACCCACTCATTTTAATAATATTTTTGTAAAAATCAGATTTTATTTAACCGGAAGACCCAACGGATAGTTTTTTTAATTATTATTTTAAACCTTTTTACCTCTATATATACACCCACATTCTTAAACAAAACTTACATTCTTCTCCACTTCCTCATTTTTAAATTTTCTACTCTATCCTCCATCTTCCTAAGCTCTAAAATTTTCAAATAATTTTTTAAAATTTTCAATATTTTTCATATTTTTTTTTACCAAATGTGCCTAATTTTCAATTGCCACAAAATTCTCAAAATTATTAAAACACACAAAATTTCTCCCATTTTTATCTAAATATTCAAAATCAACCATGTTTTCCAAATGGCTATACTATGTTTTTGATACAGAGATTTTTTAATCCAAGCATAACAAGTGAATAAAGCAACACAGAAACAAGTGGTTTTTCGATCCCTTCAAGCTACCCTGAATATTAATGTTTTTATGTGTTTTATTAATGACTTTAATTATGTAATATTTTAGTATTTTTTAATTTATATAAGTTGTTTTTTTTTATTTCTTCATCATCTTGATAAATTATTTTTTTATTTTTTCTCATCACAAGTTAATTATTTTTTTAAAATAATATAATAATTTATTATGATTTATACATTTTTAATTATATTTTAAATATTTATTTTGAAATATAATTTCTTAAATATGTTAGTAATTATTTTGTTAATAATTTTTAAAAATTTATTAAATTACTATGTTTTAATGAAATTTATTATTTTAAGTAATTAGAAAGATAAATGAAATGATTGTGGGACCTATTATATAGTATAATTATTATGAGAAATAGTTTAATGGGTTGATTGTGGGTCTCATTTTATAGTATAACTATTATGGGAGTAGTTTAATGAATAAGAGTTTAATGGGTTGATGCGGTGGCATGGCCATCAAACTCTATAATAGTCTAACCACTAAAGATACCTTAAAGATGGTGAATGTAAAGACTCATGGTCAAATCCCTCTCATGTGGTAGAAGTACTGTTCATTCAATGTTCACAAATTCTTTGTGGGAGGATGTCATTTTTCTTCCCTCTAAGGTTGCATGGCAGGAGGATTTATTAATTAGATTTGGTTTCTAAAATATCTTTTGGGTGTGTACATTGTAGGACTCTAATTGACCCATGTAACATCTGGTTGGGTTAATAAATCTCTAGAGTTGTTAATCCACCGTAATTAGTGCATTATCATACCTTCCTATCCCTTGACACCCCCTTGTGGGATGACCCATATTGCCTTTATCAAAAATAAATAAACAAATAAATAAATTTAGAAAAAATTAAAACATTTTTTAATAGCCTTAGTTTCATCGTCTCTAAAAATTTAAAATGGCAAGTTGATAATTAAATCAAAATTTTAATTGAATGTTTTTATTTATTTATTTATTGTGTGAGTAGTTCTTTTTGCGAGACAGCTGAATTTATGGGTTTTCTAGATATGAAACATAATAAATAATAGAGTTCATCAATTAATCTAGAACTCATTATTCAAAATCTTTTAAAGATTTCCGACTCTCCTATAGTACGTTTAAAATTTTCTATTTAATTTTAGATCATTACTTTCAAACTATTTATTTTTAAAATTGAACTGGTACTTGGATAAAACTTGTTCATCTAACTGATGATTTTTGGAGGATTTTGATTTTAAAAAAAATAAATAAATAAGAAAAACTAAAAATGGCTGAAAACCCAAAAAAAAAAAAACGCAGAAAATTTTCAAGCAGCTGAACTCGTTGATTTTTAAAAATAAAGGAAAAAATAAATGGAAAAATCACAAGTATCTATACATCATTGGCAATATTTTGGAGATTTTCTAGTTGATATCCCTTTTGAATGCAGCATTCATGCCTGAAATGGATATTTTCAATAGCAAACCCAAACGTGAGAGTTCTTTTGAAGGAATGAGCATTGAGTAGATGTGAACTGGAAAGCTTGATGTTGTGGTCTCCATAGTTGGACTCATATTTATATGCTGGCCAAAACTGTTAGGTAAGAGATGATTAAATGGGTCAAACTTGGCAGCATATATATTTCATGTTTGATATGAAATTTTATTTTCATTTTTATTTGATTTTATTTTATGTGTCGGCACACATATGTATTAAAAGCTGAACATAGCCACTTGCATTCTTCGATTTCAGGATCTATCTCCCTATGACCAGGGAAAACTGCAGTCTTATTGGTTAGTAGGTTAATAGGCATATTGGTATTTTTCTCTGAGATCAAGATAGTAATAACCTCCTTGATGGAAAGGAAGTTTGTAAAATGATTCATTAGCATCATCAGATTTGCATGCAATTGCTATTTTTTTTGGTGATTTGAAATAACATGAAAATAGTAATATTTTCAGTTTATTTATTTCCTTATTTTAGGTAAAATTAATTATAAAATGGGAATCCAAAAATCTTTTTGTTTTCTTTTCTTTTCCTTCACTTTTCTAGCTCTTTGATAATGCCATAACCACCTTCAGATAAAAATTGTTAAGGAGAGGCATTGGTCGCTAGAGCATTGGTCGTCAAGTACTACCTCGAGTGTGAACACGAAAGTCGTATTCCACAGGGGCAAGAAAGTACTATTACTTGCTATTCACCTATTATCTAACCAAAACGATTAAAACGAAATTTGAGTCTAAACTAAGCTGGCTAAATGATCTAGGATTGTGAATTGGAGGCTAACACAAGAATACTAAGAAATGAAATCAATAGGAGAAGATTGCCAAAGATGAAGATCCCCTTGAGACTACCAATGTGATGAAGATGAAGAGGTAGAGTCGCAATGGTTATTTGGACATAGAGATATCTAAAATAGATTGATCCTAAATACCTTGGTAACTAACTCTAATCCCATACGAGTGTTAAAAAAAAACTTCCTATTCAACTACTCCTATGATTGCACTACTAGCAAGTCTCTAAATAGGATCAAACCTAATCTAGGCTTAAACCTAATGTTAGAGTGGTGGCAATACCAGAATTCTTGGTGTATTGACACAAACAGTCACTTTCAATATTTAATACAAGTGAGCATCCCACATCGCCAAGCACAATTTAAAAATGAACTACGAAGGCCTCCGTATGTAGTTCAAGGCATACATAACAGAATAGATTGAATCACAAATTGAGCAATTGCATTAAATAAATAAAGGGTTTAATATCATAATGTTCACCCTAAGGTTTACCCTAAGGTTTACTGACATCTGGTGGCCTTAGGGGTTTAATTGACATGACAAAAGGAATACAAAGTAAGATCAAAGGGACAATAAAGCAAACAAATCATAAAAACTCCCTCAAGTTTTGAAATCCTCTTGCATTGATAAAGTCCTTCCCTTCTTCTCTGATCAGTCTCAAACGCTATGGCCAGTGCAGCCTTGGACCTATCCAAATGGCCCAACTTAATTCTTAGACATTAGCTTAATCTCTCCCAAGTTCTTATAGAACCTTTGTCATAATGGTCGTAAAGTGTGGCCCAAGGGGTGGCTAGAAGATGACATCCTATTTCCAAACCCTAAACGAGCATATATATATATATATATACTTCCAAAGTCCATGTGGGTGCATACCATCATCATAGAGCCCATATGGGTTATAATGGAGGTCTTTCCGGTGTTATGCAGCCTTCATATGGGCGTATGTTGCTCGTATGATCCCCTAGGTGAGGTCATATGGCTTCTATGCTGGCTATATAATCTCGTATAGCTTTCTGGTGGTTCTAAATAGGTTGTATGCCACTTGTATGGCTCTTATAGGTTCAATGCAAACTATATACCACCAGCATGCTCTTTATTGCTTTAGTGCTAGTATAATATTGCTATAGTACCAGTCTTCTAAGAGCTTGTGTTGATCACATCTTTTTCACCAGGTTGAAGATAATTAAACATGGCACAAACACGGGGGAAATTTGGCCTCATTTTGTAAAAATTTGCACAAAAGATTAGACCAAGTTACGCTATCATTTAACTATTGCCAACACCGCTTCGACATAGGTATACAGACCCCATGTTGGCCTTAGTTTTTTGTCTCCAGTTTGACACCAGTGCACCATAGCTATGAAACCTAAGGAGTTGCTAAGCATGTTGTTCTCAGACATGGCCTTATTACAAGCATGTTAATACCCATAGTGCTCAGGAGTAATGCTATATCTTACTACTAGCTTTCCTGAATTTCTTAACAGAATGGGTTGGTAACTTATGTGGCATCTAACTCCTCCAGACATTCTCTTTCCTAATCAGCATTTTAAAAAATAAAACAAAAAAGGTTGGAACCAAATTAATGCCCTAAATCTCGCCCAACTCTCGTCCCCTCTCACTATCTTGACTCCCCTCACGTCGTCATCGTTCCTCCGGATCACAATGTCACCGTCGCAGTCCCGTCCCGGCTAACGCCTTCACCGTCATCATCGCTGTCACTATCACAGTCCTGTCCAGGCTAACGCCTTCACCGTTGCCATCCCGCCTCGTCTGTAACTGTCGCCGGTCTGAGTGAATGAAGGAAACATCCGATTTGTGGATTTTTTGTTAGTTTGGGAAAGGAGGGACAAGTTAAGGTTTGTTAGTGTTCTTCATGTTCTTTGAGAAGGAGTTTTGATGATTTTGAGTGCCAAGTAAAGGCTTGTTAGTGTTTTTCATTATACTTTCTTTCTCTCAAGAATAATGTGAATAAGTTTCTTGCTTTTGTTTTCATGAAGGAGAGATTAATGAAAGTGTTTTTCATTATGCTTTCTCTCTTTATCTCAAGAATCATGTGAATAAGTTTCTTGTTATTGTTTTCATGAAGGAGAGATTAATGAAAGTGTTTTTCATTATGCTTTCTCTCTTTATCTCAAGAATTATGTGAATAAATTTCTTGTTTTTGTTTTCATGAAGGAGAGATTAATGAAAGTGCTTTTCATTATGCTTTCTCTCTTTATCTCAAGAATTATGTGAATAAGTTTCTTGTTTTTGTTTTCATGAAGGATAGAGTGAAGAGGAGTCATCATGATAATTAACAAAGCTTTAATTTCATTATGTCTTTAGGATTGTCAGTTACCATTGTGACAAGGATATGCAACGAGGGAGTTTGCAAAGCTTGGAGTGAATCCGGGAGATCTTGCTATTATTTCCAAGGAAGAGGTATGCATTTCTTTTCTTATCGTTACCTTTCTCTGATTATTTTGTAGTGGTTGTTTTGATGGATTTAAAGGAATTCTTGTATATTAAAAGACAGTTCATGCATTGAAGTGCTCATATAATGGAAATGAGATGTTTATATATGTTTGCTTGGTTTGAGTGAGGATGAACAAATGCATAGTAGCTATATAGCCTATGAACAAATGCGTAGTCCACATTTATTTATTTCTATAAACTATGTTGTCGAAGAATAAAAGAGTGAAAGTTTGGCTTTGTGTTGGAAGTCTAGGTCGCGGATGTTAGTTCATGTTTGAGTTCCATCTTAATCAATGCACGGTGTAATTGTTTAATTGTTACCTATATATACATAGAGTCTTATATATATATAAGAATGGTGCATGAAGTTCTTGGATTATAACTTTACAAATTGTTACTCTATGTTTCAAAAGTGAGTTATGATTTGCATTGCAATGTTAGATTTACATTTTATAAATGATGGTGCATGAAGTTAATAGATTCTAACTTTTCTTTAGATCTAAGGTTCTTTGTTTCTTTCATTAAATTTTATTCTCTTCTTTAATCGTGAACAATATGGTGGAATTGAAACATGTGTCTTCTGAACCAAGCAAAAATGGGACAGAAGTTAGATCTTCTAGTCTGGAAACATTAAACAAAGAGAGAGAAAAAATATTATAGTCAAAGGATTCACTACATGGAAAAGTTGTTCCAAATGCAGGAATGATACTTAATTCCGAAGAAGAAGTTTACAATCTCTACATTGAGTTTGCTGGGCAAGAAAGTTTTGGCGTTACAAAACGAAGCACAAGATCAGGAGAAGGTGTAAAATTAAAATATTACACACTTTTATGTGCAAGAGGTGGCAAAAGGATATTCACCACCAAAAAATGATTTCAACCCAAGGCTATCCACCAAAATGAATTGTCAAGCCAAGATCAATGTTACAATTGGTAATGATGGATGTTGTACTATATCCCGTGTCAGTTTGGAGCATAAGCATGCACTTAGTCCACATAAATCTTGTTTTCAAAAGTGCAATAAAAAAAATGGATGGATATGTAAAAATGAGGCTTGAATTAAATGATCAAGCTGGTATAGCCTTGAGTAAGAATTTTCATTATTTAGTCGTTGAAAGTGGTGGTTATGAGAACTTAACATACACAGAGAAGGACTACAGAAACTATATTGCAAAAGTAAGGCAGCTTAGGCTTGGAGTTGGGATGTTGAAGCACTTGGGAATTATTTCTCTCGTAAGCACCAAAGAAATTCAAATTTTTTATATGATTGATATAGATGATGAAGATCATTTGAGAAATTTTTTTGGGCAGATGCAAGGTCCAAAGCAACTTACGAGGCTTTTGGTGATGTGGTATCATTTGACACAGCATGCTTAACAAATAAATATGACGTACCTTTTGCTCATTTCGTTGGTGTAAACCATCATGGGCAAACCATAATATTTGGATGTGGTTTGTTATCAAAGGAAGATACATCGACTTATATTTGGCTATTTAAGATATGGTTAGAATGTATGTCCAGTAAGGCTCCAAAGGCAATAATTACAAATCAATGCATTGCAATTCAAGGTGCAATTAAGATTGTTTTTCCGAATTCTCATCACCGGCTTTGTCTCTGGCATATAATGAAGAAGGTTCCTGAGAAGCTTGGAGGATTCAATGAGTACAAGGCAATAAAGAAGATTTTGAAGAGCATTGTTTATGAGGTAGTGGATAGTCAAGAATTTGAAGACATTTGGTTGAAGATGATAAAAGACTACAACATTGAAAAAGATGAATGACTGAATTTTTTATATAAAAATTGGAAACGTTGGGCTCCGGTTTATATCAAAGGAGTTTTTTGGGTAGGAATGTCTACCACTCAAAGAAGTGAAAGCATAAATGTTTTTTTTTTATGGCTATGTTGGCCCTACAACATCATTAAAGAAATTTGTGGAGCAATAAGACAATGTATTGGAAAGTAAGATCGAAAAGAAAAACAAGGTTGATTTTGTTTCTATTAACACATGCTTCCCAATGTTAACAAATTGTTATTTTGAGAGGCAATTACAAGAAGCTTATACAAATAAAAATTTCAAGTTGTTTCAAGAAGAATTAAGAGGAAAGCTATATTGCAATCTTGCACTTGTCAATTCAAATGGGCCAATATCTACATTCTAGGTGACAAACATTTTTAGAGGAAAAGAAGGCAGACTCAGAAAAGGAGTTGTATTCATGGTTAATCATAATGAAATTGAATTTGACACCAAATGCTCATGCAGTTTATTTGAGTTTAAAGGAATTATTTTAAGACATATATGCAAGGTTTTTATCAAGAGGAATGTAAAAGACATTCCATCTCAAAATATTTTACCCCGCTGGAGAAAGATATCAAGCGCAGGCATACATATTTGATGAATTGCTATGATGACACAAAAACCTGTGAGCAGAAAGTACGATACAACAGCTTATGTGTTCATTTTTCTAAAGCTGCTAAAATTGGAATACAATCCATGGGGTGATTTAATTTTTTAATGAAATGTGTTGATGGGGCAATAGAGAAGCTGATGGATAATACAATTACTTAGGAGTGTCATTCAGAGTAACTTGTACCACCGGTTTTGTGGGAAGAAAATCATGAACAACACCAAAAAACCTCTTCAACTACAAAATTTCTAACTTCTTTAAAAGTGTTGAGTAAGGGCCGACCGCCATAAAAAAAGAAAGAAGTGAAAAGTTGAAGAAATCATCACTAGAAGTAAGAGAAAGATAATCATACTTTACATTAAATTTTGTCACCTCTATTATAATTTCTTGGTTCCAACATTAATTTTTATTTTTTTTAGAAAAAAAAGCAAATGGAGATGCACAAACTCCAAATGACACACAAGTTCAACTTTGTACTCAAGAAAGTGTGGTAATGTTTGGTATTTAACATTTATATTTGTTATGGTATTTCACATAATTTTTTAATGCAATACAATTAAAATTTTTCCCCTAAGGTGATTTCGAATACTCTTCCAAACACATTGAATATACATGTTGATAACTTCACGTTGCAAAATGTAGGCATTGATACTTTGTCACGGGTAACTAAAAGGAATCCTACATGATATGTGATTTAGTTGTATAATGCCCTTCTATTATATTTTTTTAGTTTTTTTATTTTTTTATTTTTTGTTTAGATTGTATCACAGAGCGGTTTGGTCTTGTTACTTTTGCTAAAGATGATGTTATTGATCATGTATCACGAACAACTAATGAAATTCTTAGACAGGAGGTACTTCAAAAGATTTTCTATTATTTATTCGAATTGGATTCAATTTTACCAATGATTCATCTTCCAAGTCGATATATTCAATTGCACATGAGGTACTTGACAATGCCCCTTGCGTGTGATCCGCAAGTGCACGGGTTTGTCGAAGTAATAAATCCCAGGTGAGTGGGTATCGTATCCACAGGGAATAGTGAGTAGAAACACAACAATTGTTATCTAAATATGATGAAAATGAATCAATGGTAGTGTGAATAAAATCGTTATGAAAAGAACTAAAAGAAATAAGAAAGAGGGGCATGATAAAGTGAGAGGAAAGGCAATTGACAGAAAGTGGGGCACTCAGACATTGCTCCACCTAGGGTTATTGCTTCAAGTGCAAGACCAACTATTATGTCTCCTAACTGATGCTTAATGAGTCATGGAAATCCTAAAATACACGGTCCCAACCTAAGGTCAACTGTGATTAACTCTACACTATCCCCCGACGGAGAAATCACTCAGTCTCAACATCTCACAGTGTGTATAATTGCAAGAAGCTCTAGGGATTCCAAGTAATAAACCCTATTTCTATACGTAGATATAACCTTTTGGTCCAGGCGAAAGACCCCTAGTCACAATTAAGCCCCAGATACTAAGGATTACTTTAACGCTTCACTCTATTGCTCGTGCAACTAAGCCCTAGCGGAGTTTCTCTCTTAGCACTTCGCTCTATTGTGACCGCAAAGAAGTCAAGGAACATAGAGGTAGGATAAATCACATCGGAGTGGAAAGGGGACGCTCTGCTACCTCTCGACTCATCCTCTCAACCCTCTCCAATCTAGCATTGTCTAACTCTCATGGTGTGTCACTCATCCACAAGGGCTACCAAGATGGACTCTCAACCCTAGTGTCACTCTAAGGGAGAAATCATTCAACAAGCATTCAAGATTGGAACTCAATTAAAGACATCAATTAAGGAAAGCATAATAAAAAGTCAATGAAACAATAACATCCTAGGTTTACAAGTCCAAGCACCCACTAGGGGGTTTAGTTTTCCATGGAGCAAGATACAATCAATAATGAAATCAAAACTAAAACATGTAATCCATAGGAAAACCCCCTCGGTATTCATGTAGATGGCCTTATGGAGTAGCCTCGTCCTCTCCAAAAGTCCCCTTGTCAAGCCTAGGGCACACCTCGCCGGATCGGTTCCAAGAGAAACGCGGTGTCGAAGCCGTAGAACCACTCCAAAAGCCTTGCCAAAGCCTCTCTAAACCCTAGCCGCCGGCCTCCCAAAAGATAGGAGAAAGGATAAAAGATGGATCCCCAAATCGGTACAAGTTGTAGCTTTATAAAGGGCTAGAATCGGGCATCCACACGGGCATGTGAAATTTTGATTGATCACCCGCAAGTATACAGGGTCGCCAAGTAATACCTTGTGCAAAAGCCCAAGGATCGTATTCCACGGGGCTAAGGAGCTCCTATTACTCCTCCATCACTCACTTTCTAACCTTACAACTCAAGCATGGTATACTACTCTAATACAAGAAAGAATGTAAATAAAACATAGTTATAGTAATTCCAAGGCAAGCAAGAAAATCACAAGAGCAATGATGCTAAGAATAGGCCTAGGGATGAGGATTCCCAAGAGGGGTCATCATGATATAAGGATGCATAAAAATAAATGGCAAGGGTGATTTAGACCGATGGACCTCAAAATTAGTTCAACCCCAATGGCTACAGTACTTTGCTACAGTGAATATGCTATAGTACCGCGACCTGGTTTTCTTCTCTTTTTCGCCCAAATCATATCTTCGTGTCTTCCATGGTGTTCCCGTGACCTGCAAAGCAAATAACATATGATTAAGCACAAAACGGGCATCAATTCCAATGAAAATACATGCTAGAGGTAACAAATACATATACTAAAATACGTACATTTATACACTTATCAAATATCCCCACACCTAAGCAATTGCTTGTCCCCAAGCAAACACATCATGGA